>NW_015622822.1:2364243-2750363 GCF_000835515.1 Exophiala oligosperma
AGAGAGAGAGAGAGGGAGAGAGAGAGAGAGGGAGAGAGAGAGAGAGGGAGAGAGAGAGAGAGAGAGAGAGAGAGAGTCGGATCAATCTCTCTTGGAATGACAGACACGGAAGTGTAGGTAGGTATATTTCCATATCTACACTTGCCCCCGTGTGCCGCCTGGTATTGAAGGAAACAGGGACCCGGCGTGGGCGGAACGATTCCCCAGGGGTTTCATGAAACAAAGGCACCGAGAGGTATTTAATGGTCGAGTAGATACCCTAGTCAGGACGCTGGCAAGTCTCCAGATGCAGCCTGGAAGTTGCACTCTGAATACTTGGCAAAGGACCGAACCCTGATGATCAACCGTCCAGAAATCTAGAATGTCGATATCAAAGCTTTTGAATCGTATTGGTACATATACACACACACGCACACACGCACACACACACACTCTCTCTCTCCCTCACACACACGGACGATGGAGTTTCTCGATATAGTCATTCATTACCCTTCCAATCCACCCTGACGTAACGACCAAGTCTCTCTACCAAGTCCAAATCAAAACCCTATCCCTCCGAAAAAAAAGTTTTACAAGATAAGCCATCTCCGGAGTTCCTCTCTCTCTCTCTCTCTCATTCCAGTGAGATCATCTTTTCATCCCTTCTTTCCCTTGGCCAACGCCTGGAACTCGTACAACCCAACATGCCTCCCGGTGCTCTGTTTTCCCTGCTAAGCGAAAACGCAAAGACCTTATGATGGAGAAAGGAAAAAGATCAAAACTCAATGGGGTATCTATGAATATAGTCGTGCGATACGCATGAATTGAAATAAAGGAAAAAAAAATTCATTGCTCCTGTCAATGCATTTTGGGATGGTCCCTTTTTTGGGCTCAACGCTCCACGTATCTCGTGTCATCTGTGTGAGACATGGCGTCTTAATTCTTGTTCTTGCACTTCTTCGTGGTCGCTGCTGAAAGTCGTCTGATATCGGAGTTCTCGTTGTTGCTGAAGATTTTTGTGTTTGTATGCATCCTTTTCTTTCACATTCTTTGGTGCTGTTGTGTTCCTTGTGTGGCAATGGTAATTTGATGCTTCAGGCTCTCAATCTCCTGTTGCATCGAATTCATCCTTTGTTCAAGACTGTTCACATATGCCCAGATTCTATCTTTGTCGGCAAACATGTTGGCAGTCTCTCCACTGCCATGGGCTGAATGTGCATGGCCAGAAGAGAGACTATTGCTGTGAGATGATAGTGGTCCACTACCGCTCATGTGTGTGGGAGGCCCGGAAGGCTGTGTGGGCGGATGGGCCGGACCACCTTGACTAGGTAAGGTATACCTGGAATCCACCGGGTTGACCACATTCGGGGGAGGTAGTTGGGGGGCTCCGGACGGCAGACCAAGCGACGAGCCCGTACCACTGGTTCGACCAAATGATCCTGGTGGATAGTGACTCGTAGTGCTAGGAGACCGATTGCGGTTCAAACTACTATCTGCCGAGCCCGTCAAAGATGCTCTGTGAACCTGTCCAGGCGAAAGAGGCTTCGGACTCTCCGTCATCGGGTTTTGCGCGTATACAGCGTTAGGTATCGAGGCTCTTGATCCCGAGGACGACCCCGATACTTGCGGAAATGGAGGCGGCACACCAGGCGGCACAGCAGCGTTCCCGGACCCAGCCGCGGCCGGGCCGAAAGCGCCACGAGGTTGATAACCGCCACCCGCAAGTCCCCCAGGGGGCCGACCTTGGATAGGAGGATATGTGCTGGGGAATCGCGAGGTCGGTTCCGCGTCGTCCACAGCATCGTCTCCTGAAGGAGCTTGACGACGAATTCGCGGAGTCTTATCGTTGCCCGCTTCATCATCTATGACTTCAGGTTCACCATATACTACACCTTCCATGGACTCGTCGCCTTCGGCGTCGTCATCTCCACCATAACTACCCATGCTAGCTCTCCGGCCGGCACAACCTCCAGGGCCTTTGTTATGGCGTGCCAGAGCATCGCCCCGAGCAAATTTGCGACCACACTTGGGGCAAATATGAGGTCGTTCGCCGGTATGTAACTTGGTATGTCTTTTGAGATCATGTAATCGTCGGAATCTCGACTGACAAGTGGAGCATACATATGGCTTTTCTTGACTATGTGTTAACAGATGGCTCTTTAGATTGTGGTGACGGGTGAACTCGGTGGCACAATAGGGGCATCTATGTTTTTTGCTGGAGGGAGATCTTGTACCTGGTCGTGAGGTGGATTGAGGCAAGCTCATCCCTCGTCTAGCGCCTTCATTCGGCGGCAATTGCAAGCCAGGGGTCGGGTACGAAGAGCCCTTGAACCCATCGCCAGGCGAGGTAGAGCCCGCTTCCATGGCATTCACGACCTGTCCAACTGTTTGCTCGATCGGTAACGGGCTCCCGACGGTAGTCGTAATGCCCGAAACACCGGGTACGCTCTCGAGAGTCCCTATACTGGACATGCTGGTCGGGCTGGTCTGCTCCGCATGACCATTACCAGTTGCAGAGGGGTCAACAGCAAGCGCAGAAGCCTGCTGGATACTTTCAGCAACCTCGGCTAGAGGTTCGCTGACTGTAGTCGTGGGATCAGTGACATTGTCCGTAGTAGACTGCAGAGCCTTGCTCGTCAGATTGGAATTCGCGCCCATGAGGGCGCTGAAAGCCTGTTGTGAAGGGTTCGGGCTGGTGCCCGTACTAGCTGGAGATGTCGATCTTGAGAGTTTTTGCCTCGCTTCAGCGAAGGCGGCCGCTGCGGTCAACTGAGGAGTGTCGAGCTTGCGCCTCTTTAGAGATCGTGTCGAGTCCTCAAAATCTTCGGGCCCACTGGCTCTAAGCTTGACTTGTTGTTGAGCAGGACTAATAGGTTTAATGAAAGTAGGGGAGGCCGGCGATGAACCCTCCTGGGCTACTTGCGGATCAATGTTGGACTCGGCCATAAACAGGAATTGTCTCGACATTGCCGTTCCGGTCTGGGTGGTAAAACGTCAGCGAAGACAGAACAGGTAAAAGGCCGCGTGCGCGACGGACGAGAACCACGGAGGGGTAATGGAGATCCTGATCTGACACGGGAAGGGCATTTGCATGTAATGTGGCAGCGTACCTAGTGCGGACATGTGTCCAGGCGCGCAGATCGTGGACAAGCGACGATTATCTTGGCCAATGTCTTTCCCGACGCAACAGGTTCAGAGTTGTTGCTGAACCTCAACTGCAGAGGTGATGCGCCGGCACTGATGTGTATTTGAAGTCCTATCTCTTGGAATCGAAGTGAGCGGCGATACACAGCATGTTATGCGACTGAGGCGGAATTTGGTAGAGGAGATTCGCAGTTCGAATACAGGCAGGCTGAGTCGCAGTAGAAGCGAACAACGGTCAAAGGTTGATGACGCTTTTGAGAGGGCAATCTTGTGTGTCCAAAGCACAGCTTCGATACGATGTTTGCTAACGAAGGTGTTGACGCAGGGATGCAAGGAGAAGGTGGGCTGAGACTAGGTAGGCAGAGAGTAAGGAATATTCGCGGTTGGCGCAAGTAGCGAATGAGGCTGGACCGAATATACGTCGGCCGGTGTGGGGGATAGATCAACAAAGAGAATGATTCTCCGGACGAAGTTGTCGCAGCACAATTGTCGTGCGCACGCGAGGAGAGGAAGGCGAGGTAAGTGTTGGTAGAGGAGGAGGAAGAGTCGAAACCAGCCAGCAGCGAAGCCAGCAAATAGTTTTGGGGGTGGTCAAAAGCGAGGTTCGAGTCGATTAGAGGTGGGCAGGCAAGAATAGACGGAGACAGGCCAGGCGAGGAGTGTGAGGATACCCGTTAGCCGTCAAAAGCGTCCCCGTTGAAATGACGCGCGATTTGTTGAAGAAAGCTTGACAACAACCCAGTTGGGATTGGACTGTGGCGCTGAGGCGTAGAGCTTGGTTTGGCGAGAAGGCTGAAGTAGACGGTTGATGAAGCGGAAGAAGAGTGGTATGAGGTGGTCTGTGACGGTGCTTTCTAAACCGCAGAAAGTGTCCGTTCTCTTCAAGTGTACAATTGTGGACAAGACAGGGCGAGCCCTTCCAAGCCTAGGCAGTGAAGCACAAAGTCGATGGATGGATGGGGATGATGAATTGATGGGTGAAGAGGTGACGATTGCAAGGCTCAGGCTATCGATTGGGCCAGGACCCAGCGCCCTGGCGTGGATATAATGGGTTGCGGTGGAGTCTATTGTTGTCAAGTGGCTTGCGGCTGTTGAGAAACCAGCCAGAAGAGGCTTGAGGGTGGATGGGACAGAAAGAGACGAAAGGCCAGCAACGAGCCACAGCTTCCTCGCCGTCGGTTCCTGTTCCAGCTTGTTCTTGTTTCGATGTGACCCTCTTTCTGCTTTTCCGTCCCGAGTGGCACCTGGTTGCCTCGCAAGAATCGTACTCGTAGGGTTGGACGGGAGGATGTGAAAAGAGGGAAAAAGAAAGTGGCGTCAGAAGGATTTTTGAGCCACCTGCAGCCACTGTAGCCCGTGAGCCAGTGTTTGGGATGTGCGGAGGACCCAGCGTGAGCGGGCAGGGATCAGCTTGAGGTTGGTGGGCTAGTGATGGCGTACCAGGGCCCGGCTGTTTTTGGGTAGTTCCGTTGGTGGTACTCGTAACGGGCGCGTGGAAGGGAGGAGTGACAATAATGACAGCACGATGACAAGAAGAAGATTTGAATGGCCTTTTTTGGGGCTCAACGATTGCTGTCGGCAGAGGTCAACAGAAAAATAAAGAATTCCTCGAAGCGAGGTTCCCTCTGGGTGTGCCGATGACGATTGAGGAGAGCAACGATGGTCTGTAGCTCTTCGTGCGAGTGGTGCTGATGAAAATGGCAGAAGAGGGACAGCGACGATGATGTTTGGTGGGCGTAGGGAGGGGAGCTGCACCTGGCGTGTGTGGGCATTCGTTAGCGTTAGGTACGAGTAATAAGGTAGGCTTACGGGGATCAATTGTGGCAGTGTAAAAAAAGGGCCCCTAGGCTGATCATCTTGCCTAGTAAATTAGTGACCGATCCAATGACTTTAGGCGCCATAACGCAGTACGGAGCAGCTATGATGCTGTCGTGCCGCCTTCCCTGCCAATCACCACACTCTTCGCATCGGCCCAGAGCCCGCTGCAGGTTCAGACAGTGAAAGCTGCGGGCGTCAGTTACGGGCACGACGGGAAGACCCAATACGCAGGCATCTGCATCTGTCGGACTTTGGATTATTGTTATTATTGTGTATTTGTAGTCTACTGCAATATCCTCCGTGCTGTCAACTCCGACTAAATAGGTACCTAGTATATGTACTCTACTGTAGCCAAACCCAGGCACCGATGCCCAAGTTAGGCATGGTTTTAGAGCGAACTGTGGTCCATACAGTACCTATTGTACCTACCTACTAGGTACAGTACCCCAGATCTGAGATCGCTCTATACTGTACATACTCACCTACAGAATTTCCACTTCTACAAGTACAGTCTTGTCGTAACAGTATCTCTCCAAGCTTGACTCCGTATGTCTAGTTTAGTACTCTGTAGCCATCATCATCATCATCATCTGCTCATCATATTCATCACCATCGTATTCTTTCCCCCTCATCTCGTTTTCTCGATCCTCATCCAGTGTCATCGGTGGCTGGTACACATTGACTAGCGCCCAGCGCGATCCAGATTCTCATCACCGCCCAAAGTTATTGCTCCGTATAGCGCGCTTTCGTACGTCACTTCGACCCTTGGATGTTGTTTTTTGCCATCTGAATTTAGATCGGCCGAATTCGTCAATCCCCCTTCTCTTTTGGGTCACTTCATCTACACTTTCAACATAACTGTCGGTCGTGTGGCGTTTCGTCCTTCACAAGCCACCACCTGCCCTCATCCCGTCCAACAGGCGCCCGGAGAGGAACGGGTCATTTCAGCCCCGTACGAACAAAAGACTCATACCCCGGCCATCGTCCAACAACACCAACGACCCTGGCATCTTCGCCTCCTTGGTTCCCTTGTGGCTGACATGCTTCTCCCCAATAATGGTTTTTTTGCCCCTGGTCTCTTCAATCGCCAATCCACCTGTCTCACGAATATCCCGATCTCTCGTCCATTTCTCTGATCTACAGCACCCTCCTAGCCGAAGACTTATTTGGTCGTGTCTCTGACAACCTGCATGACCCATTCGTTGTGTTCGTCACTCATGCCTCACACTAATGCCTCCCTCCCCTTCTCAACAGGATCAAGAGCCTTGACGACGTCACGTGTGGATGGCAATCAGGATCCGTCCAACAAAGATGCATGTCACGAACGTTCCGTTAGCCCGTCGCAGTGTGTCATTCGTCGATGGCAGCAGAAAAGTGCCTGAATCAATTTTTTGTTCAGGTCAATTGAAGAGATGAGGCTGTCGAGGACCCAGGTCGACGTCAGCCTTTTGACTTGCGCCGCCCGTGGGGCTCCTGAGACCTTCTGCCACCGTCTAAACAAGCCTCGTTAAGTGTAGCGACCTACTACGCTCTCTCAAATTCGAGTCCCTCACAGTGTCTCAGACTGTACGACCATAGCCTGGTCTTAGTTCGGTGGATTAACTGTACAGTACAGTACATATGCCTCCGTACTCGTACCCGTACTCCGTGCATTTTGCAGCGTGTCATGCGAAACTCTCTGGGATGGTGGAGGTTCGCTCGTCTCGACAAATCATGGCTCTGAATCGCTCGAATGACGTTTTGAAACATGTCGCCAAAACCTGAATTATGGTCCAACTACGCCACGCCGTGGCGGAAAACAATCCCCCCTCTCCGCGAGGTCTGCCAGGAACATCCTTGAACGGGCTGCAGGGTTTGCAGCAGGAAATGCAGCACCATCAAAAACACTATTTTACTGTATCATGATAACGTGCGGCCCAGAGCCGCCTGCGCCTCAACTTTCAGATCTCTTCCGTGACTTCCACGCTCGCCTGATCTTAGTACCAGGAACTGTATTCATGTGAAATCGCTCGTTATTATATATGCTGCAAGTTGTCTTTCCAAGATAGTAGACAGTATATAGATAGGTTAGACACGGATATAAATGGCTAAATTGCCCCGGGTGGGGGAGTCAAACTCATGTTCGTGATGGGTCGTTCAGGGCGTTGCGCTGCTTGGCTGCCTCTAGAGCCTTTTTGATCCGATCTTGATGCTCTGGGTCATCCCCAAGTTCATCAATCATTCCGTGAAGGATGTCGAGAGCATGTTGTGGTCCTCTTACCACGCTGGCAATGCGACTGTTCACTTCTTCCACCAACTTACCATCTTCTTTGGCCTTTTCGTTTTCGAGGCTCGCATATGTTTCCTTTCCGGCGTTGCTGACGCTGGCCTCTGCAACAGAAACTCCAAAATCTGCGTCGTTCAAGAGCACATCCGCTTCGTTCGATAATGCCAGTAGTTTGCGTGAGTCAGTCATGATAAGATCCACGGCGTCTTGGATCAATGACAATGTGTCGCGAGCTCCAGATGGTTCGTAGAGCTTCTCTTTGACCGCCTGTCCACCGGGAGCAATCTCCTGCTTGAGATTTTGTACCTTGACGAGGACATCATCAATGAACGTTTGGTTGTCTCCTAGTCCGCGGACGGTGGCTCGATCGAATGCGTCCATCAGCTTGTTCGCTCTGTCGTCCTTGGCTCGAGCTTCGTGTAATACTTGAGCCTTTTCTGCAGCGGCGAATTCTTGCTCCAGCTTCTTCATACCGTCTTTGTCGTTATTTGTATAGAGAACGGTGAGCTCCAAGTGTTTGCGTCGTCTTTCCCGTTCCACGTCTGCTTCGGCCATTTTGCGATGCCTAATCTCAATTTTGTTGAAGAGAGTGAGAACACAAGCCATAACCTCGGCCATCTTTGCTTTCCCGCCTCGCGCTTTGAAACACTGACTGGCCGGCTCACTGTTTCCAGCCAAGAGGTCCATTGCTGTCGCATACGCCTGGCTCAACTCTTGAATTTCTTTTCGAAGCCTTTCAGTCACGGGGGTGTAGACCTGAGCTGTAAAGGACTCGAGCTCTTCTTGATTTTCGCGATAGCGTCGCTCGGCTTCAGCAAGTTTGAACTCGGCCTCCAAATCCCCTATATCAGCATAGCCAATCTCATTGTCGTTGAATAGGGCATCAATGTGCGCTTCTGACTCTTCTTGCCGAGCCCTTCGCTCGGCATCTTGTTGTCTTCGCACCTCGCGGTTTGTTCGGTCCCATTTGACGACAGTCTCGTGGATGAAGGTAAATTTATCAGGCACGGCCTCGATCTTTGTCTTCAGGTCTTGTACACTAGAATGCACACTGAGCTTGGCGAAATTTTCTTCGGGTAGTAAAGCTCGCAATGACACCACGGCCCGCTTGAAAGGATCCTCCATCTTTGCTATGGGAGGAGTTCCTACGCGAATCGACGCAGGAGTTTCAGACCTTACTACGTTGTCACCCAGCCTGAGAGCATTGGGCGGTCCAGGGGTCTTCTGCCTGACAGCCATGCTCTGATTCCGGATCAAACCTATGAAAGCTTCGTCTTGCTCTTTCCTGCCGGTGGCCGAAGAAGGCCTTGGGGGCTTCAGTGATGCCTCTTGAGTCATAAGTCGACCAGACTCTGCCATCGAGTGTCGCAAGCTTGAGTATGCTTGATCCGCTGGCTGAGTTGGCTTTGTCGGTGCGTCCTGTGTAGCAGCACTATATCGAAATGGGGTGTACGCGGGACGGGGAGGTTCAAATTTGATAGGCGCAACGGGTGGTCTTTGTCCTATAGAAGGTTGGCTAGGTGAAGCATGAGATGTCGCCGGTTCTATCATAATGGGCGCATTGGCCCCAGGGGAGGGCGGCTGTGCCATTGCATAGTCTTCTAGGACCATCGGCGCATTGATACTTGGGGATAACAATCCAGTAGGATAGAGATGACGTTCTGGGTCTTGTGGT
This sequence comes from Exophiala oligosperma, assembly GCF_000835515.1. Lineage (NCBI taxonomy): Eukaryota > Fungi > Ascomycota > Eurotiomycetes > Chaetothyriales > Herpotrichiellaceae > Exophiala > Exophiala oligosperma. The sequence continues at coordinate 2,373,126 of NW_015622822.1, forward strand.
GGCGGTATGGTGACTGAAGGCTTTGCTGATCCGTTCGACGGGACAGTGATGACAGGGCGACCGCCAGGACTATAAGCCTCCTCCTCAGCTGCATTGCCACTGGCACCGGTCTTGTTATCCGAGATATGGGAGGCACTAACAGGCGGAGGTGCTACAGCAGCTTTACCAACTTTGGGACGACCGCCAGGACTGTATGCTTCGTCGTCCCCAGCACCTGAAGCAACTGGAGAAGACGCTGCAAGGTTTGAAGTGGCAATCGCTGTCGTAAAAACAGACTGTTTGCGTTCTTCACTTACCTGTGGTGGCTTCATGACAATGCCTTCCGCTGTCGCCGTCTTTGCTGGCTGAGCAGAAATATCGGAACCGGTCGCCGTAGTAGGATTTGTATGATCCTGTATGGGTTTGGGCAGTGCCGCTTGAATGTCAACAGGATTAGCAGCCTTTGTCACATCTTTGGTGGCTTTTCTGAGTTCCACGCCGTATAGAAGGCTCCTCAGACGCAGCTCTTTCGACACAAATGCTTCAAAAATCTCGTACTTCTCTTCATCAGAGTCTGCAGCCGCCTCCTTCCGTAACATAGTGGCATATCGTTTCAATGACGCTTTGAACTCTGGTGCCAGGTCTGCGTATGGATCAGCAACACGCTCGTCTCTACCAGGTCCTGGTGAAGCAGCAGAGTTCCGCGATTCGGGCCGGGAAGATGGATCCATCCCAGACTTGACCCTCAACGGCGTTGTCCATGCGTGAATGACACTGTCAATGTTTCCAGAACTATTCGAGCTATCAGAACGTCCAGAGACAGTAACACGATGGCCGCTCGCAGATGAAGGTCTATCGTGTTCTGATGGTTGAGACCACTCCACCTGATACTTTGGCGATTGTTGGTGTGACCCTCGCCTTGCTGACACAGGGCTTGCAATACCAATCTCCACCGGTGGTGGTGTAGGAGACGGCACAGGCATTGGTGTCTGGGATGTAGGAGGTACTGCAGATGCTGTAGGCGGGGAGACAGGGGCATGATATTGGGATGGACCTCCAACTTGAGGGTGATGAGGACTGGTGGGCGTCTGTTCCGGGGGGACTCCAGGTTCATAGTGTTCCCAATCTGAAGGCCCCCCAAAACCCAACACTTGCGGTTGGGAGATCTGGTTACTGCCAGCTACCGGGGCTGGATTAGGCCTCGCTTGATGATTCCATTGACCATTGCTTGCTTCTATGGGGGACACCAGATATCCATCATGGGCCCCTGCAACCTGATGTGGTGCCGGTGCAGATGGATAGTAAGACGGCACAGGCGCAGGGACATTTGGTGTATTCCATGTGTTCTGCTGCTGGGGTTCATAATGATGTGTAGGAGGCTTGTGGGAGTATTCATTATGGGGAGTATTGACTCGATTGTGGTAGGACTCTATCTCGGCTTGATATGCCGCTGGACGTGGTGGAGGAGGCGGAGGGACCGGAGCGGCTGCAGACAGCGTAGAGTCCTGGGCTGGCTGTCCTGACTGGTATGGATCGCCCCATGATGTCCCATATTGGTGTGATGCTGCCTGCGCTTGAGCTTGTATGGGAGGCTGCTGTTGGGTTCCGAACGCCGGAGCATGTCCAGGCTGCGGACTTATGCGGCCAGTTGCGCTCGGTGGACGGGGTGGCAGCGGTGGTCTTGATTCTTGACTTTGCGATACTGTCGATTGATAGTAGGGGACACCCCAGGAAGACGTCTCGAAGTGCGTCGGCGGGTGCTGGCCGGGGTCAGGCGGCGGAGGGAGAGGAGGACCGAAGGCGTGGAAGTTCGGATTTTGTGGCGATAAAGGCGCTTGAGGCTGGAGTCTCGGATCTGCCCATCCAGACTTGCGAGGAGGAGCTTGCCAGGGAGGTTGTGGCGGGCCTGGAGATGACTGTGAGTAGTTGTATGAATGGTTGGGATTCATATTGTCATTCTAAAGTACGGGGTAGGTGAACAGCTGCGGTTGCAGTTGCACAGGCCACTAGACCAACACCTGTAGTCAGCCTTCTCTGCTTCAGATCGAACTTCTGTAGCAACTGAACCTGGTGAGACCAGCACCAACGTTCATTGACAGCCAGTTATGGCGGGAATTTAACGTGCTCGTATTCTCTACAGCGCAGCGGATCAACCATTCGTGGTGTTGGCGCCATCTCCAAACTCAGCCTCGTCCGGCGCCCAAGGCAATTTACGGATATGCAGCTGACAAAGAGAGGAGAAATTGGATTTCATGAGATGTATTTGTTGGTCTCAAATCTCCTATAGGAAGGCTTGTGAGGACCTCACTTCACCTTGCTCTATACTACGGAGTACCACAATACATATTTCTCATCTACCCGCTCAGGTCAAGAACTACTCTTCCCTGTAGTTTGCCTTTCTCCATCCGCTCAAAAACTTCGGTCAATTTATCCATCGGTTGCACCTCGAAGTGAGTCTTGACGATTCCCCTATATTGGTCAGTGACAGGATCTTACGCAAGTCCGGCAATTGTCTTACCTAGATGCCATTTCCAGTGTGTCGATGGCGTCCTTTCGATTGCCAACCGCACTGCCAACGATGCGTTTCTCCGCAGCAAGTAGGGTTGCAGGGTCTGCCGTTGCGATCGGCACCATTTTGCCCTCGGGCACGCCTACACAAACAAGAGTTCCTCGATATCTGAGGAAGCTCAAGCCTTGAGCATAAGCCGCGTTGCTGGCAGTGCACACCACCACAGCTGCGGCACCAACGCCTCCCGTCACAGCCTTGACATCCTCGACGAGTTTTGCCGTTCCTTCATCGTCTCGCGAGTACTTCCCGAGATCAATGAAGACCTCGGCACCGCACTCCTTGGCGAGCTGCTCTTTCTCGCCCATGTCGATACCAATCATGCGGAAGCCCATTCCTCTAGCGCCAATCTGGAGCGCCATATGTCCCAAGCCGCCACCAGCTCCTGGAATAACGACCCAGTCTCCAGGTCGAGCGCCGGATTTGCAAAGGGCGCTGTAGACAGTGACACCTGTACCATTGTTGTGATTGCTTAGTTGTGGTCGGGTCGGAACGTAGGTAGGCCAAACTTACCACCGCAGAGCATCGGAGCCGCCATGTCACTAGGTACACCATCCGGGATAGGTGTGACATAGTGGGCTGGAGCGAGAGCATACTGCTGGAATGTGCCAGGAGTATAGTACCCGCTGATCTTTGCCGTGGTGCACATGGCATCGGCGCCGACAAGGCAAGGTTGGCAGTTGCCGCAAGCAGCGGCGATCCATTTGATACCTACACGGTCGCCAAGCTTCAGTCCGGAGTTCTCGGTGCCTGGACCAAAGGCAGCAACGGTTCCAACTCCCTCATGACCACCAACTTGGCCCTTTTGTGTAGGTGCCGGTAGCCATTGCCACGAGTTGTTCATGACACCCATGTCACTGTGACAAACGCCAGAGTGCGTCAGGTTTACCAGAACCTCGCCGACGCCGGGCTTGGGGGTTTCGATTTCCTCGACCTTGGTCGAGATGCTGCCAGGGTTGTCATACACGACAGCTTTGTGACGCGAAGGTACTTGAACGGAAGCCATGATTCCTGCAGTGGTGGGACTAGAGAGGAGGGGTAAGATGATTGTGATGAGCACGCTCGAATCAGCTTGAAAACGAAAAAAAAAAATTGAGGGCTGCGTTCAATTCTTGATGAAGTCAAGGTTGGTGACGAAGTCGTTGTCACAGGAAGGTGCGGGTAGGGTCGACCTTAATAAACCAACCAGCCAAGGTAAGGGAGGTAGATGTATCGGCAGGATGCCTGAACATCACATTTGGGAGCGGCAATTCACCAGCAACGGAGGCGTTCCGAGGGGGGACAATCGTCATCTAACCAGTCGGCGAGAAGACGGCCCTCCTTATGCACAGGTAGGATTGCAACGGCATGTTCTCGAGCCTATCGAGTCAGAAAGGTTCGTTGGTATCTTAGTAATGAGACCCGAGTCAGCCTCGCAAGAAATGTCCATGCGGGGTTAGATGGTGAGTGGGCAGAGAGTACGGATATTCGTAGGCGCCAACCTGATGTCCCTCGGCTGCAGAGGAGAGAAGTCGACAAAGCTCGTCGACAGTCAACAAGACCCTTTTTTGCGGAGAAAGATGGATCGACATTCGAATCGATACCTAGGCAGTGGTGACGTTTATTACTACACATTTTGAGTACCTAATTAACGATGACCTTACATACTCGCGTACTCGTACTCGTATGAACACGAGGAAGACCCGGGGTGCCGAGAAGAGCGCCCGGATATTTGGCGCCTGCCCGAAAAAGCCCTAAAACGGAGTAAATACTTATTAGTAGATGCAGTTCAAGATTACCCCGCGAACTGGTGATGATAGTGTGCTTGACTCAGGAACCAACTACCTTAAGCACCCCACCGTAGAAGTTAAGGAAGGTAACCTAGGGGGAGGTAAGACGCAGATAATAGAGTACCTATCAACCAACCCTCCGTTTAGGTACTGTACCCAAGGCTCTCCGTACTTCAGGAGTACCCAAGGAGTAAAGCAATACTCGTAGTCTGCACTCTCTCGTATTCGTGCTGATCAAATAAGTCAGAACCTCGGACGAAACTGCCGGATAAACCCAATATCCACTTCGCAACCTCATCATGGGAAAAAGCCGCCCGGGCATCATCATTACTTTCTACCTGCGTAGATAACAAGTTTATATAAGTTGACTTTGTAATTACCAAGCAAGAAACGTCACTAAAATGGGCCAATTCGTTCACAAAATTCTGCTGGAATGAATGGTCGACTCCGCGGGCATCAGTAGTGTTGTAATAGTCGGTGATAACAGAAACTAGAAAAACCAGAAAAGCCAGGAAGCCGATCCAGAGTACGCGGCATCAAACCTCACCCTTCAAGATCCATCACCCCTAGACACGCACAATCGACCTTTTGCACATCCTAACTTTCAGTTGGCTATGTTCCACGTCTGCGGGGAGCCTTTGCTTGAACGGCATTCGTGATGTCTCGGACCGTGGCGGTATAGAGCGACGGGGCGGTGATGGACCGGAGAGCGGCTTCGATGCGTTGCAGTATTTGGGTCACCTCACGGACCTCGTCAGTGGTCATCGCCCACGATGGATCATTGAAGTTGACAGCCCGGATTGCATCGAGAACAAACATGTCCTGGTCAGAATCAACGTTGTGGATCAGTTGGTGATAAAGACTACTCCCTGGCAGTGACGGTATGCTGACCTGGCTCCCGCAGACATCCCGCAAGGCCTTGATAAGGACGACGATGGTAGTTGCTTTGCCTTCACGTCGTTGCATGAGATCCTTTTTGGCAATCCTTGGAAGATATCGTAATTCCCGTACGATATCCTCCAGTTTACGTCGCGCCCCATTCCCTCCCTGGCCGGCATTTCGTAGACCGTCGAACTCTTGGAACCGCCTAACGAAACGACGCTTCAGCTTTTCACCGAACATCCTGGCACGCACGCTGGATGGCAAAGCCTTGTTGAGGGCTTGCCAGGCTGCAACGTCGTGGCAACCTCTATAAAGCATGGTGCCCTCCAAGTCCCCGGGTATGGTGAGGGCGGAATTGCGCTGGACCTCGGTCACTTTATCCCAGTCCGCAGGCCTGAATTCAATCGCAAACCTCCATCCATCGAAAGAGGAAAGAATATCCCACACTTCACGCCTCCTGTGCTGTAGATTACATCTTGAATCCTCGAAGGCGAGGTAGCTCTCCAGCGAAAGTCTTGAGAATGCGTCTTGTGGTGTGGGCATGGCCTACACCGCCAAATCTGCGTGCTGAGATAGGATCCACAATATCAAATTTCGGGACAAGGTTGGCATCTCAACTTAGAGTAGGGCTGAAAGACTTGGAGTTTTACATCAAGAAGATAGCAAATATTACAGCCTGTTCAGCAACTCCCTGGACAGTGATATTTGATTCTGACTCTTGTACAACAGATAGATGCTCGATCCTTCTGGGACGAATTCGTCATCACACAAGCGGAATTCCCTGTTACTCTTCATGAACAGTAACTTGCTTTTCTCCATGCGAGTGGCACAGAGCATCTTCACTCTGCAAAAGGCCGTTATCGTGTTGAAAGAGGGGATTCGCGGATGTTGTTGAGATCGTGCAAGAGAACGACGATATAATCACGTGACTAGCTAACATAGGCGCCTTTTCCGGGGGTTACCATTAGGTCAGGCCTTTCGGTTCGAGGCCGATCAAGGCAGACTTCGGGATCACAGGATGATCACACTCCTAACCAGGCCGACAGAGATTCATGCAGAAAGATGGCCAGATGGCCGCATGTAATTATTGATTTTTTGGCGTCTGTGACTGGTGAATACCTGGAGGAATGATGCCGCATAGACATATGGACGATCCCATGAGGAAACTCCCCACAAACGGTTCGTTGTGATAGAGCACAATACGACCTTGGAGGCCAGTCACTAGGGAACATCCGGGCTTCAGAGTTTGGGTTCCTTTGTCTGATGCTGTGCCTTTTATCGTCAGATGATGCGAATGTGATCCGGGAGATCAAAGATTTTGTCACTCTGCCGTCAAATCAGGTGCATTCTCGATCCGACTTGTAAACCAACAAGGCCTGCACGGAAAAAGGGCGCTGATAAGTCTCTCGCCTACAGCAGCCAGATAGCATCAATTATGCAATCATCAAGTTTGCTGACTCATTGCATGTTGGCACGGATCTCCGTGGTCGGCTGAACAGCAGCTAGACGGACTTTGCGGTTCTGGACTGCATGCTAGGCTAGTCCTCAAGTGGAAGCCGCTGCTCGTCCATCCTGCTATTCCTGCTAGGCCGGCGGCCGTGTGAGAGTGACGGATGGAGTTTCCTCTGCATGAAAATTGGGGATTATCCCTTTTCGATTGTGATAGCTAGTACAAGGCAGATCATAGATAATATTACCTAAAAGCGTTAGAAGAGCAAAGGCAGTCAATATCACAGGTGATAGACATACCATGGTGGCCAGTGTGCCAACAGTTTTGATCTCCCATCCACCACATACAGCATAGCCCCGAGCCATTTCCTTCTGATACCGAAAGAAGCGAATGGCTCCCAGAAGTGATACGGCAATTGCTGACGCGTGACATGCAGATGACAAGGGCACACTGACGGCGAAGTAACCCAAGACTGGATCAGGAGTAATGCTGTGTTGAAGACGCATGACTTGGGCAATGATCACACCTAGCATCGCGAAAGCCTGCCCTGTCCGAAGATAACCCAAAAAGGTTCTTTCGTTGGCTAGGTAGAAGATTAGCCAGGTCATGATGTCCCAGGCCAGGAGGAGTTTATCGCCCCCGCCTCTGTTCTTACCCAAATGATCTCGGCACTTGACATGTGGGACACCCAACGAGATGTGTCTCCGCCACCAACGCAAGGCTCGGGGAGTACTTTGATTTGTAACGACCGTCGTTAGAGGGGGGAAGCCATTCGCTTGAGCATGGTCAAGTTCTAAGGCCTCACGATCAGAATGAATCGAGAGGGTATGCCGAGCGGGCGGTAGGTCTCCATGATGTTCGTTTGCCTCTGCCATTCAGGATCTAGATGTGGAAATTGGAGCACAGGTTAAGCGCTTGTGTTCGGGAGACAAGAGGTTGCTGGGAACAGAGACTGATGAATGACCAAAAAGCTGGAGCCGCCCGTCTTGGATCATGTGGGATGTCTCGCTAGAAAGTCGAATGAACTCCCAAATGGCGGAATGAAGGATCGGAAGATCTCAAACAGACGTAGAAGTCTGTTCACGTGAATGAATAATGCTGCGTGGTACCTTTGCAGCGCTTCAACAAATTTTTTATGTACAGCAAGTCGATTTGAACAAGAGGAAGCGAACCTGGGAATGAAGGACGTTGACCGAAAAATCACAAGGTTCGAGGCGCTAGACTTTCCCTTACGGAGTACGGAGTAGTTAGCCTCGCAATTCGGCCACTAAATTCAAGGCTAAGCCAGGCAGCGCGAGAATCAGCCAATTGTCTCCGGAGCCTCGCCAGCCTTGCTACGGACTCTCGGGTCGGTCACCAGGCGGCTATCGGGGACCATGAGGCTTACCAGGGTCACTAAGCTAGGGGCCTCTCCAAGCTTGTTGGGCGCCACTGCCATGGTCCTTGTACGTACATTCAACGCCTAAATGGTTAGCCGGAGGATGCGTCAACCATGTGCAAAATGCCCGGCTTTCTCTTCGGACGAAACCAGCCACATCCAAAATCATCCCACTAACAACTCCATGTCCCCAGCCTCCTTCTTTGCTTGCTATCCTCGCCTATCTCTCAAGATCTTGTGTATTACTTCTCCCTCTTGATCCGTATATAGTCACATTGGTAGGCTGGAAAGATTTTCCAAGTTTCTTTTTCATCTTTCTATTTCATACGAATAGCATTCCTCGCACAACGTGGGTGAGATCGTGTCGAGGTATCGAACGAATCGATCTGTGTAACCCCGCATTGAACCTGTCACGTTGCGGACCATCGTCGAGCAGTGACCATCATCCCATCTCACCGCACGCACGGACGGCACCACCGAAGCCTGAGCAACAATCTACGCCGTCAGTTCCAATAGCCCGTACGAGGCTGTCGGCACGATGCTTGGAGGGTTACTCTTCTCCCTCGCGAGAATTTTCGAGATTGTTACTCTGATTCCCATCATTGGGATGTTGGTGCGTCTGCGCTGATGGCATTTCTTGATGAAACAAGAATCACTAACCACCTTGCAGGCATGGTTTGTCGATGGTTTCAATGACAATAACCAACTAACTCCGTCCTTCATCCTCGTCCTTTTCATTGTCTCCGTCTTAGCCTGCGCTTGGGCTGTCGCTACCCTACTGCGTCTCGGGTCTACCCGGCGCTCGGCCATGTTTGTCGCATTCATCGATCTATGCTTCGTCGGCGCCTTCATCGCTGCGGACTATGAACTCCGAGGCATCGGCAACGTGAACTGCAATAATTTCTCAAGTGGCTCAATCTATATCAATCTTGGACCATTTGGATACTATGGCCGCAACAGCGGTTCGTCATGGGCTGTTCACCTCAATAAAAATTGCTCTCTTTTGAAGGCATCTTGGGCATTGGGCATCATCAATACTATCAACTTCTTTTGGACATTTATCCTCGCCCTCTTTCTTCACCGGCATCAAAGGAATGTGGTTGTGAAGGAAGTCAGAAGATCATCGAGACACAGCAGCAGACGGGGCCATTCTCGGTCTGGATCAAGAAGAAGCAGCAGTCGACGTCGGTACTACGTCTAGACTACGAACGACCAAGACTTCGAATAGTCTCCTGTGTGCGGCGCATCGGGGCCAGGAGTGAAGAAATAGGATGTTGGACTAACGAATTTCTTTAGATTGGCGGTGCAATGTGTTGACAATTCTTGTCCTTTTGCGACATTGCGTAAATATGTATTAGCGGCCCAGCGACTTTTCTCGGCTCGTGCTCGATTGATGGTTGAGTTATGGAATTCTCGGCAAGAGTTGGGTCATTTTAGCACAGATATCTCGAAGAACTTGATAAGATTGAATACGAATGCCTGAGAATTTTTGAAGGACGACTTCATTTCGCTGCTGACCGAGTCTCGACTTCTTTCACTGACAATGATATCTCCGTAATGACTTATAGAGAATTGGCACAGTTCATGTAGCCGCCGAGTGCTATTCTAAGATCTTGGATTGTCTGGAATTGACGGAGCGAAATTCTCTCGGCGATTCAAGCATCAAGCGCACCACGGGTCTACAGACCCTCGACCGCGGCGGCAGTGGGACGTCGACCGAGTTCTCCTCCGAACTCTCGTTCGTCGTAGAGCTGGACGAGCTCGAATCCTGACACTTGGTGAGCAAGTCATTGTTCCGACAAATCCACACTGCCGCCGGTGGGTCACAGAATTGCTTCACGCTATCGAGCCACCTGTTTTCCCGAGCGGCCTCTGATGGTGGCGGACGAGGCTCGCCGTCTCATCGACTCCTTGATGATCGAATCCGTTGGCCAGGGTGCCTGGGGAAACCCGACATCGAAGGGGAAACGGGAACGTGAGAGGAATAGGACGGAGTGACCTGGGTGGTTCATCGGTAAGAATTCGCACTCAAATTCCCGTCACGATGGCTGACATCCAGGGACAGTGAAAGCAAAGAATGGGGGAACGACATACGGATACGAGTACGAGTACGACTTTGTACGATGAGTTGGCATTCCTCCAATCACGCATCGTTTCTCCCTCGTCGGAGAAGGCCGATGTAGAGGGAATGAAACCCCCCCCATCTTTATCATTACAAGCCGCGCCATTCGCCTGTCGTACATTAGTTGTTTCTCTCTTTCGAGCAATTCCCACGTACTCGTACATGAATCTTAGTTGATATAAGCCAAAGGGCACTCTGACCTCGTTCACAAATCACTACAGGATATCCATGGGTGCCAAATTTGCGTTTTCATCTCAGGATCGCGGGATATTGCAGGATTGGCCACCCTAATGGACCACGATACATCGACGAGATACAGCGCAGGATCGAAAGACGCTCAACATGTGGCGACAATCGACCCAGATACGGGCGTCATAACTAATATTGACGAGATTCGGAATCAAGAGTATCCCAATCTCTCACATACAACCTATCTCGACCATGCTGGCACCACGCTATATGCTAAGAGCCTTATCGAGGCGTATTCCAAAGAACTCACCTGCAATATCTTCGGAAACCCCCATTCCGCATCAGCCTCGTCTCAATTATCGTCGCGTCGAATTGACGACGTACGTCTGAGCGTCTTACGGTTCTTCAACGCAAGCCCGGACGACTTTGACGTGATCTTTGTGGCTAATGCCACGGCTGCAGTCAAGCTTGTGGCCGACGCCTTTCGGGATGGGAACGATGGCTTCCATTACCGATACCACGCAGAATCCCACACCAGTATGGTGGGCGTCAGAGAGTTGGCTTCTCAAAGAAGCCACTGTCTCAGAGACGATGATGAAGTTGAACAATGGCTCGCTAGCCTGGAACAGACAAGCCAGGGCGATGATCAAACACCATTGTTATTTGGTTATCCTGCCCAATCCAACATGACAGGACGACGACTACCTATGCGATGGTTGGAGAAGATACAGAGACTGCGCATCTCACAGAATTCACCCGTTTATTCTCTTCTCGACGCAGCGGCGCTAGTATCCACGGCCGCTCTAGATCTATCAGATGGTTCAACGGCTCCTGACTTTACCGCCGTCAGCTTCTACAAAATCTTTGGCTTCCCCGACGTCGGCGCTCTAATCGTCCGAAAACGATCAGGGGATATCTTGCTGCAACGAAAATACTTTGGTGGCGGTACGGTTGACATGGTGACCATGATCGGGGAAACCTGGCACGCAAAGAGGGAATCATCCCTGCACACTCGACTCGAGGACGGCACCCTACCGTTCCATAACATCGTCGCATTAGACTTGGCCTTGGGCGTGCACAAAAGACTGTATGGCGGCATGGCCAACGTCTCGAGGCACGCCAAGTCTCTCGCATCAATGCTCCGGCGTCATCTGCGCGACCTCCGGCACAGAAACGGCGCACAGGTTTGTGTCTTGTATTCCGGCGACGATATAGCCGAAAAAGGCAATCAAGGTCCGGTGGTTGCCTTCAATCTGAAGGACAACAAAGGCGAGATCGTCAGCACCAACGAGGTCGAAAAACTCGCAATCGTCCGAAACATCCAATTCCGCACAGGCGGACTCTGCAACCCAGGAGGTGTGGCGACTCACCTGGGTCTCTCGGCCGACGAAATGCGCCAAAACTACGCCGCCGGGCAGCGGTGTGGAGGTGACAACGACATCATCAACGGCAAACCCACGGGTGCCATCCGTGTCAGTTTCGGCGCCATGAGCAGTCCCGCAGACGTCGCGACGTTTGTCGGTTTCATCAAGGAGTTTTACGTCGACACCGGGCCCCCCGCCGCCGTCATCTCACAGCTTCGTCTCCCTGCCACCAACTTACGATTAGAACGTCCAACGGAGTCATTCGTGGTCGAAAGCCTATCAGTGTTCCCGATCAAGAGTTGCGCGGCGTACAAGATCCCACCCGACACGCCGTGGAAAGTTGGCGCCCGGGGTCTAGCGTGGGATCGTGAATGGTGCCTCGTTCACCAAGGCACCAACGCCGCATTGAGCCAGAAACGTTTTCCTCGCATGGCCCTCTTGCGACCCGAGATCGATCTCGACAGCCGCGTATTGAGGGTGTCATACATTTCCGACACGGCCTCATCAATATCGTCCTTATCACCAGCAACATCTCTCGTTCTGGAACTGAATCTCGACGAATCACCGCGCCACCTCACCTCCCTCTCCGCCCCCTGCGACGCCACGGCCGACAAATCCTCGACCGTGTGCGGCGACCAAGTCGACGTCCGAGTCTACACAAGCCCCCAAGTCTCCGACTTCTTCACCACCGCCCTCGGCGTCCCCTGTACGCTGGCGAGGTTCCCCACCACGGGCACGACGAGGCACGCACAGGTCCGCGTCCCAGGTTCGACCCGCGGCCACCAGGCCACCGAGCCAGGAAGGTCCATCGCCCTGGCCAACGAGAGTCCAATCCTTCTGGTCTCGCGGTCCAGTGTGAATAGACTGAACGAACAGATCAAACAAAACAACGGCGGCGGCGGCGGTGGTAGTGGCGTCGGCAAAGCCGTGGCTGCCGATTCGTTCCGAGGAAACATCGTCGTCGCCGAGCAACTCATCGGCGGACAGTGCGAGTCCCCCTACGTCGAGGACGGGTGGACTTGTTTGCGAATCGGACAAGACGCAGACTCTGCGAACAATAGTAGTACCTTTGATGTTTTAGGTCCTTGTCAGAGGTGTCAGATGGTTTGCGTCGATCAGAAAAGCGCCCAGCGACGACAAGAACCATTCACCACCCTGGCAAAGACACGGCGGAAGGACGGAAAGGTTTGGTTCGGCATGCACATGTGTTTGAAATCTTTGCCATCATCTCCACAGGATTCGACTCTGATCACTATCAAGGTCGGGGATCCAGTGACACCCCTATATGACGTGAGGGACAGTGACGACGGCGTGTAGCACTCTAATTCTTGTACACCTATATCTACATCTACATTGCATGAGCACTTGAAGCTTAGACTACTCGGTTGATGATGTAAAACACTTCGAACGTGTTCGATATCTATCTATCTGTCTAACAATTGAAGACATCTTTCACGTCCATATATGCACGTGATGTGAGACCTGGACCCTTGACCTAGTATCGTACAAAGCTCGGCAAAAAGAAAGATATCTGCATAGAGAACAAAACATTTTGTGTCCACCCCTAATCCGACCCCTGGCACATAATGTTCAGCAATCAAAACAATTATGCTTTCTCAAAGCAGTCAAATTCGTGACGACGGTGGTCATACAGTAAGCTCCAGCTAGGCTGCACCGTTCGCGTGATAAAGCGCCTTCTCTTGGCCTTCAAGCTTGAGCTCATCACTTAGGAGATGTGAATCGTCAGTGTAACCAACAGTGACCAGGTCCTCGTCGACCATTTCTCGAAGCATTGAATCCAGGAAATTCTTCTGCTCCTTGATGAATGCCTTGGCTTTGGTGGTATTGAATCCACGACGAGCACGCTTGCGGTCACGAATCTCTTTGAGTTGAGCTCGGATGCGCTCTTCCAGCATCTCGAGCCGGTATTCGGCATACTGAGAGTAAAGCTCTGACAGATTAGAGACGGAGCGGACAGTTGTAAGGACAGTGTCATCTTTGATGAAGGCTGACTTGGGCCTGAAGGAAGTCACCATGGTGATACGCTCCGTGCCACCGAGGGCTCTCAAGGCTTGATGCTCGATATATCGGCCTTGGAGAACAACAGCATGACCCTTGCAATGATGTTAGTGCTTGTAATGCGCGATGTCTAGACTATTGTCATACCATTCCAGGTCCTCGAACCTTCATGATCTCCCCATCACCTCTGCGCAAGGCGGTCTCTCCTCCGATCATGTTGGTACAGTCACTAAGCATGGTGACACAGACGAAAGGATAGCTGTCGGTATGCCAGTCGACAATTGGGGTGTCGTCCTCGAATGGACAGTCGGATACGCCCTCGTCTGCATCACGATGCTCTTTCTCTTGTAGAGCCTGCTTGGCTGCCTCTTGTTGCTCCTTGCTCTTGATGGATATATTCATGTGTGCAATTTCAAAGTCCATGACAGGTACGAGGTCGACACCAGCAATCTTTGAGACGATCGATAGAACTTCGGGGCTACGCCAGACGTCATAGACGAACGGAGCATATCTGTCGAGGTCAGCATTGAGAATACTCGGTGGTCAGTGAGATACTTACTCTGGAGCAAAGCCTCTCAGCTGGCATTGGGCAATATTGCTCTTGTACTGACAATTCTTCCAGACGGGTTCACTCAAGACTTCGGTTCTCATTTGTTGGACTGCTTCCTCATTAAAGAGGGAAAAGGGTTCTGAAACTGCATTTGGAGAGACGCCCTTGTCTGTCATACCAATCTCTTCCATAGTCCAGATTCTCTGTGGAGGCTCAAAGGTGAGATGCTTCGAAGGCTCAAAGGCCATGTGGGCAGGTTGGCTGAGTGACATTTTGTTCAAGTACTCGGAGATTTCTAAGACAGATCTTTTCCTCGTGAGATTTTTAAGGGAGACCGGAGGAGAAGAGGAAGATGCATGAAGTATGAAGAAGGACATAAACCGAAGCCACGATCAGTGAGTCGCTCTTTCCTTTATTGAACACCAAACCAGCGACTTCGGAATGGCGGAAGCTTGATCCGGCCACCACAGTACAACACGGGACGTCGATAATGACAGCAATCGGTTGTTCAGGATGAAGACAATACAGTGTGAAGTCAAACCCGTTGTCAAGTTTGTCTGCGAAACTTGGTCGGGGAATGCGGATCTCTTTGGATCAAACAATCATCTAGCTGCTCCGGCAAACACCACCCTATTGTGGCAAGCTTCACTATCTTCCGACCGCGAATCAACGCAGACAAGATGGAAATCATAGGTCTCAAGGGCTCGCACGGGATAGCAAATCACTTGCGAATCAGCACCATGGCATCGTCGAGGCGCAATGATGGGAGGTGGACAGCGATAATGAGAGACAACTCAAGGCACATGGACGTCAATCAATGTGTACTGGAAGATCTCATCGTTACTCTCATGTCAAGACCGGGCAGAGAACATCTAAAAAGCCCTTTCACTGGAGCTTGGGGTGTCGTTGAAGATACCAGCAATGATGGAAATTCTTTTTCTGTTCAATACTCAACTCAACTCACTTTACTCAAGGACATCATGCATCACGCTGCTGTTAGACCTTACGATACTTGTTGCCTTTCACAAGCTAATCGACGTTCAATTCTCACGACAGCCTTCATATCAACCTCACTTCCTGGTGAATCCTGATTTTCTCTCGTTGAGAGGCAGTTTCTATCCAGAATTATTTCAACTCTCCATCGTTGTCTTATCTTCTACACCATCCAAAGTCTATCACGCCCTTATTCAGGCTGTCCCATAGCTGACTCCTCAAGGTTGACAACATGAGTCGACGTCTCGGTCATGGTATGGGCAATTCGCACACCACTAAGCATGTTTGGACTTCAGAGGACCGTGAGCTTCTAGCGGTCTTGCACAAATTCTATGACATCTCGTCTAGGGAAATGCGTTCTCTATTCAATAATATCTACAAAGACCGTCTTCGGCGAGAGGGATTTCCTCGCGGGCTAAAGGCGACTACAATAGTGTCTCAGATTGCCGACATGAAGAGAACTAATCGTGGAGGGGTTTTTAACGACATCCAATCACTGACACAATCTGCCATCCTCAAAAAGTTCCGCAAATTGATATCCGACATCGAGATTGCAGCTGGCGACGTTAAAGTTCATCTAAAGCGTAAGGATAATGAGATAAGCGCTGCTGATCATGTACAAGAGAGCCGTTCATTGGCAAATACCAATGATTGGGAAACCGACTCCACAGACGACAGTATTGATGTCCTAGACGATAGACGTGGAAGATGTACAATCTCGAAGAGGACACGAGTTACTACACCATCCTCTGCAGAAGCCTCAGTCAGGCGCTCATCAATGAGAGGTGAAACAACAACACCCTTTACTTGTTCAGTATCCCCCAGCGAGACTGCTTCAACAATTTCGTCAGAATCTGAAGGTTCCTATCAGCCGGAGCCAGAAGCCGACAACCACGACCCTTATCTTCATATCGATCACCTTAACGATTTCGAAAATTCAGCAACAAGAATAAATCCGCAATTAAGGATTCATTTCAACAACAAGGGAAACAGTGCACATTCGAGGCCACGACTACTTTGGAGAGCTGGTGATCCCGCTCACAATCTCAGAGCACGAGAGTTTCTGAACCCCGATACACCCATCTCGAGACCACCAACAGATAAGAGCGCATTTCTTCAACTTGCTAATCAACACTTGCATGTGGATAAAACCTTTCTCTCGCCGTTTCTATCATGGACTGAGAGCGCTCGCCGAGCACTTAAGCTAGTCAGCGACAGCCGCGACGTACCACTTCAGATTTATATTGTGGACTTCAATGTCCTAGAAGAAGAACAAGAATGTCGGTATGGAGCGCGAAAAGCCATCTGGCTGGTTCCCAATCTTTGCGATGAATATGGTTTAAACTTACCTGGAGGTTATGTGGGCTACGGCGAAGTCAGGCTTTCTACTCTCCGGGACTTGATATCAATACTAACTTCACATAGTTTCTCACCTGGGGTTCAGTCGAGTGCAAGACAGTTGGAATCCTAGACAATACCGCGGCTTCAAGACTGTACGAATTGATGCGAAGTCTCGAGGGGCTCTCTCATGAGTCAGGCATAATTATTGGAAGAGTCAGTACTTGTTGATCAACGGATGATGAAACATTCTAACTCATATAGGCTCTTCAAGATGTAACCCCAAAGTATAGAGAAGTCGTAGCCCATAAATTGATCAGGAATTTCAAGGTTATGAACCTCGACAAAGGCCCTTCAGGACCAGACTACGATGCTTTCGTAGAAGGCTTATATGGAACGACTCTGTCCGAAAGCTCTACTGTCAGGGGTCACATGCCTAAAGCATCATTATCTCTAACAAAGAGAAGGATTACGGTGGAGATTCCCGCTCGAAAGCCACAAGTAGAGACGAACAGTCTCTATACTACGTTCAATACTCTTGATCTATCCGATGAGATATTACAGAGTCTTGTTGATGCCCAGCTGTCAACCGAATGTCAACCTTCTGATATCAGTGTGGGAGCTGCCCAGGACACAACATCGAATGAAAGCGTTAAAGCAGAGCTAATAGAAGTGGAAAATGTTGACAACAAGACGGGGCATACTGAGGTCGCAATCTCGGAATCCCTTGGGTTGCAAATACCAGCTGTACCACTCCAGGGAGACATAACCACTCCATCGCTTAACGAGTCTACAACCTACAACGACCATACACAATCCTCGATATGTACTGAGCGGAACACGATTGAAAAGGAAACCAGTGATGAATTCACCAAGGAACTCTTGGAATATGCGGAGAAAGATCCGACTCCACAACTCTTCAAAAAGGATGTCATCGTGAAATCTAATCGAGAGGCAACCTGCGCAGGACCCCTGACTACTACAGCACTGCAACCAGCTGATCAATCAGCCATGGAGTTGCCCAAGGATACGACTGACCAGAAACGAGCAGGAAAGAATATCGACATTCGGACAGTATTTCGTTTGACGAAATCCCAGCTTCAATCCACTTCAGTCAACACTACTACCCAAGACATGGTGAATTCCAAGTCCTCTGGAAGTTCCATGGACCTTATGATCGTTGATCAGATCACCGCTAAATCTCAAGTACGACGAAAGAGGCATCAGCCTTTTTTTGAAAAGGTCGCCGAGGACATCTCTGTGGATACAGGTAGAACAAATGAGCCTGCACAAACAGACCCAGTCACAACACCTACCACATGTCCAATTGAAATTGATCTGACTGGTGATTATTACCTCCCTGGAGCTCTTCAAAACCAAGCAGATATCACAAGCTCGTCTCAAGATTCCAATACAGACGTGCACGGTGTTGTAAATGAAGATCAGGGGACGGACGTTGAGATAATCGGTTCTGCGACTGTACATCACCATCGTAGCCGACGTCGAGTCCGCACCACGACGACCACCAGGCGTACCGTGCTTGAAATTCGTTCGCGCAGCGTCAGTGAGAGCTTGACCGTGCACAATGGCGGCAGAAAGAGAGCAAGGAAATGAAAGTGATGCAGTCAAGCATTGTCGGTGACGGTCAGAATACTAGCTTGGCAAAGGTGTTGGCATCGTGGATTGAATTCCGAAATTGAAAATGATCCCTGATTGAAAGGTTCAGTATGGTCCACTTGGTACTAAGGAAGAGGGACAATGTTGTCTTCATGAGCATTGATCACATCTGTATCGAGTCCGTCAGTGAAATACATAGGTATGACCTAGAACTGCTCTTCCCAATGTACTCCAAACAATATTCCCAAGTCTAGCCCATGTAACATCTACTCGTACATGCAATGTGCTGTGTTAGAATTCGACAGACTTATGTTTAGCTGTGTCCAAGTTGTCACGCGCGAACGGCTCGGTGAGCATGACGATCTCTTCCACCGCGCAGATGGCCATCAATATCGACATCAAACTTGCTTCACAAGGTCGAATCCAGGTCGTAGTCCAGCCCGGGGAATGCTCCCTCGGAGTCGAGTCTGTCTAGCCAGGAGAAGTACTCTTCAGTCATTCCGTGGTCAAAAAGCCAACTCTCGGCTCGCGGATTGAAATCCGGGATCGACGACGAGAACGGCCCACTTGGCCAATCGTTTTGAGCTTGAAAATTGCGCTCACTGCCGCGAACTTGGTTGCCGACGAGGGCCGCGTTGTGCGGGGCTGTTTCCGCGCGCGACGGTCCACTCGTTCCGGTATTCAGCGCCTCATCCAACAAACGACCGACCACTCTCGTCACCTCGACGCACGCCCCGCGCTCTCCCCCCGGGTCGACGTCTGCATTCTCCAGCCAGGAGACGATGACGCTGAGCTTCCGGATGATCTCCGACCGGGACACCGTGGCGGACAGGCTTCGACCGGAGGCTGCGCAGTCCCGGAGCTCGCGTGCCAAGATCCCGGCGCAAGGCAGGGCGTAGAAGAGGAAAATTCGATAGTAGCGGCCCAAGATGGCGTCCCTCCCGCCAGAATGGTTCACCAGGTCAAGAACCGCCGACAGCATCTGCACGCAGACCTGAAAGAGATCCCCCTGTCGGCTGTAGTTGGCTTGGCAGAGGATACGTCGCAGTTGGAAGACACTGTAGAGGTATTCGAGGTACACGGTCAGCACGACCATGCACGCTGTGGGTGGAAGTCGACCCCAACAGTCAGGTTCGTAGCGGAACTCGGAGGGAATGGAGACCCACATCCGGTGAGACTCGTCGATCAAGGTGCTTCAGCACTGTCAGTTCCTACATGCAGGTCGGGCTGGACTGAGGCTCGTCACGTACCTTGCATCCTCGACCACTCGATCCGACTTTTGGCCGAGACAGAGCTCCAGCACTCTTTCACGCAACACAGCAGTGTGGTGCCGGAGTCTGATCACAGTCGCAGGCCGCAGCTTTTTTTCGGGCAAAGCCACCTGGCTCCAGCCCGCGGCGTCCACACTGTCAAGAGCCGTGTTTAGCGCATTTCCGGATAGGGCAACACTTTCATCATCCAGGTCTCGAGGAAGGCTCACGTCACAGTAGGAGCGGTGGATATGGGGAGGGCGTCCGAGAAAGGTGGCAAGATTCTTGTCTCGTCGACATGCTGCGGCGAAGATCCTCTTGCGGGTCTCGGAAAGGTAAAATGGCACTCCGGACTCGACGCTTCTCTGGCGATGGAAACCCAACGCAAAGAGGTCACACACGAACTCACCAAAGCGACGATAGAGGTGATTATCTAAGATGCAATCCGGTGTTGTTAGCCGCGGGCGACTCCTGGCCGGGCGCGTGTGAGAGTGCTCAACGAGGCCACTTACCCATGTCACCGAGTATGTGGGCCGCGAGGCCGGCATTTGAGTAACGTAGCCAGATGAATATGTCGCTCAGGCCCCGATGCTGCTCGCAGATACTTATGCATACGTCGCTCGCTGCGAGCAAGTCGGCCGCAAGCGCCTTGCCTTCTGCAGAACCTTTGCCGGACGACTCGGAAGTGGTCTGCCTCGGAGATAAAACGGCCGCGGTTCCAGCGAGGGCAAGAATGACGCCGATCGTTTCCCATCGACAGTGTCGACCCGTGTAAAGCTCAAGAAAGTCCTCCAGCGTGGTGGACGAGCTTATGTGTAACGGCCCTTCGCTGTTCCTGGTGATTTTCCCAGCGAGGTGGTGGTCTGCATCGGCCTTGCGCACCCGGAGTCCGTTCCCTGCAGCATTCTCAGGGTCTGGACACTCCAGAAAGGACCTCATCCGCGACAGTGAAGGAAGGATCAGTGGGCCAGGGATGACCGTGAAGAAGCTGCGCTTGTAGTAGTCGGTTACAAGTGTCTCGTACTTGTCAAATGAGGAACGCAACATCTCCACCAGGTGAAGTTTTGGGGTAAGACCGCGTTGGTAAGCTTGTGATCGAGCTCGCCCTGGACCTATGGGAATTGGGAGGCCGGGGGAACTGATATTCTCGGTACCGTCGTCGGCGAACACGGACAAGAAACTGGTGGATCCGAGAAAGCCTGTCTCGATCACGCTGTGGCTGTCCCGGCCAGTACTGGGATAAGAGCTCGTATTGCCAGCATCACTCGGCAGTTCAGGCACCATGGGCGCTGCTTGAGCCACGAGGGACTCTCTTCGGGTCCCATGGGTTCTCTGATGCGAAACTGGGTTGTCTTGGTCTCGAGTCCTTGTAGATCCGAGTCCGGAGCTCCTGTTCCTCCTGTGGGTCATGGGAGCTGGATGATAATAGCACTGTCCCTCATGCCATTAGCAAGAAATGGTCGCGCGCCTTCAGGTTCAGGCCCAGGGGCGCAGTGGAGCCTACTTCGTCTGCCATGTTTCGCTTCGCACATCTACGACAGGTAGGCATCGCATGATCGCATCGAACCTTCGCCAAGCGGCAAGGCTCACACGACACAGGCCGCCCGTTCTTGCGGAGCATGATTGATGCTGGTGGGCAGTACGGTGGATACAGACATATGGGTGTGCTGTACGGCGTCCCATGCAGGACGATGTTGAAGCGCAACCAGCCACGTTGCTGGCACAACTCATGCGTGGTACAGTGAGAGGTGAGTGGGAGGTTGGAAAAGTCGAAATGAAATACAATACAGTACGCCATTGTCTCAGATTCTCAGACTCTTGTTTGCCTTAGCACCTAAAAACGCGCTATTTGGAGTGTCCAATCAAAACTCTTCTCGTGACGAAGCGCTAAGACGCCGATTGCAAGTTAAACCAATTAAAATAATCCGCAAAAGATTCTAGTAAATAAGTTTAAGTCAAGATACAAGAAAATAGTTTTCCTTTATAGTAAAATAGTAAGAACAATTTAGTTGAATCGTTAAAAGTTTGTGCATTGATTCTGTATGAGAAAAGTCACCATCAGCGGTATGGCATATTGTCAGGGTCAAAGGCGACGAGGGCATCTGCAGATCTCTGTCGGCTATTGTGAGCCGGAGGGGAAAAGGCTTCCAAAGGTGCCGGGTATCATATATTGCACGGGCACAGATACCCGATGGATGCGGATGACCAGGATTCACTCTGCATGTTGAAAACAACCCATTTCCTTGTCCAGGGATGAATATAATTCTTGCTCTTGACCAGCAAGTTGAATAGTGTGAACAGGCCATAATCAGTATTCCTCAACGAACCTGCAACCTTCTCTATCCAACAACACCATGGTACGGGGACAAGAGATCGTGGTTGTCGACATGGGAGAGAAAATACCTGCTATCAGTGGTTCGCCGTCACATTGCGAACATGCTGCATTCACAGAAAGTAGGGCTGTTGAGAACTTTGAAGAACTCAAATATGTCCGACAGGGTCTCAAACAACGACATATCCAGATGATAGCTCTTGCGGGTACAATCGGCACTGGGCTTTTCCTTGGCCTAGGACAAGCACTGGCAAAGGCAGGGCCTCTGGGAACGTTCCTGGGCTATTCGATTACTGGTTCGGTTGCCTGTGCTGTTGTCATGGCTGTCGGGGAAATGGGAGCATTGCTTCCTCTGAGTGGTGGCTACGTGCGGTACAGCGAATACTTCTTCGACCGCAGTGCCTCTTTCGCCCAGGGTTGGAACATGGTGTATTCATACCTCGTCGCCATTCCAGCCGAGCTGGTCGCTGCCGCCGTTCTCGTGGAGTTTTGGTCCTCCCTCAACCCCGCGGTTTGGATCACGGTGTTCGGCAGTATCATGCTTATTTCCACCCTTGTCTTTGTCCGAGTGTACGGAGAGCTGGAGTTCGCATTCGCTCTTCTCAAGATCGCATTGATCATCGGCATCAACATTCTAGCTCTCGTCATCACTTGTGGAGGTGGACCATCCGGCGAGTCCATTGGCTTCCGCTACTGGAGGGAACCTGGCCCTTTTGTGCAATTTCTGGGAATCCCGGGAGCAACCGGCCGATTTGCAGGCTTCTGGACCACCTTTACCAACGCACTCTATGCCTATGCCAGCATTGAATCCATCAGTCTCGCTGCTGCGGAGACGAGACACCCAAGAAGAGCGATTCCGATGGCCGCCAAGAGGATCTTCGCCAGAGTTCTTCTCTTCTACGTCCTGACCATCTTCATGGTCGGGCTAGTGGTCCCCTCAAACGATCCGGATTTGCTGCACTCAAACGGGAACGCTTCACAGTCTCCATTTGTCATCGCCGCGCGACGTGCCGGAATCAAGGTCGTACCGTCGATCATCAACGCCGTCGTCCTGACTTCGGCATGGTCTGCTGGGAATTCTGGCTTGTTGGGAGGCTCCAGGGTCCTTTACGGGCTTGCTCTGCATGAGAATGCCCCTCAAATATTTCGACGTGTCAATCGTTTCGGTATTCCTTACGTCGCAGTGGGCCTTTTCGGCCTCTTCATGGGATTGGGATACATGACGCTTTCTCGGAGCGCAAGTGTCGTCTTCGGCTGGCTCCTCGACTTGGTGGCCATCGCCACTCTGGTCAATTGGATCATTATTACTACGACATTTCTCCGCCTGTTTTATGCCATGAAGAAACAAAACATCGATCGTCACGACCGCCTACCCTGGGCATCGCCATTTCAGCCCTATCTCAGCTGGTATGCCTTGGCTATGCAATTGCTAATCTTACTGACCGGTGGCTATACTACATTTATCAAAGGACATTGGGATGCGGAGGTCTTCGTGGCGGCCTATCTAAATGTCCCCCTGGTATTGGTCTTGTACTTTGGACACAAGTTCGTGATGAAAACGAAAATAATACCTTTGGCAGAAGTCCAGATTGCTGATCTTCTAGCAATTTACGAGGCACATCCTGAACCACCGGCGGTACGCAAAAAAGGCCTGGCAAGGTTGAATTTCCTTTGGGGATGAGCTCACGAATCCGCAAAAAGGTCACGAGTTGGATGTCCTCGGTCATAGTCTAGTAGTCACACAAAAGATGAGGTGTCGAGTTGCAAAAAAAATCTGTTGGTGGCACTATACACTATATAGTATTGATAAACACAGACAATTGTCACTTCATAGTCTCATATAGTATATGGTATTTTCAGTTGGTGGTGGTATCAGGGTCTGCTCTCTAGGAACTTTATGATCGCTGCCAGATGCGCCGCATTCGCCGTCTAATGTACTAGTACGAGTTCTCAACTTCAGGGTCCATGCCGAAGAGAGCGGTATGACTCATGCTACCGGCAAAACAACCGAACAGAGGCAGTCATTTCTTTTTCTGAAGATTGCATGCGTTCTTAAAACGGACAGCGTTGCTTTTGATTCGGAGTATTCGTTCCCGCGAGCGACTTTGCACCAAGGACAGAGCAGCGGGAAACCCTGCGTTGTCGTTGGTGTCATCGGGTATACAATCGGATATGCCAGCGGGTACCGAGATTATGTAGCGGATACCGCCTGATGGCCCCACTGGGGACCCTCACTTTCTCTTCTGTCCTCACAATGCGTCTTCTCTCCTTTGGATTGTCTCTTGCGCTTTTGTAGGTATAAAAAGGGCTCGTCGGCCGATACCCAAGGAAGCAAACCCCGTCAGAATCGTTGACCCAACTGTCTAGCACCTCAGCCTCCAGAAACCCTGATGGGCTCGATTCAGGAACTTCGAGTTGCGGTCCTAGTCAACCATCCACCACACACGACCTTCTGGCCCGAGGTCAAGCAAGCCTTCGTGGATGCGTTTGCAGTGGTAGCACCGCATGCCCTAGTCGGTTTCTTTGACCCCATCATCCGTGGCGACTATCCCGACCCGAATGATTACGATTTGATCATTCTCAGCGGCGGCAAAGGGAATTCCCTTGCTCCCGAGCCGTGGATTCTACGGCAGATGGACTTTGTCAGGGATACGGCCCAAAGATATCCAGAGAAGAAGATGCTGGGCATATGCTTCGGTCACCAAATCATCGCCCAAGCTCTGGGCGGAAAGGCGAGAAACATCCCGGCCGGCCCCATCGTACGTTGCACCTCCCCTCCCTGCGTGACGTTGAATTGCTGACATACTGCCGGATCACCAGGCCGGTCTTGTTAGGATCAACTTGACGAAAGAAGGTTGCAACTTCTTTCCCAGGTTGGCCAGTAAAGCCAGCTATGTGAGTATGGCCGTGCGAGATGCTCCACTTTGCAACCGTACTGACGGAAACAACCAGGCAGCATCTCAATTCCATGTGCGAGAGGTCGAAAGTGCTCCTCCCAATTTCATTCAACTGGCCGAAAACAACGAAGTCCTGGTTTCCCGTTCCAATACAATCCTCTCCTTCCAGGCACATCCGGAAATCGACGGGGTCTTCTCGAGGAAGATTCTGGACGACGATGACACGACGTACATCGAGAACCTGACTCCAACGGAGATCGAGCATATGAAGAACCACTGCGCCGACGCACAGGATGGGCTGGAGTTGTTGAGGCGCGTGGTAGAATGGCTTGCTGAAGAGGCTCAGTAATTCAAGCGACGAAAGTTTCACGCCGGGGGCAGCACTCCAATCACCAGTGTGAGGTTAAATTTCAAGACAAGCTGCCAAAACTTCGATAGAACCAATATACTACATCTATTCATTTCCATGGGGGTTCGGAAGGATGGATTCTGGCTGACTTGATCCCTTCTTGTTGATTGCTATGATCAATGCTGTTCCATTCTAGGAGCTTTAAAAAGCCCAGACTTTGAACGTCGACAGATTTTGGGTGCTGATGGCTCTGCTGCGGAAACAATTGACCCGTCAACGCTAAGGCTTCTCGACAGCTACTTTGCTGATTAATAGGAAATGATATGAGTTGATTGAGACACTCCTGGGGAACTTGTATGATTGAAGATTAGATTTTTGCACAGTTTGTCAAACACAAGTCTCAATGAGCTGTAAAGTCCCAGCTGTTCTCATCCCCAGCCGCAAGGTAGGCTGCAATGGCATTTCGGAGAGTTTGGTAAACAGGCACTCCTAGAGATTCGACTTCCCCTTTCGCAATTCCTGAATGACTTCCAATGCAGCCCTGGTCCCTTCTTCGATGGCGCCATCTATGAAGCTCCTCCATCCCACCGCCCAGTCCGAGTTCGCGAAGATGATGGAGCCATGGCGGGCTCGCAGAGCAGTATGATAGCTAGAGATAAACCCGCGCCCTGGGAAAAACCATGCGCCTTTGGCGTATTCGTCCTTGTGCCAGTTATGGAAGACAAGTCTGTCGACGTCCATGGATGTCAACGCTGTGACTGATTTTAGAGTCTCTTGAATATCTTCCTCTGGCTGTAGATGGTTGCGCATGGCCCCAAAAGCGACAATGTGCGTATTTCCTGCAGGAGTTGTCCCGTCGCCAAATGCATACACTAGCTTAGATGTCGTGTAATCAATTCCAGACCAGGTCCGCAACTCCTTGTTCAGGATCTCCGCGTGAACCTTGACACACTGATTGAGGTGGCCGATCTTGATGGCCGCAGTCCTTTCGGCATCCAGCTCGGGTGTGAAACCGACGGTGCCCAAAACGTTGAGAGGTATCGCAGATAACAGGCGTCTAGCGCGAAACATCTGGCCTCCCTTGGAGACCACCTCCACCTCCAAGCCGTGGTCGATGATTTGCGCAGCTGGCGTGTTGAAGGCGTAGGAGAGGTTTCCAGTGCTCACAGCTTCGTCCCAGAATTTGCGGGCGAAGCTGGACTGACCTCCGCGGAACTTGTATTTGATCAGATATTCGAAACATCCTCGATAGGTATGGCCGCACAATGCCCACCAGTGTAAAAATTCGAAGAAGGACATGGTTTCAATGGTGCTTCCACTGGTCATGAGCAGATATCCTTCTAGGCCGCACAGCTCATCCGCAGTCAAAGTGCCCGCGATCTGATCTATCCTGTCTCTGCACGTCAATTTGTCATATTTCCACACTTCCGGATTGTAACCGGCATTGTGTGGATAAGGCATGATTACTCGACCCGAGTTGCCATCCACGTTTGCAAATTTGTCCAAGGCGGACTCCATAAGCGCATCCTGTGCGCGACAGATTAGGCAAATGTAGTCCTGGTTTTATATCATCCAGACTTACCTCCTCAGGGTG
The DNA here is from genome assembly GCF_000835515.1 of Exophiala oligosperma. NCBI lineage: Eukaryota > Fungi > Ascomycota > Eurotiomycetes > Chaetothyriales > Herpotrichiellaceae > Exophiala > Exophiala oligosperma. The sequence goes on from NW_015622822.1 coordinate 2,399,764, forward strand.
GCTCATGGACTTGTTACCATCCCTCGAAGCCAAAGTAAAGTGGTTGACGCCCCCATCGTAAGACTGAGAGATTTCGAGTTCGTCTCTCATGTTGTAACGCGAGATCTCTCGCCATACATGGGGTTGGCCCCAGTGTACCCAGGTTCCTCCCATTTCGAATGGGTAGCCGTCTATGTTGGATGACCAGGAGCGACCACCAATGCGGTCCCGAGCCTCAAGGATGAGAACTTTCAGACCTGACCAACGTGTTAATACCTATCGACGTTGAGATTCAATGGGAAATGTAGCCCGTACCCGCGAGTGCTGCATCCCTGGCCGCCGTGAGGCCAGTGTATCCAGCGCCTGCAACAATCACGTCGAACACGACGGTTGTGGCGGGCAGTCTCGTCGGTGGGTGAATAACGCCGATTGAAGGCACTCCTTGCCTCAAGCCTTGTTGTTTCGTCCATTCCCAGCCGTCCCGAGAACAGTGTGCTGGCCTTGTCGTGTCCATGGAAGCCATAGTGATGTTGAATTGAGAGAGTTGGTTTACCAACTGAACATCTGTCGATTATGTCTGGGTTCCATTGGCAATAAATAATGCCAACGGTCTTTTGTGCCGCCCGAACTGGCCTAGGGGAGTCATTTCGTTCAAGTTCGTTACATTTCCCTCGCTACTCTTTTAATGTTAATTGATGGCCCCGATCAGCGTACTGTAGGCTGAGAGCAAGCCACAGTAAGCTTGCATTGGCTGGAATGCCTTCGGGAGAGAGACGAAACGAAAGCGGGGCGCGGGTATTTTGTCGGGTATTTTGTGGGAGCCTCATCGGGTATCCCATCGGGTATTCCAGCGGATATCTGTTCAACGCCCGTATTCCTTTATCATGATGTAGGCTTGCTCGGTCTTTTCTCTTCTCCCACACGCCGAGTTTCATCATCGCCATTCGGGTCGTCTTTCAACTCTTGAGGTCAAGCCATGCTGTAACGCAGATCTACATTTAGTCAGTGAATTGGATAAACCGGGGTCAATTGTTGAGTGGCGCTTTGGTGGCCTTGGCCCCCCTCCACATGACGAGCGCTCGCTCACGCAAACGAACTTCGCAAGCCTGTTTGCCTTGCAGCAAACGAAAAACGAAAGTATGGGAGTCACTCCAAGAACACCAAGTAGTTCTCCTTTTGGCGTGATGCCGCTGACCTTTGTGACTACAGTGTAATGGAGCAGTCCCAGTGTGCCGGCAATGTCAGATCAGCGGAAGAGAATGCGATTATGGGCTTTCTAAGAGAAATAAATTGTAGGCTCAGCTCGCAAGGCCTGATAGTTTGCCTACTGCAAGGCCACCACGTGCGTTGCTGACTCTGCGTAGACAGAAACGCGATGCTCAGCATTCCCTGTTGCAAGAGCGCAGCCCGGACGTCGATGCAGGCTTGGAGCACTCAGCTCAGTTGCCTCACGAGCAAACGTACGGTGGCGACGACGCAGGGACAACGGCCTTTCAAGCCAATATCAGCGATAGTCTAAATAGGTCACCGCTATCACTGAGGGCTTCAACGTTGCCGCCGACCCAAGGCTCCCATGCAGCAACGGGTGACCATGTTGTTGTGGGCTGGGATGTTTCGAACCGTCTTTTGGATGCTTACTTCTCGTTTATTCATCCTGTCTGGCCTATCATCTACAAACCATTGTACGACTGCAGCCATAACGAATCACTCTCTACCTTGCTGCCGCAACCGGTTCTTTACGCCATTTATGCCATTGCGGCTTGCTTGAAACTCGATACCACAGGGTCCCAGATGCTTTCCGGGTGTGAAACACCCTCCCCATCACTTTTCTTTGAAGCAGCATTGCTTAGCATCCAACGCAATGCGAATAGTGGAACGGCAACTCGACCGAATGACTTCCACCCACTCAATCTACTGAGACCTTCGGTCGAGAACTGCCAAGCTCTGGCGATATTAGCACTCCAGCAGCACGGGTCCGCAGAGTCATCGAACGCATTCATGCTGTGTAGCCTCGCATCGGGTATGGCCATTGAGCTAGACTTACACAAAGCTAAGGCTGCTGACGAAGACTCGACTTCTGCTCAGATCGCGTCACGGCTATGGTGGAATCTCTTTGTGCTGGATAAGATGATTGCTTGCGAGCTGGGGAAACCGGTCTTACTGAGGTCGGAAGATTCGAATGCCAATTTTCCTTTGGTGACCGAGTCGGATGAGTATCAACTCCTCCACTTCCGACTGCCGAACACCAACTCCTTGACTACAACAAAGTCTTACGCGATTTCCGGTTTTCATTCAACTGTAAAACTCACCAAAATAATGGAAAAAGTGGCCCGCCAGATATACTCGCGCGAGGGTCGCGAGACTATTCGAAGCAACCTACAAGCAGCCGAGCAGCTCCGAACAGAGCTGTGGCAAGAGTTGAACGACTACTACGCCTTGCTCATCACGCCTAGAAGTGATCTGCAAGTGGACATATTAGGAAGGAAAGCCTGTCCTCCATCCTTGGTCACAAATGCTGTGGTAAGTCTTCAATTTCGTAAATCAGTCGTGGTGTCTGTTTAAATTTCTGACGGCGATCTGTAGTGGACGTGGACGACTATGATCATGGTCCACCGCCCCTTTTACTCCTACTGGCAGGAACAAGGGTGGCTCCCAGCCCAGTCTATTCCCACCGAATCCCTGCCTCTCGAAGTCAGCTTCTCGGCTGCAGAGAAAGTCTGTCAGATTCTCGAGATTCACGTCGAGAATTTGCAAAGATTCCCTTGCGATCTAATCTTTCCCATTTTTACGACTGCCAGCACCTTGTCCCACTATAGGCAAGTAAATCGAGGCCGGATAGACGAGAGGACGATCACGCGCTGTTTGACAATGTGCATCAAGTGGTTGTCCATTCTAGGAAGCAACTGGAAGCATGCAGGAAAATCCAAAGAAAGATTAACGAAAGGTCTGTTTGCATGTCCCATAATACACCCAGAGGATAATCTGAGGGGCCTCTTGTCTATGGCTAACTGTTATCACGAAGACTTTGGAATCGGCGAAAGACAAGGTTTAGAGCCCAACCCAGTCAGCAGTATCGCTCGACCAATACAGGGAGCTGTCTTAGCTTCGGAACAGACTCAAGGGGCGGGGAACGCATCTCCTGATCCCCGAAGCAGCAATTTTTCGACTCTTGAAGTACTACCGACATCCGAAAGCATATTGCGAAACGACGATCAGTCGTCCAATATTGATTGGGCCTTTCTCAACATGCTAGGTGACGCTGACGACGAACTCTACGCTATGAACACTGATTTTCGCGGCCTCTTGGACAACAACGCTTTTGACCTAACATTTAATCAGGTGGCTCAGGATTAAGGTGAATGGATATGAACCTCGAGCTATTTGCTCGTCGGGAGATCGCTCCCACGATATCCGTACAACGTCGGTCGGATACTGGGGTTCGTGTCGGATAATTGTGACGGGTATTCTCTCTCTACTACGTCCAGAAAGCAGCCAAGCCAAAGGCATCGCGCATCTCCACAAAACGAGAGCAAAATGTGGGGCGCAAGCAAACAGCCATTGTAATGCCTTTTGCCCCAGGTTGTTGAATTCACTAACGCCTTGTATATGACGAACTGTGCCGCGGTGGCTGACTCTAAGACGGATACTTGAGATATAGATTCGTGAGGCACTGGCCACATATAACCTATATGTTTCTCACCTGAGTCCTGGTCGCGATGTTAAACAACCACATTTCTCGTCGGTATTTCTGGTTCTCCTTCAATTCCTTGTTCCCCACTCCTCAAGTGTTCAAGTCTTCCATACTGTTCTGTGGCACTTCAAGATGGTCGAGAAAGAGCCGATCTCGGCGCAAGCGTCAGCCGGGTGCGACATGGCCTCACACCCAAAGGAGACGGAGATTGAGCACGATGCCCTGCGCTTGGCTGAGATGGGCTACGTGCAGGACCTCCGTCGCAAGTTCTCCGTGTGGTCTCTCCTTGCTGTTGGATTCTCATTGACCAATTCGTGGTTTGGTATTTCCGCCGGCATGATCACGGGCATCAACTCTGGAGGACCGGTACTCCTGATTTATGGTCTAATACTCCTGGCGGCGGTCTCGGTGGCTGTTGGTATGACACTTGCCGAGTTATCCAGTGCCTACCCAAATGCGGGAGGCCAGTACTATTGGACTAAAGAGATTGCATCGCCTCGATATGCTCCGATCGCCAGCTATTTGACTGGGTGGACCGCCTGGTGCGGCTCAATCTTCACTTCAGCGTCCATCTCCCTCGCCATGGGTTCTGCCATCGTGGGCTTATGGCAGCTTACGCATCCTCATTTGTAAGTGGCCAAATACTCCCTCTGACCAAGGTTTTGCAGTACTTACACCTCGAGGACAGTGTCATCCAGCCATGGCACGTTGTGGTGACATACCAAATCTGGAATCTTGCACTTTATTTCTTCAACCTTTGGGGCAAGGCGCTACCGAGAATCGCAACGGCCGGGTTCTACGCCTCGCTGGGTGGCTTTTTGATCATTATCATTACCGTGCCAGCTTGTGCCCACACTTTTCAGCCCGCCAGATTCGTCTTTGCCGAGTTCATCAATAACACGGGATGGGAGTCGAATGCGATGGCGTTCCTCGTGGGACTGATCAACACTAGTTGGCCCTTCGCTGCCATCGACTGTGCCACCCATCTTGCCGAGGAAATAAGGCACCCCGAAAGCCGCATTCCACTGGCCATCATGGGCACCGTATGCATTGGCTTTGTCACCTCCTGGGTGTTCAGCGTGGCGATGATGTTTAGTATAACGGATCTGGGCACAGTGACTGCCACTCCCACTTTAGTGCCGATCATCGAAATCTTTAGACAGGCTGTCAATCAAGCTGGCGCCGTTGGTCTGGAGGTCCTCATCGTTCTGACTGCTGTTGGATGCCAGATTGCATGTCACACCTGGCAAGCTCGCCTCTGTTGGAGCTTCGCTCGAGATGACGGACTACCATTCTCGAGGTATCTGAAGAGGGTCAACCACGATTTGGATGCACCCATCAACGCCCATAGCGCCAGCTGTGCCATCGACGCGTTGGTCGGCTTCCTATACCTTGGTAGCAGCGCAGCTCTTGGTTCGTAAGTGTGCCGGCCCTAATCATTTTTCGATTGCTCCACGTTGCCATTACTGAAAATGCACAGGGTTATCACAGCGACCATTACTTTGCTGTATATCAGCTACAGCATTCCAGTGGTCTGTCTGCTGCTCAGAGGACGGCAAAACATCACCCATGGTCCGTATTGGTTCGGGACCGCCGGCCTGGTGGCAAACTGGGTCCTCCTACTTTGGACTCTGTTCTCGGTGGTGATCTTCTCATTCCCAGCTTATATGCCAGCCGAAGCCAGCAGTGAGTTGCTCCGAATATTCAGCAGAGGCGACCATGTTCTCTTCCGCTGACAATACTAGCCATGAATTACATTTCAGCTGTCTATGTCATCATCGCCATCATAATTACCACAGACTGGTTCTTCCGGGCGAGGGGTTCGTATCAAGGGCAGCGAAGGGACAAGGTCGACATTGATACAGGGGCGCCTGTTGCTGTTGGGGCGATGCGGAAGAATGGTATCGCGTCTTAGTTTCCATGCTTGTCACTCACGCGAAGTGATCATCTGCGAGGTGTTGGGACGATGGAAAAATGATAGTCAACAGACGACCGGGGAGTGCTATTGAGAGGTTCTGATCCGCACAAAAAAGGTTGGGCGTCGTCAATAGCTGGGAGCGAGAAAGCTGGTCGAGCGCCGGGCGAGTCAGGATGGCGCAAAGGCCGGGCGAGATACCGTACCAATGTGGATTCCGCCACCGGTCATTGGCGAACCTATGCTTCTTAAATGTAACACCCATGACTTCCAGGATTGCGGACCTCCTTCCAGTCTATTAGCCAGACAGGTGTCAATTTACCCTCTTTAGCTTTGCCTCATAATAGCTAATAATAAAAAGAAAAACCCTACGTATAGTACTTTCAGAAAATATTACGTCTTATTATGGAAATCCAAAAAAATGAGTGAGCGTAACAAAATTATATATACTCCGTAGTGTTACTACGGATTAAATACTCCTTATCGAAGCCGAGGTCTGTCATTTTTATTCCGGAGCTAACTAGAAACGCTCTAGTCAATCTGGTTGTTCTCCTGGACACCACCACCACCAGTTAATATCCACCTTGTTCGATGATTATGTCATATGTTTACTCCGTGCATCGTCAAGTCTGAGCGCACGAGAGACCCCTGCGTCCATTTCTCTGCCCTGTCGCTTTCCACGGTCAGAAAGCCTGCTTACTGCTCATGACGCGACCGATCAGATCAGTGAATATCGCATCTGCGTGTGGATGGGTCCCAACAAGTTCTTCCGGATGCCATTGGACGGCCACGATCTGGCCATCTCCAGTTTCGACTCCTTCCACCACTCCATCGTCTGCCCTGGCCGTGATGTGGAGTCCGTCGCCCAAAATGGCCACACCTTGGCGATGGATGCTGTTGACACGAATCGGGTGCGCACCCAGAACGGCTTTCAGCCTTCCCTCGGTCGGGGTGACCGTGTGGGCGAGATGATTACGAGCCTCGTCTGGTCGATGGGCCCCGGCGATGCACATCTTCGCCCCGGCCAGGTTTTGATGGAGCGTCCCGCCGAAGAACACGTTGATGACTTGCAACCCCCGGCATATGCCCAACACAGGCAGGTTGCGCCTCCGTGCTATCTCGAGGACGGAAAATTCCAGCCGGTCCCGAGCCTCGTCCACGCTGCGTTTGATACTGGGGTCGAATTCTTGCCCGTAGCGCCCGGGATGGACCGATGCCCCTCCGGCCAGAACGACACTGTCGACTTCGGAGCCCAGGGTGATGTCTTTCTGGCCAGGAAATACCACGAGAGGAACCCCGCCCGCCATGGCTACGGCAAGTGCGTATGGACGTGGGTCGGTCATATATCCCACTGTTATGGCGACTGTTGGCTTCCATCCCTTATCCATCTTGACGTCGGGGCGTTGGACAAATCACTCGCTGCTGTCATTCGTCGATAGAACCAGTGGAGCTCGAAAAGGCAGGAGCTGGTGAGAAGGATTCAGATGGCGCTCGCCGTCTATTTAATGTCGGGGCTTCGTAGTAGAAATCTCTTGATATGTCCGCTACAAGAGACACGGAATGCCAGAAACCGCCTTTTGATACGGACAGGTCCGTCAGCGAGGACTTCACCAGACCATCTTCTCCTTATCTCGTTCCATTTCTCAATCCGACCTCGTAATCCGAAACTCATTTCTCAGTCCGATATTTTAATCCGAAGATCATCTTTCTCATTCCGAGCTCTTAGTCCGAAGATATTTCTACTCCGTCCAAGCTTGGCATTCCGAACCCCAAAACATCGTCACATTCAGTCAATCAGCTTGTATCAGAGTTCCCCAGCTACTGTATTGTATCATCGATCACGCGAAGAACAACGTAATAGTTGAAAGATAAGGATTGTTGCGTAGGGGGTGAGCTGCCCGCGGGATGAAGGAGTGGTCGATCTGCTCGTCCGGCCATCTCCATCCGCCTCATCTTGGACGTGCCGTCCTCCCTTTATAAATGCGATGTTCCCCGGTGACCGTCGAGCAACGGTGGAAAGAGTGATGGTCTGATCTTGCACAGGTCACTCACAGCTGAGAGAGCATTATTCTTCTGTACTCCACCGTCTCAAAATGTCTTCCCACCCTGAGATCCTTTCTCAAGGCAACCACCTGCACGACAACGACGAACGAAAAGCAAAGGAGACATCGGGGAACATGATTGACGAGGTCGACGCTGCAGCAACTGTCATTGACGTACCATTACCGCCAGAGACGTCTGGCCATATCCCTGCAGAAGTGCTATGCTCCATTCCCGCAGACGATGACCCGAGCATTCCCTGCAACACTGTGCGGATGTGGGTCCTCACAACCGTGTTCGTCATTGTGTTCGGCGCAGTCAACATGTTCTTTTCCCTACGTTTTCCAATGATCGTTGTGACTTCGATCGTCGCCCAGCTCGTAACTCACCCCCTGGGACTGTTGTGGGATCAAGTGGTCCCCGACTGGCGCATTGGCCTCGGCGGGAGCTGGCATTTCAACCTCAACCCGTCTCCGTGGAACAAGAAGGAGCACGCCCTGGTGACAATCGTGGTCTCTCTCGTTGGCAGCCACGCCTATGTAACGAACATTCTGGTGGCTCAGGCCAAGTGGTACGGGCAATCTTTGTCCTATGGGTATATTTTCCTCACCATACTGTCGACGCAGAGCGTGGGCTACGGAATTGCCGGGCTCACGCGTCGCTGGGTGGTCGATCCATCCTACATCACTTGGCCGCAGACCCTGGCCAATGCAGTCTTGTTCCAGACGCTCCATCGTGAGAGAGGTCCGGGCGACTTTGTCAGTGGGTGGACCATCTCCAGGTACAGGTTCTTCTTCTACGCTTTCCTCGCCTCCTTCGCCTGGTTCTGGCTCCCGGGCTACTTGTTCACTGCCCTTAGCACCTTCACGTGGATCTGCTGGATTCGACCCGACAACGTGGTGGTCAACCAGCTGTTTGGCTACAAGCAAGGGCTCGGCATGATTCCCATCACGTTCGATTGGTCGCAAATCACCACGTACAACTTGTCGCCATTGCTGACGCCGTGGTATGTGGAAGCCAACACGATGGGTTCGGTGGTATTCTTTTTCTGGCTGATCCTGCCCATCCTCTACTACACAAATACCTGGTTCGGAAAGTACATGCCAATGCTGTCATCCAACGTCTTCGACAACACCGGCAGCTCTTACAACGTCACCAGGGTGCTCACCTCCAACTTTCAACTCGATGAAGCAGCATACAAGGAATATTCCCCGCTTTATATGCCCATCGCGTACACCATCTTCTTTGGCCTCTCGTTTGCGGCCGTCACGGCGATGTTCGTCCACACGGCTTTGTGGCATGGGAAGGACATATATCGTCGATTCAAGGACCCCCAGTATGGTGCTGCCCCCGGTTACCTGCGGCAGGTCCGGGAGAATTATGCTCAGACTCCAGACTGGTGGTATCTTTGCATTGGGGTGGCCTTTTTCCTCATGGGCATCCTCACCACTTCTCTGTACGACACTCGGTTGCCCTGGTGGGGGTTCATCGTTGCAGTCTCCCTTGGCACGGCAACATTCTTACCCCAGGGAATCATCATGGGAATCACCAACCAGCATGTGGCGTTGAACACCATCACCGAATTCGTCAGTGGCTACATGCTCCCGGGTCGCCCGATTGCCATGATGATGGTCAAGGTTTTCGGCGACATGCTGACTAGCCAGGGCCTCCACTTCTCACGGGACTTGAAGCTGGGCCAATACATGAGGATACCGCCCCGGACTCTGTTCTGGGCGCAGACGTACGGCACGGTCTTGTCTGCAATTGTTCAGGGCGGCGTGTTACGCTGGATGCTGACGTCCATCCACGACCTCTGCGAAGAGGACCAGGGGTTCGGCCTGACGTGTCCGTCGGCCAGGGTCCAGTTCTCCTCTTCGATCATCTTTGGCGTCATTGGCCCGCAACGGCTCTTCTCTCGGGGACATCTCTACCACCCCGTGCTCTACTTTTTCCTCGTCGGCGCCCTCCTGCCCATCCCGGTGTACCTGATGGCGAATAAGTACCCCTCGTCGTACTGGAGGCTGGTCCACGTCCCGATCATGTTCACCGGGCCGGTCAACATCCCGCCGGCGACCGGCCTAAACTACGCCTCGTGGGCCCTCGTGGGCTACCTTTTCAACGGCGTCATCAAGCGACGCGCCCTGGGTTGGTATCTCAAGTACAACTACGTGCTGTCCGCCGGGTTGGACGTCGGCGTGGCCCTGGCCGGACTGGTCATCTTCTTCTGCCTGGACCTGCCCGGCGCCACGCTGGACTGGTGGGGGAACAATGTCTACAAACGCACCGCGGACGCCAAGGGGACGCCGTTTTTCACCCTTGCCGACGGTCAGACCTTTGGGTTCAAAGTCTGGTAGTCCGGTTTAGCACGGCGCTTACGAGGGGATGTAGAACTTGACGGTGAACCAGGAGCCCGTATTTTAATCGGTAAATATCAAGTGGTCACTCGGACCAGATTGGCTCCTGTCTCGAATCCTCGTCGGTTCGCCAACACCCCATTAGTCATCAGTACCAATGGTCCGTGGACTTCCAAGGTACCCCCGGGGGGGCGTGTTTCGGCTAGACACACCCTTTCAGTTCGGCGGAGACCGAGGGAGGATAAGAGAGCGGACGAGGGAGCGATTCGACCAAAAACATAGTCAAGTCATTGGGGCGCAGAGCAGAAGCAGAACGATGAGCGATGAGATTTAGCGAAAAAGTGGTGGGGGCCGATGACAGTTCGAGGATGGTACGGAGTGTATATATATATATGTATAGATGCCCGGAACTGTGCTTCATCCTTTGCCACTTCCATTCAGGGAAGGGAGCGACGCCGCTATGATTTCTCAACAAAACTCCCTATTAAATTTGGTGTCTCTTCAACAAGGGCTGTTGTTATTGTGAACACGATAGACTCGAGTAAATACATTAATTTTTGATACGATTACTACTAATGATGAACAACAGTCACCTCGCGAGTATTCAACGACCCTCGACGAGTTTGGTAAGTTATCAAGGTTGGTAAGATATCTTTCGCTTCTTGACTTTTATACTCTCGAAGAGTTCTCTCTCTTTTAAATTGTTGTAGGTAAGATGGGGGTATGATTGGCGTGGCTGGTTGGCGTAAAGTGTGCCTATCGTGTTGCGGCCCGTAGTAGACCATCAAGACGCTTACCAAGTCGTAGGACCTTGTTTTCTCCGGGGAGAGCGATGTTTGGAGAAAATTTTATTGGGACCACTTCCTGACGACTGGCTATGCGTTGGACACAGCCATCCGACATGGTGCTTCCGAAATCAGGGCAGTGGAAAAATGACATGGGCAGATCCCAGGCTTTGGCCAATGCCTTCACATTTGCAAGCTCACTTTTGCGATTTCGGTGGCACCAAGGGTCCTTGTCATGGAAGTTGCGAAGTGGCATGCGACGAGGCTGGACAATTCACGGATCGATGGTTCTTCAATACGCAGTCGAAAGAGAGAAGCAAAGACGACCCTCGACTTGACGTGCAGGGTTTGAAAGCAGGTGGAATCGAGCTTGAATCTTTTACATTCAGAGCTTCCAGTGTTTCTATGAAGGTGCTGAACAAAGACATTGAACGTCTGACGCTCAATTGGAGGTAGCGACTATATATATACCTTGGTATATACCAAGTATGATTTTTCCCCTTGGGACATATACCATATATGAACCAAACCAAACCAAAACCAATCTTGGGGAAAAATACCAGAGCACAACACGCCCCTCGACATCACTGTTCATCAAATCGTTTTGTTTATATACAAGGTCTTTCGCAAGTCCTCCAAAGGTGCTCAAGACCTACTCAAGACGTACCCAGGTAGATGCATAGTCCCCATCTCTTCGAAAGGTTCATTACAACAATCACATCCAACATCTTCAGAAACGGTGTAAATGCCGTATTGACAGTCACCTGAACAGAAATGGTTTCAGACAGTCGTCGCAACCATACATGAAATCCTCACTCCGTACATGTTCTTTTTTCACATGACTTTGTTGAAATTCTTCAATCCACTCACCAAATCTCCAACTTCATCTTGATCTTCGCCGTCGTTCCAAATAGTGATACTCTGTACTCTCTCACCTTTTCCCAACTCGACCGCTTGGAACGCATCCACCTCTTCAACTTCGTCTGATGGTTCACCTTCTTCTTCTACTTCTCTCCCCTCTTCCTCTTCCTCCTCTTCCTCTTCAATAATTTGACTTTTCCGTCTCCCGCCCTTTCCACGACCACTACTGGATCGTCTCCCTAGTCCTCCTCCTGCACCAGCACCAGCACCAGCACCAGCACCTGTAAATCCAAATCCCAAAGCGAGGTTCATCTTACCATCACTACCTTCTCGACTTCTGGGGTGGTGGATACCGGAGCCCGCGATTGCGGGACTACCGAAACTGGAAGGAACGCCGGCACCAAAGAGTGAACTGTTCAACATGGGCCCTTTGAACGGACTTCGTTTCTTCTTTGCAAACATGACTCCTCCGAAATGATTCGGAGTGCCAGGTAATCCTTCATCACGTATTCCCGATAGCGGGCGCGGTTGTAGGCTCGCCTCCGGTCCGTTCGGTGTTCGGATGATGCGCACGTTGCTGGGGAATGCACTCCCAACCGGCGTGTTCGGCAGTACCTTGATGGAGGAGTGCGGACTCCTCGCGGCGCTGCGAGTTCCAGGGCTGTGGATCGTGTCCAGACTGTTGCTGCTCTGGCTTGATGCTTTGCTGTGACTTGCGTGGCGAGGCATGCTCCGAATCGAACTTACCGACGACGAAGTAGACTTGCGGCCGCGGAGCCCGGTGGAGCTGCGCCGATTGAACGAAGAGCGTGGTGTCAGCGGCGAAGGAGAAAGTGAGTTGCGGTGAGACCTGACACGCGCGGCGTCGATACGAGAACCCGATGTTTTGATGGCAATCACAGGACCAGAGTTCGAGTTCGATGCCACAGGCGTCAAAGCGGCGCCATAGGATGACCTTCGAGAGACCGGAGGAGCGTAGTTGCGGCTTGTTCGGTCGAGAGCGGATGTACTCTTGGAGTTCTGCCCGATCCCCGGAGCAGTATTGCCATTCAGAAACTTATCTCCCCTGGGCCGTACCGGCGACTTGGCCTTCTTCGTAGACTCGACAAACCAATGTTTCAAGGCTGTGAGTTGGTTCAGGAATTGCCGGTTGCGTAGTTTAACCCCACGCCTTTTCGCGATTCCATTTCCAGGTCCAAGCAGGTCTGGGTTTGTCGAGACCATCTGCAGAGTACTGCTCCGTCGGCTGCGTTCCTTCGGCGGGAGAGGAGGCCGCGAACCACTGTGCGAGCGCATTGAATCCTTGTCGATCGGTGGCGGTGGTGTGGCCGAATTCGCCGAGCGTACAACATCACCTTCTGGAAGCTGTGGTAAGTCGCTGACGAGTATCTGAGGTGTACTTCTCCGCTGTGTCCGTCCTCGGCTACTGCTGCGGCGTGACTGCGTCTCTGCATGCGATCCTGTATGTGTTCCTTCTTCGTCAACCTCCACCAACGTCGGTGCGATCCTCTCAACACGACTACTCGCACCACTGAGCCGCCTGAGCAGTTTCATCTCCGCTTCTTTCTCTTTCCGCTTCCGTTCTCGTCGTGCTTGCTTCCTCGTCTCCTTCTCGATTAATAACGACCACCACCCGGATAAGCCGTCACAGCGCTGAGCAAGAACATTCTCTATAACCTTGTCGATATCGACACCGGCAGCTCGCATTCGCTCCAGCGTGTCTTTTTCCAACTGGGTCGTGAAGGCGGCGGGTTGAGACAGTTTTAATATGGCCTGCTGCGCCGGTGCATGTTCAGCGAGGAAAGGATCCGCAAGGATATCTGACAATGTAGGTCTGTACAGCGGTCTCTTAGACAGCAGTTTCGATATCAGGGTTTGCGCCGCTTCCGGAAATGTGTCCGGGTAGACTGGGTCATCCTTCAATATTTTTGCCTTCGTTGCTGCGTCATCGTCTTCGTCGAAGGGAAGTTCCCCTTTGAGGAGTGCATAGAGAATGATACCCAGACTCCAGACATCGACCTTTTCACCCGCGTACTTTTCACCTTTCAGCATCTCCGGCGCACTGTAGCATACCGTTCCGCAAAAGGTCTGCAGGTAGTTGGCCTTGCCCTCGTATTCCCTGGTGAAACCGAAATCGCACAACTTGACATTGTCGTGCTTGTCCAGCAGAACATTTTCCAGCTTCAGATCGCGATGGACGCAAGATTTGCTATGTATATATGCAACGGCTCCGACCAGCTGAGTGAAGATCTTCTGTACAGTCTCGACCGGAAGTGCCCCGTTTCTGCACAAATAATTGTATAGTTCGTCACCTATCGGCATACATGTTCAGTGATAGTGTTCCTTTACTTTATGTGGGCGCGCAAAGCATACCGGGACAGTATTCCAAAACCAACCAGACGTGTGTCTCTGTTATTATAACTTCGTATAGTCGCGCGATATGGGGGTGGATGAATTGGCGGTGATGATGGATCTCTCGCGCAAGGTTTGCGTCTTCCTTGTTCGACGCCTTGAGGACGACCTATATATACCTCGCAATGAGAAAAATAGTTCTCGCTCCCCGTGGTATATCACTCGTCAGAACGTACCTTGGAGCCATTGATGAGGTTGTGTCTGGCAAGGTATACTTTGCCAAAAGAACCCTTGCCAATGAGTTTCCCGACAGTGTAATTCCCGACGTTTTTGAGTTCTTTGGACGCAAATTGTCTGCATGGCCGGTTAATTGAGTAGCCGGACATGCAAGGCTGCGGCGAAACACTCACTCCAGCAGTTCTGAATACGAGTTCGCAAGCTGTTGGGCGCGCAATCTAAGTCAGTGCCGGCTCTTCTTCTTGTTCTCGAGGGCGGTATAGGGTGGATGTGTGTATGTACTTTTGCTTTCTGTTGCTGCAGCTCTGCTCTAGTCCTGGGGGCTTGCATCCCTTGAGGCGACAGCACAGTAGTATACTTTCGCAGACGAGTTCATGCGGGTGGTTGCCGGTGAGGGTAACATGTGGATGTGGGTGGGAGGGCCTTCTGTGAACCTTGCGAGGAACGCGTTTCGTCCCGGCGAGGGAAAAGTAGTGGTGAGGTCGCGAGACTTGCAAGCGAAGAAGGAGTTTGATGGTATGGATAGGGAGGACATGCGACCACAGATAGACGACGAGGAATTTCTCTATGCCTTCTCCGCAAAATGAGATGGCATTAAGATGGCATTAAAGATGACGAGGCGCAAGACAACGAGTCAGAGGACGATCAGTCTTCAGATCAGGGTCCTGGTATGTGTACGAGTACGAAGTACGTACAGTAGTACTTTTACACAAAGGGTCCGCGGAGCAATTGCTCAATGGTCGAACGACGGGAGGCTTGCGGGTGGTGGAGGAAATTTGTCTGTCTAGCGAGAGGCCTAAGGATACTTAGCACAATAAAATAGGCCGATTCTTACGGAGTACAAGTAGATATGCACAGAATTGTATCCGTATGTCGCCTGAATCCGTTCATCATCACATTGTGCAAGGCATTGTTGAGCACCTTTATCATCTCTGGCCATCTGGCTGGTTCTTCATTGATTTTTAATATAAGTATTGCCACCGACGGACACGAACAAATTTGTGCATGATACGCAGCCCAACACCACCACACAAATTGCATCCTCGTCTGATTGTCCGGTTTCCAAGATCTATCGACTGTCGACACTCGGGAACCGAGACAAGATCAAGCAATCGGACTTTCGATTCAAATCTCCATTGAAAAATTAAGGAATTCTCGCTCAAAAACTAATACGTTGACTGCCAAACAACCCAGTCTTCCAGAACGCCTTGCTCAAAAAGACATACGCTTGTCATCTATATCATACACATTTTCTCTTAGCTTCGTCAGATCAGTTCGCGGCCAGCTCCTTACAATGGTATCATCGCGATGGAGACGCACTCCTGGTATCTAGTGGTTGCTCTTGGTGCTGAGAGGGCAGCTCGGAGAGCATACTGTAGCGGTCTGAAGGTCCAGACGATTCGGACTGGCTAGTGCTGTGCCCATACTGCGTGCTATACCGATACTGGGTCGTCATGTCTGAAATCGTACTCATCCGATCAGAGTTGGCTTGCGGATTTGGTGATCCCCTCTGTGTGGCGTCCGAACTTGACAATTCCGAAACCATGGACATGCGATTGTTGGCGCGAGGGTTGTAGTCATTCGGCGGTGCGAGGTGTGCCGTATGATAGGTCGACCCAGGCAATTCGGCCACAAATGACTTGGCCCCTTGTGGGGGCTGATGTATCTGAGCATAGTAGCCCATGCCGTTTTGTGGTATATTGTATGCCGGAGGGCCATAACTGCTCATGCGCTTGTCGTCCGTACGGAAGGCGGGGTGGTTCGCCATTCCCTGCCAGCCGAGATCTTGTTGAGGCGAGAGCATCTGCGGAGACAAAGGTCGGTCAATTGGAGTGCTGAGAAGTTGTGACTTGGCCATGTGTGAGCCAGGCTGGAATTGGTGCATTGGACTGGCTGGCGTCACTGGTGGTCCGCCATTGTTCTGCACATGTTCCTCGACTCGCTCAGCTTTCTTCATAATGCGCTCAACCAGCACTTTGTGGGCGTTGTCGAGGTTCTTTCGAACAAACCCGGAGAGCATTCTATTGCATCGCATATCACAGTCTTCCCTCAGATATAATCCTTGTCTCGGCACTTCGACACCCAGTTCTCTAGCTTCTGGTGGCTCGCCAGGCAGCGTGCCACCTATTGACCACTTTTCCCTGATATCTAGCCCGGTAGGTGCATAGATGTGTGTCTGAAGTCCATATGGTGTGTCATGGAAACATGCCTTATAGCTGACTTTCGACTTCATTACCCCTAGGTTTACAGAGTCGGTCAATTCTTGCCAGACGCAATCAAGGAATTCATCGGCCGGGGCATCTCTCGGGGTCTTTATGGGGTGATGTTCGATGACCAGGGGATTGAGTTCGATCATTTCATCGTGATTATGAAGCATGGCTATCGCAACTTCTCGCGAGACTTGTGGGGGTAGAGGTGTGATGTTGGTAAAAAGCGTTCTCTTCGGCATCGTGACGAGTCGCTGGCGATGGCGTCAGACAGTGCGAGGTGTTCCAGACAGTCTAGTTCGTCCCTTCGAATGTGTACGTGTATGGTATTGTGATTAGGATCAGTGCAAACAAGCAAGCTGTGAGAAGAAGGTGAGATGTACGGTGTACTCCGTATATGGTGACGAGTTCATTTGTATGACCGAGTCTTGAAAGAGTGAAGGCCAGGAGTCTGAGGGGCCGTGGGCTGCCTACAGTAGATACAGGTAGCCATGTGCTCCCAAGAGGATCTGAAGAAGCAGAAAAGTCATTATCGCTCCGGGGAATGGCTTGGTCGCTAAGAATAGCTAGTGCTTATCAAGATAGGTGGCTGACAGGGATGATTGACTGCCAGTTCCCACCAGTGGCCAGCGGCGGATGCGTCTCTGTCCCCAGAATCCACGGCTTCAGCCTTCTTTGATCGCTCGGCAGTCAATTCTTTTGCCTGGGATCCCGTTAGCTGTGAATTTTATTCTGTCCTGATTGTCTTTGCATCAGCTTTTCATACTCGCTGGTTGTTTCAGCCATGGCTTGGCTACTTCGCTTTGCTGGTCATGAAACTTTTGAAGGCTTCATCGTAGCTACACGCATCACGTTCATATCCTGATCGTCGTCGGATGGTGTGTCAAGGTGATTTTTAATGATGTCGCCGACGGAATCTGGCCACTGCGGTCTGTGGATGATGCCATCATGGCTGAGCGCGATCGCCGAGCGAATCAAGGCTAATGGGGCACAACCCTTGCACGGCCTCATCACCCTAGAATTCCGAAGCCTCATGAGGAAGACTATCGTACTCTGTACTCCGTACTCCGTATGTTTTCACTCAATGACCCTCCCCGTTCGACTCTTGTAGTCGCTACATCCGTGCTTTGGCCTGATATTCGCCGCTGGTACCAGGACACCGCCTAGGCTTGTGGCGAGGGCGAAAATCGTCAAGGGATAACATACATTGACTTAATGCAGTCATCTCGTCACTTGCGCATCTGTCAACTCGATCGCCATGCGACATCCTTGAGCTTTTCTACTGATTTTCGACTAAAACAAAAGGTAGGATCGAGTGCCTTTAGGCCCGGCTCTCCGTAAATGGCCAGAGCTGCTAGACCTGTATATGAATGCAACAGGTCTAGATACCCAACACGTCAGCAGCCACTTTACCCTCATAATCTCACCAACGTACCAGGGAGTTCGCCAGGGGCTTTGGCAAAGCCTCCTATTAAATGTGCAACCTTTCCGAGAAGGTAATATCTCAAGGCTTCGATGTCAACAAGGTGCTGTCGTTGTAGGATCTATGCGGATCAGTCAATAGCAAGGGATACTGCCACAGCGCACACTTACAGCCAAAGCTCCTGCATTCCAGAAGCAATAACATGTATCAGCCATCTTCCCACATCTACCGCAGAATCCGGCAATCGTCTTCTGTAGCCTCGATGGATCTGCCTCAACAGAGGATGAGATCTGCTGCTCAGCAGAATTATGAGCAACATCGTCTTCTTCGTCCTCGTCCTCATCCTCATCCTCGTCTTCTTCTTCTACCCATGTCGTCTGCCGATCGAGCATCCACTTTATACATGCCTCTGTATCGAGTCCAGTTTGGCCCGCAACCTCGTAGGCAGGTACGGGCGGATTTTGTAAAAGTCCAAGGAAAGATAGTGTCGCAATTCCACAGTAGTTCAAACCCGCTGTCACTATGTTAGCCTAGTGCTCATCTTTGCAGGTGCCATGAGGCTAGATGGGACACGTACAATGTGCCTCCAGCAACGGCTGCTGAGCGATTCCGCCGTCGTGGCTCTGAGGTAGATTGATTATCAGCATCTCGATTGCTACCGAGGGTCTCAGATCGATCGAGCTCACCTGGCAATTCAAAATGTACTCTTTCAACTTCGTCGCATCTATCAGACTCTCACTGCCACCATCCAGTCCCCTACCTTGCAAGATGCACAACGTACCCAGAGCGCACATGCACAGCCTCGGGTCGTCGCCGCCTTCAATGACATCGTCCTCGCCTAAAGTTTCACCAAAACTGCCATTTTGTCTTTGCAGACTTCTCACCCACTCAATGCATTCTTTTCTCTTGACCCTATTCATGTCGTCCCCGAGCATAAGTAGTGTGGCCAGGGCGAAGTATGTGTTGGGTAGGCTCGCTGAGTCCCAGTGCCAGTTGTGCGGAGTTCTCATGCCCCCCAGATTGGTACCTGTGAAGCCTCGAAATCCCCCCGTAAAAGGGACCTGACATGCGTAGATCCATTCAATCCAACTTTGCCTTTCTTCAGGTGTAGTCGCGGTCTCCAGGGCATCAAGAAGATCCAGGGCAGCCACAATGAAGAAGCCGAAACTCATACGATTTGACTCCCCTGCGGTGTACTGTTCTGGTAGCAATTGTGCACATCGTTTCCAGTATTTGACGTGACGGTCTCTGTCAAGAGCAACACCAGCATCGGCCGACATGTCGAAATCCAACTCCGGATCGTCCTTTGTTTGAAGCAAAAGTTCCAAAGCCTCGGCTTTGTTTGCTATCCTGATATTGAGACCACTACACGTCAAAATTTGGAGTTGGCTTTGGCCAACCCTTACTCTCGACAAGGTTGACAGTGTAAATGTAGTGCGACGTTATCGAGGAACTTGATAATTACAATTGAAGTGTGGTTCACCTCGGCCATAGATGAGCGGTTAAAAAACACAAAAGTCGATAACAATTATGTTCTCACGAAGCACAAAGATTTTATATTCCATGCACGAAGCCGAATTGACTCAACCGCAACAAGACAGAAAAATGTCGTCAATAAAACTCATGTATCCAGATACTGGAGTGTGCTAAATAGGGCTACAAACAAAACCTAGAGATGTCGTTCTCGTTGTATATCTATTCATGCTTTGAATGGAAAGCCGAGCTGTCTATTCTTGGACGCTATGTCACATTAATCAAGCAAGCTCCTGCAATGAATGGCCTGAACGAAAATAAAGAAGCAGAAATTGGCCAAACTTGAATCATATCCCACATCACATGAAGTCGTCCTCCTCTAGGCCATCGTCATAACTCGTAACATCTGCAACTCCTCTACCCACATCCCTGGTTGCTGCAAGACTGGATTTCGTCTTTGCGGCTTTGCTCTTCTTGCCACCCTTCTCTTGAGCTTTCTCCTCCTTCATCTTCTCGTTGCTGAGCGCTGTCAAGGCACTGGCAGCTTTCTTGATCTCAGAACTTGGCATGTCGGCACAGATTTGCTTTACAAAAGTCGACATCCAGATGGGGTAATGTGGCTTGTTGGAGGATTGTTTGAGCAGAGGGACCAGGGTGGCTGAAAGAGTGTCAAATTGTGCCTTGGTCGCTGGCTTGAACATGGAGAGGGTGGACAGATCAATCGTCTGACCAGGGTTCTCTTTGTCTTCGATTATTAGGGCCTTGTTAGGAGCCGAGCGAGACTTTGGTCCCATGCCCACGTCCGCAAAAAGATCTTGTGCATGCTTCAAGTCGGCATCTTGTTCCGTCTGGCGTAGACGTGCCCGTCTGTCCGCCTCGTCTTCATCTGAACTGTCGTCACCATCCTCTTCGAGACGTTTCCGTCGGTTGGCTTCTCTGTGCTCCTCTATTCGCTGAGATTTTGACTTCTTGTTAGCAGCGGCTTCAGCGTCTGCCTTGGCCTTGGCTGCGGCAGCCTTTGCGGCCTTTTCTCTTTCGACATCGGAGTCTTCCTCTTCGTCCCAGTTTTCAGCGACCTACGATCTATTAGTCTCTCGCCATGCGCCGGAGCAATGGAATATTTACATCGTCGGAATCTTCTTCATCTGCAAACTTGCGTCGGGCGGCGATAGGGACGTCTACAGACTCCTCAGATGATGATTCTTCGGATTCCTCGTCTATAAAATGGTCATTAGCCACAATTCATCTATAAACACCGCAGTTGGGAAGGAGGCGAATCCCCCACAAAGGGATGTTCACTACTCACCCCACTTTGAGGGAGCCATGATCCGTTGTGCGCAGGTTATGGTAGTTTGACAATAATCAACAGGAATGTGTCTGATGACAAGAAGTGTCGCGTAATTGTTAGGAAGTCGCTGTCGACGACAGTGTATGCGAGAACAATAGAGAGATTCCTTACGTAGGCGGAATCATGGATAATTAATTTTATCTCTGGTGTTCGCAGGAGGCGATCTACGAAAATGCCGTCTATGCGCCAAGCCGCAAGCGGCCCAAACCGGTGCCTTGCCCAAGAACTGACGTAACCAATTGTGTGAGAAATACTCCGTAGATCTACGAATACAAAATACCTCACGTACTTACCAGCCTTACCTAGGTACTCGTAGATACCTAGACACCCAGGTAGATTGAGGTCGGCACCGTTGATTAAAGGAATCGTGGTACGTTTACGTTTAGAGACTCATATTTCAACCCTCTCCGTGACTTCATTGTATTCATAATCTCCAATGCTACCACTGTCGCATAACGAACTGTGTCCTTTTGCGCTTCCTAGAATAGACTATCAAAACGAACTTTTGCCCAGCTGTGCCTGGTGCGCAACAACTCTGCAAGCCTTGTTTACAAGGTGACAGATTTGCGGAAGTTGGTACCAGCGTAGATGGCATTGGAACCGAGTTCTTCCTCGATGCGAAGAATTTGGTTGAGCTTGGCTAGACGCTCAGAACGTGCTGGTGCACCAGTCTTGATCTCGCCGGCTCGGATACCAACGACAATGTCGGCAATTGTGACATCTTCTGTCTCACCAGAACGGTGAGAGACCATCACACCCCAGCCAGCAGCGTAGGAGTCCTTGGCCGCCTGAATGGACTCTGTGAGGGTACCAATTTGGTTGACCTTGAGGAGAAGGGCGTTGCAAGCCTTGGACTCGATGGCTCTCTTTATGCGCTTGGGATTAGTCACAGTCAAGTCGTCACTAAATAGTCAGATCAGCAGAAGTCTCCACAACTCGTTCAGGAGGATTACTTACCCAACAATCTGGAAGTCGGAGGTCTTGAAGAAGTAGCTCCATGCCTCCCAGTCATCCTCAGCGAAAGGATCTTCGATAGACACAATAGGATACTTAGTTGCCAGGGACTTGTACATGTCGGCCAATTGCTCGTAAGTGATCCACTTGCTCTTGTCGCTGTCTGGGTTCTTGAAGTCCAGGTCGTACTTCTTCTCATCCTCCTTGTAGAACTCGCTGGAAGCAACATCCATGGCGATGTTCATCTTGCCCTTGTATCCAGCCTCCTCAATGGCAGCAGTGATCAGGTCCAGAGCCTCTTCGGGGGTTTGAATGTCAGGAGCGACACCGCCCTCGTCGCCGACGTTGCCAGCAGATTGTCCGTACTTCTTCTTGGCAAGAGTCTTCAGCTTCTGGTAGACCTCTGCACCCCATCGCAGACCTTCGGAGAATGTAGGTGCTTGACTGCATTGCTCATCAGGAGAAGTCTCAAAAAATACAAGGTTCAGGACTTACTCAGGCACGATCATGAATTCCTGGAATGCAAGACGACCACCAGCGTGGGAACCACCGTTGAGAACGTTCATGAAGGGAACCGGAAGCACGTATGGCTTCTTGGTACCTGCAAGATCGGAGACATGTGCATAGAGCGGGACACCCTTCTGGGCAGCGCCAGCCTTTGCAACAGCAAGACTGACACCTAGAATGGCATTTGCTCCCAGATTAGTCTTGTTCTCCGTTCCGTCAAGCTCGATCAAGAATTTGTCCACGGCAGACTGGTCGGCGCAGTCAATGTTCTTCTCAATGAGCTTTGGGCCAATGATGGAGTTGACGTTCTCGACAGCCTTGAGAACACCCTTTCCACCCCATTTTGACTTGTCACCGTCTCGAAGTTCGCAGGCTTCGTGTTGACCAGTAGAGGCACCGGAAGGAACAATGGCGCGGTGGAGGCCGGTCTCGGTGACAACGTCAACCTCGACTGTCGGGTTGCCCCGGGAGTCGTAGACGGAACGAGCGTGGATCTTGACAATCGGCATGGCTGCAGTGTTTCAATTTTTGTCAGAACTTTGATTGCAAACAATTGCAATAAAGGTACGAATGACTTATGAGAGCCGCTGAAGGAAAGAGTGCAAAAAAGAAGAGGGTAAGGAGGTGCAGAGGGCCAGAGTGAAATAAGAAACGGAAGCGCAGGTAGCTGGCATTTGGGTTGGGCAGCTAGTACTCCATTGGGGGTCACTTACTGAATACTTCAAGTGGTCTGATGAGAAATATAGGTCAGCAGTCTTTGCTTAGTGAAGTGAGGAAGATAGGTAGGTTACAGTACACTTGATCTGTGGCAGAGTAACTGAAGAGGAATAAGGAAGATGTGAATCTGAGAGAAGTGAAAAGCAAGTCAACTTTTTGTTGTCTTGGTGGGGCATGTGAGTAAAGAGCATCACATTGCTGAAAGCGCCCTCAACAGTACTGTACGATGGCTTTTTGGTAGGGGAGAGACCAGGCGCGGGACAGAAAAATGATCGCCGAGAGCTCTGGTTGCCCCTCGCTCGTCACTATTGGTCCTCGTACTCCGTAGTAGCAGCCTCAAGCCCGGCGGCATTTCGCTGGGGGGACCCACGTGATCTGGCATGGTCTCCAGCCTTGCGGCGCTTCTGCTGGCCTCGCCGCGTAGCCTTTGGTACCTGCGGCAAGCTTCATCATCAACATCAGTGTCCAGATTGACTTATTTGACATCCACCACATTCCTATCGTCGCAAACCATCCCGAACACTCCACCAACTCTTCCGAATTCTCCTCCTCCTCGATATATCCTCTGTTCAGAAAGGACTTAACCTCCTATCACTGTCGTTGCCCCTTTGCGAATCACACAATGGACGGGGGTGGAGATCCGGAGAGGCAACAGGCCCTGCAACAATACAAGGAAAAGTTACTACAGTCAAGAGAATGGGAATCAAAACTGAAAGCACTGCGGATGGACATCAAGGGTCTCCAAAAAGATTTCGAAACTACAGAGGAAAACATCAAAGCCTTACAAAGTGTCGGTCAAATCATTGGAGAAGTGCTAAAACAACTGGACGAAGAGAGATGTATGTTTGCCCACACCTATTTTGTCTCTGATACTCATCGGTTGCAGTCATCGTCAAAGCATCGTCAGGGCCCCGATATGTCGTCGGTTGTCGGTCCAAGGTCGACAAAGCCAAGCTGAAGCAAGGCACACGAGTGGCCCTGGACATGACAACCCTTACCATCATGCGCATGCTTCCTCGAGAAGTCGACCCTCTAGTCTACAACATGTCATTAGAAGATCCCGGTCAGGTATCATTCGCCGGTATTGGTGGTCTTAATGAACAGATACGAGAACTACGAGAAGTCATTGAACTACCGCTGAAGAACCCCGAGCTCTTTTTGCGGGTCGGTATCAAGCCTCCGAAGGGTGTCCTACTCTATGGTCCACCAGGAACGGGAAAGACGTTATTAGCAAGAGCAGTGGCAAGCAGTCTAGACACTAATTTCTTGAAGGGTAAGATCGACTCTGCTCTCATGTTCGGGCCAGGCTGACGTTCGTGCAGTGGTATCATCTGCAATTGTCGACAAGTACATTGGCGAGTCGGCTCGATTGATTCGAGAGATGTTCGGCTATGCGAAAGAACACGAACCGTGCATTATTTTCATGGACGAGATCGATGCCATTGGAGGTCGTCGTTTCAGTGAAGGAACTTCCGCCGATCGAGAGATCCAGCGAACCCTTATGGAGCTGCTGAACCAATTGGACGGCTTCGACTATCTCGGGAAGACCAAGATTATCATGGCCACCAACCGTCCCGATACTCTCGATCCAGCTTTGCTCCGAGCAGGTAGATTGGATCGAAAGATCGAGATCCCTCTACCCAACGAGGTGGGCCGATTGGAAATCCTCAAGATCCACGCTGCCGGAGTGGTAACGGAAGGCAACATCGATTTTGAAAGTGTCGTCAAGATGAGTGATGGACTCAACGGTGCTGATCTGAGAAATGTTGTGACCGAGGCTGGCCTGTTTGCTATCAAAGATTACCGCGATGCTGTCAACCAGGATGACTTCAACAAGGCAGTCAGGAAGGTGGCCGAGTCCAAGAAACTTGAGGGCAAGCTGGAATACCAGAAATTGTAAAACATCCTATCACTGGTCGTGGTTCTATCGGGCGCATAGCTTGACCTGGCCTGCGGTGGGCGATGGTGCCTTGCCACTGTAATATAGGTGGCGATGATACATCTGCATGTGGCATCAGATGGATGCCTAATGGATGGCTCGGTCTGGCCGTGCGACAATTGATAGATAATGCATGCATCAGGACATCCCAACAGCGAACCACCTTGGTCTAGAAGGCGCCAGAGGTTGATCAAGTTCCTCGGGATGAATTTCATTCACGGGCAAAGCCCATTGCAACACGCCACCAACTCAGTAACCCTCTTACTTCCATCTGTGCTGCCATTTCCTTGACCGAATCGACTTCGACCAAGGTTCCTGCGGGACTATCGTCGTCCGTTATCTGGGGCGGCTTGTCCTGACACTCAGCTAGAGCCTTCACCGGTGCGACCAGCTGATAATCTTTGTACCGTAAGTCGTGGACCGTGTCGACCCATTTCTGCACGGCTGTCCGTTCACGACCCTGGACGTACATCACCCCCGGCACGCCTCCTGATCGCAAAAGCGCGAAGCATTGGTGAGTCTTTGCTGCGGTCTTGAGACTGGCAACCTTTTTGCGCGAGGTAATGTGATGAGTTCGAATGAGAGCGTGGAACATCCCTTCCTCATCTCCCCTTTGCTTGCCTTTAGGTCACAGATCGAATGTCAAAACAACATGTGCGCATGGGGGTGTGATGATCTAGGTCCTACGATATGGCGTGCATTTGACAAGATCTGTATCTCTAGGCCAATACTGTCGTCGAAGCGAGTCAGCTACAAGGTACTCGTAACAGTACGGTACCAAGACTTCATTGCCACTTTACACCAAGTTTTATCTGCTTTTGCTGTACAGAGTACGCCGTGATCGCTAAAACAGCGTGGCGAACGCGTCTTTTTCAGCCTGGTCACAAACAAACTCACCCTGTCGACAAGTCACTAGAACGACGTATCATTGCAACACCAACTCAGTATCGCGTAGATGTTAGTCATCTTCACCTGGGCTCAAGATCAGCATCGAGCAATCTTAACTGTCGGGCCACAGCAAAAGCTCCTTCACATACTCTGAACCTTATGGCCGCAAGTACTCGTATTTCGTCCGCGTTGGTCCGGATACTGTGAGAGTCGATTCTCATCATACTGACATGAGTTCGACCGCGACGGCGAGACTCGTATGCCTGTGGCCCCGGCGGACAATTATTACATTGATTCTCATGGTCAGTATTGACCCGATCTGAGTATCTATCTCCATGGAGGTCGTTTCCTCCGGCCTGTTACAAGGACCTGCTCAAACCCGGGCGTGAGTTCTCCCGTTCCATCGATGAAAAATAGAGATATAGTCGCATATCATCTGCGCAAGGGTCTAGTGCCCGTGTGTGGCCTAGAGACTAGAATACTAATAGTCAGTGCTTGTACGAGTATCTTGTGATTCGTGCTCGTTCTGTACAGCGTCAGAACTCAGCCCAGACCACCATCCCTTGATAACTACGCGTATTGCAAAACCCTACTCGAATTCCACCGGCGGAGTACGGCTTGAGATGAAACACAGATATATCATACCAGTTTTTCAAGTTCTCGAAATCACCAGAAACCAATTTCCCCATGTCTGAAGAGTTCCATATAGAGCTAGAGTTGGGAAAGACGATCGGAACGATCTTCTACTCGCAATTCTTCCAAACTCCGGCATATCCTACTCAAAACTTCGCAGGCCAGATAGTCGTGGTTACTGGCTCAAATGTCGGCCTTGGGCTGGAAGCCGCACGGCACTTTTACAGACTAAACTGCGCAAAGCTTATTCTCGCAGTCAGAACAGTCTCCAAGGGGGAGAAGGCAAAGGAAGACATCGTCCAAAGCATCAAGCATCGATCTGATGCCGACGCAATCGAGGTGTGGCCCTTGGACCTAAACAGCACCACTTCAACGCTTGAATTTGCGCACCGAGTCAAGAAGGGACTCCCGCGCCTTGATGTATTGGTCGAGAATGCCGGCGTTGGTGCCCAGAGGTGGACGCTGGTCGAGGGGTTCGAGCAGAGTATTCAGGTCAACGTTGTCAACACTCTCTTACTTGGGATGCTGCTCTTGCCGACATTGACCGCGACCAAGGACAAATATGAGCATGCTTCACCACACTTGGTGATAGTCAGTTCGGATGGTCTGCGGTTCACCAGATTCAAACAGATCAACGAGCCAGACATATACCAAGCCCTCAATACTGAGAAAGGGTTTAATGCTTTCGAATGGTGAGTCTTGCTGTCCACACGAAGACATCTTTTCTTTCTTTTCTTGGCATACGTGGATCTGAAGCCCATATGCTGATGTTGTCAACTAAATGGTAACGAACAGGTACTGTATCAGTAAGCTTTTAGAGGTTCTCTTCATCCGCGAATTGGTCAAGCGTCTCGGGGGCCATAAAACAACGTCCATGGTGCCAGTAGTGATCAACTTGGTCAACCCTGGGATGAGCCATTCTTCATTTGCACGAGAAGCGAGTCTGCCCGCCAGGATCATTGACAGCGTAATGCGCTGGATGTTTGCACGATCAACCGAGGTCGGGTCTCGGACGCTCGTCCTAGGGGCTAATGCCGGGCCAACATCTCATGGACACTTTATGAGTGATGGAGAAAACCAAAAGGTTGCAGAATGGGTCGAGCAAGATGTCGGAGAGCGGGCACAAATTAAAGTGTTCGAGCAGACCATGAAGGTGTTGGAAGTGAGAAGTCCCGGGATCGGTAGGGCAGTCGGTCTGTGATCACGATCATGACTACCAGCACTCCATACCCATCTAGGGTGGTGCGCTTCTTGTTTCGAACACGATCGATCACCTTGTGCACTAAGGATTTTCACATAGTCGCTGCGAAGATTCAAGAAAATGTGAGGCATCATGGTATTCCGTACCTTGGTCGGTGAACTACTTGGGTTGTACGAGTACGAGTACGGTATACGGAGCAGTGCTAGTGCTAAGGACCATGTTCCCCGCATAAGGTATTTTTGCCGAAACGCAAAGGAGCCGCTTCTCCCCCCATTGTATCGTATGGAGATGGACTTCAACGACGACATTGACAACTGCAAGATGAGTCAACTTCTGGACGCCCTGATGAACCTATTTATCAACTACTACGACAATGTTACAACGAACGGATGTCTTGAATGCCGGAACGTTTTCCATGCGAAGGCGAGCAATGCCGGGTTACTGGTTAGCCAGCACGCCATTCTTGATCAACAATGTCACTCTCCCCCATCAACTCTTCGCTTTTCCCCACTCACGGCACCGTAGATCCGATTTATAATGCTGTCCCTGGGCTGTTCCTGTTCTGTTACTGGCCCTTGCGAGTAGGCCTCGGTATTTTTTTCTGCACTGCTACAGAGGGGGCGCTGAAGTCCTTCCTGACGAAAGGCGGAATGTGGTGTTTGCCATTGCGGATTCGTACAGATCTTTCCACGCCCTAGGTCGCCTAATGTGCGAGTCCGATTGCTGCTGAATTGCCGTTGCTTATTTGATACCTTCTTTGGAGCAAATTCTTCCCGCCCAAAATCCCCCAGAATTTGGCCATATCAACACAGAGACCTACTACAAAACTCTCAATGGCCTGTTTCTTGCGTCGCTGTCCTTCATATATAGGTGACCGAACAGTGCGCTGAACCTGGCGGTGGGTGATTAGAGTCGTTACGGATCCTCGGGCTCCGTCGTCTCCAGCTTCCTTCGATATGGAAAAACCAAACAGCGAAGTCTCAAAACTCGGTATCGAAACTCTCCCAGTCAACTCGAGCAACCCGAGTGACTTTGGCTATGAGGAAAAGGCCATTATTCCTCCACCTCCACCACCGGTGAACCCTCCAGATGGAGGTCTGAGAGCTTGGCTCCAGGTGGTCGGTTGTTGGCTGGTTTTTTTCAATGCCTGGTATGTCGCCTCGACGCTCTGGTTCAAGCGGGAGCTGATACGTTGACGAAAGGGGTACGACCTTTGCTTTTGGTATATTCCAAAGTTATTACCTTCTGAATATGTTGCCGGGTGAATCGGCTTCGACGATTTCTTGGATTGGCACCGTTTCTACCTATCTTTTGATAGTGGTTGGCGTTATCTCTGGGCCTTTGTTTGACCTGGGTTATTACCGTTCCATGTTGTTTGGGGGCGCCGCTTTGTCATCTTTTGGTCTTATGATGTTGAGTCTGGCAACAAAATATTACCAAATAATGTTGGCACAAGGCATCTGTTTGGGTCTAGGGACGGGGGTCTTGTACGTCCCTGGCATCGCTCTGACCAGTCGTTCATTTTCCAAGCGTCGTGCTATAGCATTGGGCATTGTCACTTGTGGTGCTCCATTTGGTACGTTGGTTCTGTTTGCAAGCATTCGCCATCACTGATTGATCATGGACCAGGCGGTATAATCTACACCATCATATTCGACTCTTTGATCGACTCGGTCGGCTTTGGCTGGACAGTCAGGGTAATGGGTTTCATCATGGTAGCGTCATACCTGATTGCATTTCCACTGCTCCTATGGGGAGCCGGTAATACTGGCGATATCAGCAGTGGTACTGCTCGAAAACTTTTCGACAAAGCAGCTTTCAAAGATCTGCCTTTCTGGCTCTACAGTTTCTCATGCTTCTTTGTAAGTCGCGATGAAATTTGCCAAAACTTCAAACGTGACGTGACGATGGCTGATCCGATCCGCCTTAGCTCTTCTTCGGCTACATGGTCCCGTTCATCTACATACCCAGCTACGGCCAGGTCAAGCTGGGTATGTCTCGGTCCTTGTCACTTTACACGATTGTGGTTGCTCAAGCTGTTTCAATCTTTGGACGTCTTCTAGCAGCTTTCGTTGCTTCTCGAATCGGCGTCATGATTCCTTGGCTCACTTGTGGCACGATCTCTGCCATCATGTGTCTGGCCTGGGCTGGGATCCATGATGTTGCTTCCTTCTTTGCTTATGCAGCATTGTACGGTATGTCGACCTGTTCCTCGCGTAGCCTATTTACCAAAACCTTGAACTCATTCCTATTGCAGGTGGATTCAGTGGCGCTCTCATTCCGCTACCACCAAGTATATTCCCGGTCGTTTGTCCTGATCCGAAAGTTCTGGGGGCTCGTCTCGGAATGGCCCAAGCGATCGGTGCCACGGCCTCTCTGATCGGAAGTCCGATTGCCGGCGCCCTCATCAGTGACCATGGACGCAACTATCTCGGACTGCAGCTTTTCAGCGGGTTTGTGATGTTAGTGGGAGCATGCTTGCTCATATGTCTTTGGATTACTCTGGTCAAGCAAAGAAACTGCCGAAAATTGATATAGCCACAGAGTCAGACCTTACCACCCTGCTGGCTTGCGCTCGCTTTGACTCGCATGCACCTGAGATCACATAT
The DNA here is from genome assembly GCF_000835515.1 of Exophiala oligosperma. NCBI lineage: Eukaryota > Fungi > Ascomycota > Eurotiomycetes > Chaetothyriales > Herpotrichiellaceae > Exophiala > Exophiala oligosperma. The sequence continues at coordinate 2,429,877 of NW_015622822.1, forward strand.
GCAGTTCACAATGGAGGCATCGAAGGCAGCAAATGGAACAAACGTGGCGAGTATAAGACCATCTGACTGTTGACAGAATGATCGTCATCATTTCGAAATGATGTTACAAGTTCAAAATATACACTAGAGCCGCTGAGTTCTATTGCGACCGTCTCTATCATTGGTCTATGGTACAACACCACATCGATGGAGACACTCCATCCGATTCTTTCCACGGTGGCTGAATTTATAACATATATACAGTGATCACCTTCCTTTTAGGAGATCACGAGGTTCTGCAGGACGACAAATATGTCCTGTTTGGCGGCGCAGATGCCGCCTTTTGTGTCTGGTGTGCTTGAACTCCGCCAGTAGGCCAGTAGGAGAAAGATCTTCGGAGAACAGATATTAACAAGTTCAAAATTGAACCTTGAACAGTTCCTTCGCACTTGTAAAACCGCGATCTTATTTCGGGTATTTCTTCCAGCCCCTGCCATGGCCACGCTGTACGCAAAAGTATTAGCAAAGGTGATTGATCGAACCTATCGTGTACACTTACCCTCTTCCACTCGTTGATGAGCTCTGGCATATTTTCCATGGCAGTCCTCCTCTTCTCTAAAGTGGCTCCAACATGTCGTTCCCATTGATGTCCCTTAACCTTCTGGCCTACACCCGTACCTCTCACAGCGAGGCCTCGTTCGAGTAAACGTGACTGCTTGAATGCCGTCGATTTGCGACCGGGAGGTAACAACTCTTCTATTTGACATTCCTTTGCCAACTTAACTAGCTCTGCTTGCCGCCGGAGTCCGATCTTCGCGCCCGCCCATTTTCCTGTAACAAAGTTTTTTCTCGGTAAGAATGGGTTCGGTGGGAGACTATTTGCTGTAGATGAGGACTGAGGTGTAGGTGTAGGTGTAGGAGGTGCCAGTTCGTCTGATGTTACGGTGATTGCTGACGCAGTTTGACTGGTTTGCTCCGGTGCTGCGGCTGAGCTCTCAGCATTCCGGGCGATCGCAGCCTCTTTGGCTGCCTTTCGGGTGATAGGTATCGTCACTCCAGTCACTCTGGCAGAATACAGTTCAGGAGGATATCGAGCGAAAAAGTCGAGTAACCGCTTGGGCAGCTTCAAAGAGGACGGTGCCATTGCCCGCACGGCCTCGGCCATGGCTAGAAAATATCGTTCTAATCAAGACAACAACAGATGATGGATTCAATGTAGTAAAAACTACTCGAAAAAAAGGGAAGTGTATCCCAGCTGCGCGTAGGTAATCGTGAGTGAGTGATGAGTAAGTTAATTTGAGTTGGGACTTGAAGATTGCTTGAGGCAGATGCAGTGCAAGTCGCTGCCGCAACCTGATTTGCTCTGCAGACTTGGCGCCGTGGAAATCTTTGGGATCGCTTTTCCAGCCTGCTCGATTTCAGCTCCAGCTCATCTCATACTCCGTACTTCTTCCTCTGGTTTATTTTTTTAGGCTTCAATCTCTGTGTTCCCGCCGGGCTGATTTCACAAATCCGCTCTAGCCTGATAGATTAACCGCCCTCTCTCCCTACCGGTGCCCGCATATCTCGAAGTGCAGGCTGCGGCCAAATGGATGTATATGGTGGAAATGATGAGGAGAACGCAGAGTTGCGAAAGCTCCTGGCGGAAGTGGTGAGATGCCCTCAGGAAGTCTGCGACAAGACTCCGCTAATTGCAAACCTACAGAACGACGATCCAGACAACTTCGAGATCTGGGAGAAACTCGTTCGGACCGCCGAAGCGTTAGAGGGGGGAATAAACAGAAACTCGAGCTCTCAGGCCATAACGACGGTACGGGGCACCTACGACCGATTTCTCGCCAAATTCCCCTTGTTCTTCGGGTACTGGAAGAAATATGCCGACCTCGAGTTCTCGATAGCTGGGACCGAGGCAGCGGAAATGGTATGGAACGCATCTGGTTGAATGAAAGAGGATGTACTCATATTGTGACAGGTTTATGAACGAGGCGTCGCAAGCATCACCAACTCAGTAGATCTTTGGACGAACTATTGCTCCTTCAAGACCGAAACCAGCCACGAAGCCGACATTATTCGAGAGTAAGTATACAAGAGACACATCCCCTCTCGTTGAAAGACCTAAACATAGCACACGACACAACCATTAGCTGGATTGGATGAAACGACGATGGCCATCGAAAGATTGGTGAGAATCGTCATAAGCCAAATTTCCCTGCTGGAGTTGCTTCTCACAAGTCGTCAGTCAGGTGCTTTGATTTGCTATTTGCCCGATACGAGGAGGCCTTTTGTGCCCATTCTTTCTGCGTACAAGGAATTACACCTGTTGCTGCAAAATGATTGAAGGATCATCATCACGTCACGTACATACACCTGTTTGCACCCTCTGTTTCCCTCTCCTGATCCCTGGCGTCACAATTCGTTCATACTAACACCCCAATAATAGGCTCTTTGAGCGAGGTGCTGCATGCGTTGGTCTGGACTTCCTTTCTCATCCATTCTGGGACAAGTATATCGAGTTCGAGGAACGAATGGAGTCCCAAGACCGAATATTCACCATTTTGGGTCGGATTATTCATATTCCCATGCACCAGTACGCCCGATACTTCGAGAAGTATCGGCAGTGGGCTCAGTCTCGCCCGCTGACTGCTATCGCTCCTCCTGGTACTCTGACTCAACTCCAGATGGATATTGAAAATGAAGGTGCTGGGTACAAAGCTGGCCGATCCCCAGCCGAAGTCGAAAGAGAGCTCCGATCGCGCATTGATAATTACCATCTCGAAATCTTCCGACGGACACAGAATGAAACCACGAAGAGATGGACCTATGAGTCTGAGATCAAGCGGCCATATTTCCACGTTACCGACCTGGATGAGGCCCAGGTTACCAATTGGCGCAAGTACCTCGACTTCGAGGAGGGTGAAGGCGACTACACCCGCACCCAGTTCTTGTATGAGCGATGTTTGGTCACATGCGCTCAACACGATGAGTTCTGGTTGCGATATGCCAGGTGGATGTTGGGTCAACCAGGGAAGGAAGAGGAAGTTCGGAACATCTATCAGAGAGCATCATGCTTCTTTGTTCCGATAGCCCTTCCTCAAACCCGACTCCAGTATGCTTATTTTGAAGAAATGACTGGTCGTGTCGATGTGGCCAAGGACATTCATGAGGCAATCTTGGTGAATCTCCCGGGTCATGTGGAAACGATAGTTTCGTTGGCAAATTGCACCCGTCGCCACTCAGGCCTGGATGCAGCAGTTGCGGTCTACCAGTCTCAGATTGAGTCACAGATTGACACCTCAGCAAAAGCAGCTCTGGTTGCTGAATGGGCCAAGGCGTTATGGAAGCTCAAAGGGTCTACTGACGAAGCTCGACAGCTGTTCCAGAAGAACCGGCAGTTTTACCAACAAAGCCCAGAATTCTGGACAGCTTATCTGCGCTTTGAAATCGATCAACCTGCAATTGATGGTTCTGAGCAGATTCAACAAGACCAAATCAAGCAAGTTGTCGATGAAATCATGACCAAGGGCACTTTGCCTGAAGCGACCGTGCAGGAGCTGGTGGCAATATACATGAAATATCTTCTTGACCGAGGCACGAAAGACGCCGCCAAAGAGTATATGAACCTCGACCGGGAAATCAATGGGCCTTTGTCAGTACAGAAATCATCGAGGGTCCAAACCGCGATTGACCCAACCAAGGCTGGTGCATTTGCCAATGGACAGGTCAGTGATATTCAAAGATGAGTCAGCTTATGTCCTCGCTAACCCCTTATCAATCCAGCCGCCTCCAATCAGATATTCATAAAAGAGAATATCTTCAACTCCATACGGCAACATTTATCGCGCTGGTTCCGATGTAGGTGACTATTTATCGAGTCAAGGTCATGCTGGGGGAACGTATACGAGTAAGACGAGTATGCCTATGCGTGTGCGGAAGGCCCTAGCGGTGACACCCTCCCGAAAGTTGATGATGGACCTACAGAAGACATTCAGCACACTAGGAGACTGTCACGACTCCCTTGGGAACTAACAACTCGGACTTTAAGGAAAGAAAATACGGGGAGGGACCAGCCTAGTCAAGTCTTCCATAGCCTTGGCCTTTTTTTATTTCAGATGAACATTCCATCCGTACTCTGGACAAATTTGAAACGTTATCTGCGTCATTTAGAGTCTTCCCAATCTTTGCTGTGTATCTAGATCATCCATCATGCACTCGTCTCGGGCAGTTTGAAATCACACATTCCCTCCACCGCGCTCGTCAGTTCAATTACACGTTCCTTCACGTACATCTTCTCCGACTCGGAGAGGTAAGGCTGGTAGTACGGTTTGCGCAGCTGCACGTCCTGCAGCCACTGGGCGGGTTTCGTCCAGCCCTCGACCCAAGACAGACACGTCACGTTCTCTTCGGGTTGCGGGGACGGTTTGCTGACGACGAAAAAGCGGCATTCCGGCTCCGCGACGACGGCGTCGTAGGCGGGCTTGAAGAGTTCCCAGAACCGCGGCTCGTCGGCGGGCGAGATGTAGACTTTGATCGAGAGGACGGCTCCCTGGGATAGGTCTCTGTAGATTGAGATTGGCGTGTTGGATTTCGAAGACATTGTGAAAAAGTAAGGTGGTCAGTCGTACGAGTGCCGGAAAACTGCAAAACGAGAGGGATCTCGAGATGTGATCAAAAGGTTGGGACGAAGGAGACAGGGGTCCTGTAGGCCAGATGTTGTATGAAGAAAACCAGCGAAGGTCAATGGAGGTGACAAGTAGAGATATATACTCGGAGAGATCAGAGAGTTGCGTGTACGTCTCTTAGAGATCTTGGCCTGGCTCAGCCCTTTTGTACCTACTGGTAATAAACACGGCCAGAAGATGCACAACGCGCACACACGTGGACATCGGCACTTCCTTGTGTATAAACCCACCTTATATCCGTACCCCTTAGAGAACTTTTTGTGCAGCTCGGGCATCCTCTTCATCCTTGAGCTTGTCGTACTTACCGCTTGGCTTGACTTGAGTTGACGGGAGGCCTCAAAAAAGCAAAAATGTGTACAAACGACAGCGAGGTTTTCTCCATGGACTTAGGACATAACTGTTAATAATCCCCCCCCTCACCACGGCATTTACGGAGTAGGAATTCCCCGTGACAAAAAGAGGAACAGACATGTGAAGTGGCAGAGCCCACAAACAGAAGGGACCGTGAATATACTGTAAGTGGTTTCTTGGCTGTACTACCAGATCCGTACCTATTAGGTGGTGATGAAAGGCTGTATCCTCAAAGTCCATAGAGCAAATGATGAGTAATCGGAGGTTGAATACCCTACCAACCTAGGTAGGTATCCATTGGGCCCTCGGAGGACGGACACTGTACGGAGGACAGGGAAACCACGTATTCGTATTTTCCTTTCCTCCGAGGTTCAGTTCTTCCAAGGTCGCGTAATTAAGCGGCGAAGATCGAAACTTGACTGTTGCGCCGACATCATAAGAGGAATAGTGTGGGCATTGTTGGCAGTGACAAAGTTGGTCGGATGGAATGAAATAAATAGGACGGGAGTACTGAGTAGTTCTAGAAGGAAAAAAAGGGTCCAGGGATTTGTGGCACTAATACTATATTGTACTAGTGGAAAGTTTATCGGTGCTATTTTTAAACCGAGGCAGAACAAAATGCGGTCATGTGAGTGGACGCAAGGACGTCGCCTTCGCTTGCACAATACATACTTGTGCAAACCTAGGTAACTAAAGTACAGGTATGGTACGGAGTAGATCTATATATATATAGACCATATAACCTCTGAGGAGCCGGTATCTGCAAGAACAAAAGAGAGACGTGTACAGTCAACACGAAAACTCACACTCTGCAACTGAAACAACCAAAACATCTTGATTGACTCTCACATACGCAGTATACACAACACCCAATAATTAAAAACAGATAACATCACAAACAAGTCAGCCACCATGGGTATCTTGGGCGACAAGTGGAAGGCGTTCAAGAATTACAAAAACGGTCGCAACCCAGACGGGTCATCCAAGATCACGGAGGAGGACATACAAAAGTACACGGGCATGGACAGGGCGGAATTGGACAAATTCGCGGCCAACACTCCTGGGGTCGCGGGGAACCAGAACGCGGGATCCTTGACCGCAGGGGGAACCAGTGGGTTGTACTCGGGGGGTTACTCCACGTATGACGGACACAAGATACCGAAAAACAACAAGTGACGGATGATGATGGGTCTGAAGGAGGGGAGAGAATTGGGGAGTTGAACAAGAGACAGAGACGGAGACGGAGACACAGACGGAGACACAGACGGAGACACAGACGGAGACACAGACGGAGACACAGACGGAGACACAGACGGAGACACAGACGGACACAGGGTGATGATTGATGAAGCCATATCTTGAAATTTTGAGATTTTTGCCATGACTAAATGAACACTACAGGTGATGTCTGTATGATTTCCAGTTTCAGGATTGACTGCATCACTCAGAGAGAGTAGTAAGGAGAGTGAGGTTGGTTTTCTTGGGGAGCATATAGCCGACAAGGCAACTCTCTGGAGAACAAAGCTCTGCGCCGTGTTTACCGAGAAGTAAATACCTAGGTACAGAAGTACCTGATACAATACTATTTAAAGTCCACCGGGTAGTCTAAAATAAGTAACCTCTACCTTGCAGTCCTTTACCCGAATATGAATAACTTCGCTTTCATTAACCCCCCAACTTGTGACCCATCATCATTATCGTCCAACACATCACCTAGGTAGGTACACAGCCAATCATGGAGGTCATACAAACTCGAAGGAGGTTTCGAGGTTGTCTTTGCCCTATCTTCGTCCACATACGGAGGAGGATCCCTCAATGTGACCCTCTTTCCGTGGGCGTGGACGTAATTATGATACTCAGCAACCCTGTTTGTTTGTTTGTTTGTTTGTTTGTTTTTCACAGAATAATGGTAATACCAGTACTCGATTTTGCTGTGAGAGAAGACTACCAAAACGCCAACATATCGAGGTGACAACTTCGCCCACATACTTCGTACATTACATGCTGTCTCAGATCCAGTCTCATAGATCTGAAATCCGACCCAAGCCATTTTTATCTAGTCGCACCGATGCTATCATCACTGAGGACGAACCCCTCGGGTAGAGCAGGGAGCATCGAAAGATAACCCTTGTTGTTGCTGCTGAAATTGGGGTTGAACTTGACCTTGGTGTGATCCAGGTCAGCCGGTACAAAATGTGCTTTGTATTCAACTGGGCTGTTTTCCCTCGTCGCCCAAGCCTCGACGTTTGCTCGAGCAGCTTCAGGCAGGACGACCTTGGCCGGGCATTCGTACCACTGAAAACACGAATTAGCTACACACATCGATGTTGTTTGCCTGGATACACCAGGGAGAAAAAAACATACCGCAGGGGTGTGGACAAACGCAAGCATTATCCGAGGGTCAACCGCCGGGTTCGACAAGCCTGCGTGCCACAGGCGAAGATCACGAAGGACGACTGACCCCTTCTTCACGACAGGTTGGATCGGAGGCGCCGTTCGTCTTCGTTCTTCCAAGAGTTCGTGCCTGATGCCGAAATCCATGTTTTCGGCGGGTGTCCCGGGAGGATATTCGATACCACAGTTGCGGTGGTCGGCAAAAGTGGTACCACGATGAGTCGCCACCCAGAGCTCGGTACTTCCATTGGCGGGGGAAACGTCACTGAGATAGAAATTGGTCACTATTGCAAAGGGAAACGTTCCATGGTTGAAGGTGAGATCGGCGTGGACATGTTGTCGCGCGTTGAATCCACCCAGGGCGGTGTTGCCGTTGACATAGTTGACACAAGGTTTCGGTCCCAGGATGTACGACAGCACTTGCTCTGCCGGAGAGTTTGCCCATATGTCCTCGTACATCAGGTCAGGCGACAGCGGTGGTCCTTGTGACATGTTGCCAGTTTTCCTTCCATCGGTGGAAAACTAGAAAAGGGGGGGGGTCATCAGTTGGGCTTTTCGTGCTGCCAGGGCATGACATGCAGGTCCTTTCCAGACTTACGTCGTTAAAGTGCGTGGTTGGAAGGGTTGCCATGATCTTCGCCTCCTCTGAAAGCATTCTGTTCAGCGTATCTACATGTTCAACATCGACGGCGTTTTCGAGGACGACGATGCCATCGCGGTGCATTGCCGCGATGGCTTTGCCGATGTTGGGAGGCGTCAAGTTCCCCGAGATCCTTTCCTCGTCGGAAAGCGGTACAACAACCACATCTTGGTGCTCGAGAGGAATCTTTGCCGAAGGCATCTTGCTTGTTAGATAGAGGACAATGTCTGAAGAGGAACTTGTTGAATTCAAAGCAAGGGCAAGAAGTGTTAGAGCTGTGTGGATGCTTTATCAATCTCACCCTTGGACCTCAGACCACGGTGCGTTCGGTGTAGTGATCGTTCATTCGGAGCGGTATATCCTTTCTTTCCACCGAGCAAACGTTCATGATTGCAACTTTCCCCTCCGCGCTGCCCAAGAGGAACAATTGCGATGCCGGTCGGTGCAACTCCGATAGAATGGGGAAATCCCAGGAGAATCCAAGTAGAACCCACTAAATACTGTAACGGAGGAGGTTGTTGATTCGAAGCCGAACCGAACCGGACATCCGATCAGTGGAGAAATCATCAGATTCAGGGTCGCCCCATGGGGCGTCAGCGATGGCACGAGAACCCGCCGACAGTGCATTTGACGACTCAGCAGGCTCGGTTGAAACGGAATCTGACCGTCCATCATCTGTATGGGGTCAGGAAATTTGTCCAGGACCTGGACTGAGAGTGGAGTCGGCCTAGCATATCGAAAGACTCGGCGCGAGAGGGAGAGAGAGACAAAGATATTTCAAGATCATCATTTGACGACTTGACCGAAGACACTCGGAATCTCAGCATTCGAATTAATGCACTATTCAAAAACACCCTTTCGACTACTGCCGAGAATATCATGCCTGTTTCATTAGCCATTCTGGGGGCTGGAATCTTCGCCCGCGAAGGCAAGTAGTCCTCAAGAAATCTTATCTGAAAATTGTGCAAACGACTAACACGATTTCCTGTAAAGAATATATTCCAGCAATCAACTCACTCAGCGTGGTAGAACTAAAAGCAGTGTACTCAAGGTCTTCAAAGTCTGCTGAAGCTCTGGCCGCCCAGAGTGAAAGCAATGCCGACATCTACTATGATTCGCCCAGTGCTGCTGGCAAGTCGGTTGACGACTTACTGAAGCGCTCGGACATCGATGCGGTGATCATCTGTGTCCCGATTCTTGCTCAACCAGAACTCATTCGGAAAGCGATGAAAGCTGGAAAGCATGTTCTCAGCGAGAAGCCCATCGCCAAAGATGTAGCAACAGCAGAAGAACTGATCAGGTGGCGTGAAGCGTCTTCGATCAAGTCCATCTGGGCAATCGGAGAGAATTTCCGCTTCATCTGTCCAGTCGTTTGTGGCCATTCGAAATTAAAGGAGATTGGTGGTCAAGTGACCACATTCAGCATGAATCTGTTTGCTCTGGTCGACGAGAACGACAAGTTCTACCAGACAGAGTGGTAGGTTTGAGCTTGCCGGACGCCCGGGGGGCATCTGGTACACCGCTACATCCGATTTTTACTGACCGTTTTCGAAGGCGCAAAACTCCAGAGTATCAGGGAGGTTTCTTGTTGGATGGAGGTGTTCACTTCGTCGCGGGAGTGAGACACCTTCTCAGCGCGGTCGGAGAGGACATCAGTTCGCTGGCAGCCTACACGGCGCTTTTGGAACCCAAACTTGCCCCTGTCGACACCGTTCACGGCATTCTTCGCACAACGAGTGGACGCAGCGGCTCTTTCAACGTGTCCTTTGGCACCGAGTTCAAGGGAGGCTTTGAGATATTCGCCGCCACCAACAAAGGTTCAGTGACCGTCACCCCTGTGTCGGTCAAGGTGGTGCGAAAGGACGCGGACGGAAAGAAAGTAGAAGAAGAGGAGTCCTTTGCCTTTGGTGCCGGAGTCAAGTCCGAGGTTGAGGCTTTCGCCGCAAGCATCGTGTCGGGAACCCCTGACCCACGACAAAGTCCCCAGCAAGCTCTCGGGGACCTGATTGTCCTGCAAGGTCTCTTGGAGTCGGGCGAGCAGAAGGGAGCTGTCAAGGCTGTGAAACTGTGAAAGATGTGCCTCGAAAGAAAGGCGCAGCCGAAATGATGGACTATATTGCTGTATGAGAGATTTGGTATAGGTCCATGCCCCCAAGCCCATGAGAGAAGGAGTTTTGTTGGGATATAGAGCAGCAAGTTTCTCTAGCTAAATGCCGCTATATAACGTGCTAGCACTGTTCTAGGGTCGTTAAGACTTAACACTGAGAAAATTGCGATATGGAAAGTTGGCCGAGCGAAACACTCTTGTACTGTAGGCAACTTCGTTCGCGGATGCCACCATCTTCACTTAGTACCACCGTCCTGGGTCATCAGCTCGTACGGAGTGCCTCCTGCGTACTGATTCGACCTGCTTGTTCCTGACTATTTCGTTTCCAGGACTCGGTCTGATAATCTTACGCCATTGTGAACCTGAGATGGGATACCCGCACCCCCGAGACAAGCAAAAGGTCAGCTCCATCCAATTCCAGGGTTTCCCCCTACTGTCGGTAATGAACCGATATCCGACTCCTCGTTCTGAAGGCTCTTTGCGGAGACTTTGGACACAACACCGACCATGTCGTCTCCAATGGCTTTGGAGGACACACATGTAAGTGTAGGAAGCTGTCGAGATCATACGGACATGATCGCTTTTGGTAGTCCGGAGGCCAAAAATGTAAGTCCGCGTTAGTTGGCCGGTTGATCACCAATTTTGGCCAAAGATGCCAAAGACCGACAATGGCAATTAAGATCTCACGTGGGTTCTAAAAAGCATTTCCTTCACCTTCCTGCTGTTCCTTGTTTTTCTTGCAAGATCGTTGTACTTTGATTAGCATAATCAGAGTTTTGCGGCCAGCGGTTACAGCTGAAACTCGAATCATGTCCGCGAAACAACGCCAATACCTCAGCACAGGTTGGAAGTGGCGCCTTGCCAATTCCAACGGGGTTTCGATCCCGGAGGCAGCCTCGTCGATTAAGCAATGGAATCCAGTCAAGAGATTTCCGTCCGTCATTCAAATGGAACTCCTGGACAACAAGTTGATCCCAGATCCCAATATAGGTCTCAATGAGCGGCTCATGCAATGGGCTGGAGAGGTGGACTGGGAGTATTTGACTACTTTCCCCACGCCACAATCCCAGGAAGTCGTCGAATTGGTCTTTGAAGGCCTCGATACCTATGCAACCATCAAGCTGAATGGCAAGGAGATTTTGAAGTCGCAGAATATGTTTATTCCTCAACGAGTCAAGGTCATGGACTGCTTGAAGCCCGAAGGACAAGAGAACGAGCTTTCCATTATCTTCGATAGCGCCATCAAAATCGCCAATGCATTGGAGGCCAAGTATGGTGCAAGGACTAGCTGGATGAGAGACAAGAGGCGGATGCATCTCCGAAAAGTCCAGGTTAGAGCCACCGAGAATACATTTGCATCACTTGTCTGATTGATGATGATAGTGCCATTGGGGTTGGGATTGGGGCCCAAAGATTCTCACGGCAGGTCCTTGGCTGCCTGTGTATCTGGAGGTATACACGGCGAGGCTTGATAACATCCACGTGTTCTCTGATCTAGCAAAGGATCACTCTTCTGCAATGGTCACAATCGAGGTTCAAGGATCGAAAGCCGCTGCTTCAAAGACCACGAAGATCACAGTCCTCGAAAAAGACGGATCGAAAGTCGCATGCTCCGAGATCTCTTTGGACAGGTCAGGAAAAGCCACCAAAAAACTTACAGTGACATCCCCCCGACTCTGGTGGCCCAACGGCCAGGGACCTCAGCATCTCTACACGGCCAAGGTGGAGCTTATGGACCGCTCGTCCTCCTCATCGCCCATCGACGAGATTGCCTCGAGGTTCGGAATTCGCACGATCAAACTCATTCAGCGACCCTTGACCGGCGCAGACGGCAAGACATTCATGTTCAACGTCAACGGCCGCAACATCTTCTGCCAAGGAGGCAACTGGATCCCCGCGGACAACCTCCAACCCACCATGACCAGAGAGCGATACGATGACTGGATGCGGCTGGCAAGGTACAGCAACCTCAACATGATCCGCGTCTGGGGCGGAGGCATCTATGAGACGGAAGAATTCTTCGACGCGTGCGACGAGTTCGGCATGCTCGTCTGGCATGACTGGGCCTTCGCGTGCGGCGACTACCCCATCCACAAAGAGTTCCTGGACAGCGTCAGGGCCGAGGTCGAGGCCCAGACGGTCCGACTGCGTAACCGGGCCTCGCTAGCCCTCATCTGCGGCGGCAACGAAGACTTTTTCCTCAACGACATGTTCGGCGTCGACTACGACTTCTCCGACCTCACGGGCCCGTTCGAAGACACGGCCTTCCCCCAGCGCAAGATCTACCTCCAGCTCCTCCCGGAGATCTCTCAGCGCCTCGCGCCCGAGATCCAGTACTGGCCTTCGTCACCCTGGGGCGGCAAGGCCGCCAACGACACCACGGGAGGCGACATCCACCAGTGGGCCGTCTGGCACGAAGGGAAACCCTACCAGGACTACAAGAAGCTCGCGGGCCGCTTCGTGTCCGAGTTCGGCATGCACGGCTTCCCCGTTAACCGCACGACGGATTCGTTTGCGCCGCCGTCAAGCGGTAACCCCCAAGACCGCCACCCCCAGTCGCGCGTCGTCGATTGCCACAACAAGGGCGCCGGCGCCGAGACCCGCATCGCCCGGTACCTGGCCGAGAACTTCCGCTACGACTCAAAGAGCCTCGAGAACTTTGCCTACTGCTCGCAGCTCCTGCAGAGCGAGGCGTACGGCTACGCCCTGCGCGACTGGAAGCGCCTGTTCAACGGTCCCGGCCGGGAAGAGTGCGCCGGCGCCGTCATCTGGCAGTTCAACGACATCTACCCTTGCAACAGCTGGGCGTACGTCGATTACTACATGCGGCCCAAGCCGGCCTTTTACACCATCCGCCGCGAGTTCGCGCCCTTGAGCGTCGGCGTCGAACGGACCCCCAGGAGTCGCTGGGTCGACGAGGACCACCCGCTCGATTCGTACCGACCGACGTTTGAAATCTTTGCGCACAACACCACCACCGAGGCGGTCGAGGCCGTGCTGGAAGTGAAAGCCTACGATCTATTTGGAGGCGAGTGGACGGACGCCGGACCCGACGCCCGTCGCAAAGTCACCTTGACGGCCGGGTACAACACCGAGCTCGGGACCGTGGGGCCCCAAGACGCTTGGACCGAGGAGGGCCTGATCGTCTTCGAGGCCAGGCTGGTCGACCCGGCGACGAAAAGGACGCTGGCGAGGATGGTCAACTGGCCCGAACCGTTCCGATACCTCCAATGGCCTGCCGACACCAAGGTGACGGCGTCGGTGGAAAAGGTGGTCTCGGCGGATGGTAGTGACAAGACAAAAAAGAAGAGCGGAACGGTGCGGGAAGACGAGGAGGTGCGGTTCGAAGACGCCGTCACCGTCGTGGCGAACCGCCCGGTCAAGGGGGTCTGGCTGGAACCCGAGTACGATGGCACCGAAGACGAGTCCGAGCCGGAGCCCCTTTGGGATGACAACATGTTGGACTTGATGCCGGGCCAGGAAGTCAAGGTCCTCGTCAAGGGGTTGAGAGGAAGGCCGGTCAAGGTCAGGTTCTTGGGAGATTGGGAATTGTGACACTGAAGATGGAGATAGTCCCGGAGCAAAGAGGCAAAATCTAAGCCCACAGAAACTACAGGGCCAGTACTCTGTATACTATCGAGGGTTTTGTAGTTGACGAACTTTGGCCATGTCACCGCTAAGAATTTAGAATAGAATAGCCTCTGATCAGTGACAAAGTACCTAGAAAGGCAAAACTGTTCTATTGGATAGGAGAATGAAAACAAATTCTTCTGTGAGATCTTCTGCGAGAATATGAGACACTCCTCAAATGTAAAAACTGTAGACGATTCTCGTGTATTTCATCCTACGAGTGTGGACGTTTCATCCTACGAGTTTTGCACAGTACATTGTTCATTGTTGATTGGAATACCATCCCGCCGCCGCCGCCGCCGCCGTCGAACCTGGCCCATGGCTGCCGTGAGATGTCGACCCCGTGCGGATCAGACCTGGATGCGTCGTTAGACTCGGGCTGATACTGTCATGAGTACGTTCTTCGTCGTAGACAGGGATCCCCTTGGCCGTCATGGTGGTGTCAATCTTGTCGACGTAGCTCGCGATTTCGGCACTCGTGCTCCATATGGCGAGCAAGCTGCGGCCCTTTCTGATGGCTTCGAGCTGTGACGGTTGCTGGATTGCCGCTAGTGCGGGTTCGTTGTAGGTGCACAAAAGGAGCATGACCTGCGTATAGAGCCTAAGTCGTATATTGTATCTCAGCGGATCGTGATCTTGTATGTGGGATGAGGCAAAAGAACAAAAAAGAGTATACGAACAAAAAACGGCAGACAGTGAAACGGTGAACGGTCAAAAGGGGCAAATGGGCAAAACACGTTACTGCGTAATGTCTTATCCTTGTCAGACTTACCCGAATAAGTTGGCCAAGAGTAACAAATGTCGCTCCTGCACCAGCGATTCCACCGAGAAGATGGCCAGGACCGAAAATTCCAATGACCGCCTGGCGGCCTGCAGATCTCTTTGCCTCTCCTGCTCGTCGTGGGCCTGGCTCGTGAGGATGCGAACCACGTGCGACCAGCTCAAGACGCAGTTGATGGAGTAGTACTGACCGCGGAGGAAGCTCTTGTGCGGGTCCAGGATGGGGGACAAACCTAGAGGGAATTTTACTTGGTTCGGCAGGTGTGAGTACCACAGACCGATCTGTGAGATGATCTCCTCGACCACGACGGGGGCGTGGAGCGTGTTGGCATTCCAGCCGATGCCCGCGTGCGGGTTGGACAGGATGCGCCGGAACGCCACCTCGGCCAAAAACCAGTACATGCCCAGCTCGTCATGGTCGCTGAGCGGCAACGGCACAAAGTCGTGGTGCGACTGCAAGAGGCACGCGCTGTACGACACGTAGGCCTGGAGTTCGTGCTCGAGCAAGAAGCAGGCCCAGTAGGCGCGGTGGGACATGCGTTGGAGCTCGGTATCGGCCTCCAGCCGTCTCTTGCATTGGACCAGTGCTAGGACACCTAGGGAGGCCTCGTGGATGGCATCGAATGCCTGCACGGGACGTAGACAGTACAGGCAGTATAATCTGGGATGACATTTAGTTTTAGCACATTATTGCCAAAGAAACCAATGCACAAGGGAGTCTCCGTCTCCCCTTTTGCAGGAAGGGCCGCCGCACATACCCCATTAGGATCCGACATTGGATCGAAAGAATGCCGTATCTCGACGACCGATCGCAGCCGAGAATATTCGACGCCACCTGGAAATAGTCGAGGCCCGGGATGCCGGCGGTGACTTGGACATCGTCGGTAAGATGCTCGGACCGTGTAAGGGCTCCTAATGCGAGGACGAAGAGCGTCAAGCAGGTTTCTAGACTCTTGTCTGGGAATTGCCCTTCGTAGATTCGAGTGGTGATGTCAACGCAATACTTTTGGTCAAAGAGTGGGCACCACGGCAGCACGTCGCGGGCGAACGAGTTCTGCAGTCGCCAGAACGACCTCGTCGAGACTGACAGGTCAGAAATGGTCAGGTGGCTATTCCGACAGAGACCCTCGCCCGGAGATGCTTGACGCTCCAGGAATGCCTCATCGTCATCGTCGTCAGCCAGCGGGTATAGTGGCGGAGGACATTGCTGGCCGACGAGCCGGGATAAACCTGACAGCGTCAAACCGACCAGCGACGATCCGTTCTGTTGGTGGCCATGTCTTACCCTGCCGGCTGGGACATGACTGGCTGAAAGAGGAGTGGCCAAATCCAGAGGCGGTATACTAGGGTCAGCAGGGCTCTCTACCCCGAGAAGTCCAACCCACTGGCTGCTACTTTTCTCCAGGAGAGTTTCGATGCGGTCCAGGCGTGCAATGACAGTCTGCCAGTGGTCGTTGTTGACGTTCTCATTTTGAGGTTCATAGCTGGCGGAGACCCTGGGCCTGGCTTAGTATTGGTCGATACGCACTGTGCAGCATTGCAGAGCCGGATTCCAGATGGAGACGCACCTTGGGGCGGGGGGATTCGTGACCACGGTTCTTCTGTAATTGCACTCAATGCCCATTTGCCAACAGAACGAACAGGAGGGTCTTTTTGCATCGCAACGGGTCTTCCGCGACCGACATAGCTCGCAAGCGACAGAAACCCGCTTCTTGGGGTAGTTGATCGAGCCAGGAGCACGTGGAGGGCGATCGTCAGAGGGGTATGCTCGCTTCCTAGGGTTGGAGTCTGCTGTCACAGCAGCATTCTCGTTAGGCTGAGATGTAGATCTGGCCTCCATGGTGGTTTCGAGGCTCACCAGAACGAACGAGGCAACGCAGACTGCAGGAGGCGGAGGAAGAGAAGGAGGGAGTGTGGATTATTTAGCGGAACGTCGGTTCGGATATGAACCGAACGCCGAACCGTGTCTGAATCGAGAACGTCGCAGCAAAGTCTGGGCCACCCACTCATTTTTTCCCTAACCTCACTTAGAACCCCCCGTCCGCCCAAACCTGGAGAATGCCCATCCCTCCAGGAAGACAGCGCCCCCCAGACTTTTCTCCCTACCTCCTTTACGCCAGGGCCTTGCGGGGATTGAGCCCGAACAATATGGCGACCCAACATCTCGAGGGTATTCGATAAGCGAGCACGACGGTTGGGTCTCCTGCACAGGGGACTAGAACCACTCGTGGATTTAAAGACTCCCCGGTGTGCCCTTATCGAAGCAGAACCCGTGTTCTCTCTCTCCCACTACCTACTCCATCATCCTAGACACCCTGCTGAATCCCTTGAACCTACCAACAAATACAATTATGCCTGTGCAGATTGAGTGGGAGAAGATCCAGCCCAAGCTGAAATGGACCATCCTGAATCAGCAGAGGGGCTTCGCCGCCTGGGCTATCTTCACATCGATTGGGTCGATGATGTTGGGTAAGAAGAACTCAATGTCCTTTGCCCTCTTAGAGAAATGAACGCGACTGACTGGGCGCAGGTTTCGACTTTGGACTTTCTGGCACTCTCACGGCTTTTGGCCCGTTCAAGAAACAATATGGTGAACCATATCCTAGTGTAGCGGGAGGTTATCTTATCCGAGCCCCCATTCAATCTGGATGGACAGGCGTGTCTACTGTCGGTGATATCGTAGGTATCTTCATCTCAGGATACCTGCTCGACTGGGTCGGAAGAAAACACACCTTGGGCATTGGAGCAGTACTTACGGCGGCCGGTGTTGCGGTCCAGATCGGAGTTCAGACCTGGCGAGGATTTATGGTCGGCCGACTTGTCAATGGTGAGTTATCTAGCGCCCAGGTCGCCATTATTCAGTGCTGACTCCAACTTACAGCCATCGGGTTTGGTATTGTCTTCCTGGTCACGCCTGTTTTCATCGGAGAAGTGTGCCGGCCCGAGGTCAGAGGAACTTTTCTCTGTATCATCAACGGATCTATTGTCTTTGGGCAATTCCTTCTCGCATTGGCTGCCAACTTTTGTGCAAAGAGAACCGATAAGTGGTCCTACGAGATCATGATCATCCTGCAATTCGCCTTCTGCATCGTCTTGTTGGCCGGCTATCCATTTTTTCCAGACTCGCCATTCTACTTCCTGAACAAAAGTGAACCTGAGAAAGCCCGTAGATCGCTCAACAAAATCCACGGCAGTTCCGATCAGAGATTGATCGAGGCTGAGATGGTCCGACTGCAGGAAATGGTCAATACCACGAGGCATATGCAAGAGCTGGCCGGAGAATTAGGTCCTCCCATATTGCAAAGTTTCAAGGGGAAGAATTTGGTAAGAACCCATGCTGAACACGATCGTTGTTGCCTTTGCAGTATTACTCCAAGATTCAACTGACTCTGTCGCCAGAAACGGACTCTGACCGCATGTTTGATGTCTGGTGCCCAACAATTGATCGGATCAGCCTTCGTTCTGGGGTACATCACCTATTTCATGGAACTTATCAACGTGTCCCACTTCTTCACCGTGTCGGTCGTGTTGTACGTCATTATGTTGCTGTCCAACATCTCGGCTTTCTTCGTGATTGAGTATGTTGGTCGGCGAAAGCTTCTCGTGTACGGAATCATTGGTCTCACCCTGACGGAATTGGTAAGCGTCTACGCATGCCCCTGGTGGCTACGACCTTGTGCTAATGCGCTCACAGCTTATGGGAATCATGGGCTGTGTTAGTGCCTCAGGCGCCATCTGGGTCATCCTTGTCAGCATCTTCCTCTGGGCTATCATCTACCAGATGACTGTGGGTGCAGTGGGATTCGCCCTCGCTTCAGAAGTCCCGACACCAAGATTGCGTCCAGCAACGATGTCTTTGGTTGGTTTTAGCCAAGGTGCAACGTAAGTCTTTCGTAGCAACAACCCCCCTCCCCCTTCCCTTCCCCCCGGACGCTGAAAGCTAACGTTCAAGAAGTGGATGGCTGATTGGTTTCGTTGTCCCCTACATGATCAACCCCGACGCCGGAAATCTAGGTGCCAAAGTCGGCTTTGTTTTCTTTGGTCTGGGTGTTCCTCTGAGTATCGCCTTCTTCTTTCTTGTCCCAGAAACCAGGGGCCTCAGTTTTGAGGAGGTAAGTCTTTCTCTGCCACGTGGCTTCGAACCACAGCTGATCCGATACTAGATTGATCATCTCTACAACAACAAGGTCGCCCCGCGTAGATTCCAACAGATTATCATGGTAGAGCGAGAACGGGAGGCCGAACAGGGGGTCATGGGACACGGCAAGGCGGACGCAGCGGTGGTGAGTGAGGTTGAGAAATGCGCACCACCTCTAGGACAAGGTCCTTGAAGCAGACACCGGCCGCCGCGGTCGATGGCTCGAAGGGAAGAAGTAGGACGGAAATTCCTACCGATGAAGATGCTGCATTACTTAGGACAACATCACATCGTGCGCGAGTGTAAGGCCATCGACAGTGGCCCGTAGTCGCTCTATTCGTCAATATGGAGAGATTCATTCTTGCTGCCTGCTATCATCCCTGGGCTTTTCCCTCGATGTCTCATGACTGTAGTGAATGTGAACCCTCCTTACCTAGGTAGGTATCAAGTGAATGTCTCGTTATTTACACCCTACATATATTTAATCCGGTGAAATTCCCCTCAACATTGATCGCCTTGATGGCCCAACTAGTAAGACTCACCACGTCGCAATGTGACTTTGTTACCAGTGGTTTGGAGGTGGGCTTATCCTTGGAAACCAGCTTAGTGGGATTAAACTGGGAGTCGGCTGCTTTCCATGACTACTGTAGCATCTCTACAAGTATTACGGAGTAATACGTTCCTCTAATGGAGTTGAGATTTGTGCATGGTCATAGTCGGGATAAGTATTAGGAGCGTTGACCGTTGGCAGACGGTCGGGGCTTCGAACCTTCAAATTTTTGTTTCTGGGGGAAATTTCTTTTCCTTTTCTTTTTTTGCAATGGCTTGTAGAGTTGTTGTCACTGGAGACGTTTTTTACACTACCTACCAAAGCCGAACCGACACTCCGAAGTGGTGTTGAGTCCACTTCGAGGTACTCCATTCACACCGTTCACTAAGTCTACAATACTCCATACAGAGTGCTGGGTCCTCATGTCTGGCGAATTGTAGTTGTACTCGATTACTAGCGCCAGAATCAGCGTCGATGTCGGCACTCAGGACGTTATCAAGGCTTTGTGGCCTTGCAAGCCATCAAAAATCAGTGTTCCAACATCATAGCCATTCTCTCTGAACATGTCTTTGCCAATAGTTTACCCTACCGCCGACGGCCCCGGTCGACTTCTCGAGATATGCTCATTTCGAAAAAGCGACATTCCCGAGTCTCAAGTATGTACAATCCGAAACGTGTAGTGTGTGTGGTTTAGCACCCATGCTGACATGTTCCCAGTTCCGCGAGGTTTTTAGAGGCATAATGCAAAAGGTCAGCACCTTCGACGTGGCTCGCCAGAACTCGCTCGGAACCAGAGAAGGCGACGAGCGCCAGGCCGTCCTCGCGGCAGACTGGACATCTTCAGAGGATAAGGATGCGTTTATAAACAGTAAGTCAGCCCAGCTGGTCTCATTGTTGTTGGTTCGTTAACTGACACCGAATGCCAGCTGAACAATTCAACTCGGTGAAGCCACTGTTTGGGCAGCTCATCAACACTGAGGATGCAAAATGGGCATGGTAAGATCCATTTGCGATACCTATAACCGTAAGGACCAGAAGGATCGTATATGATACTGACGAATGAACCGCATAGTCACCATCTCATTCTGCCAGGAGCTTCGGCAAAGACGCCTCAATCGGCAATGTACGGCATCTCGTATTTGGATGTTCCTGTCCCATTACAGGCCGACTTCGCAAAGGCCCTTGACGAGACCATCCATGTCGTAGACAAGGGAAGCTACGACTTCATTACCGTCGCAGCTTCGCGAGAAGACGCCGAAGTTATTGTCGTCTTCACGGGCTTCCCAAGTGCAGGAGCTGCGGAGAAGGTGGGAATTCAACTAGATGAAGCAACCAAGACATTCTCGAAGAGTACCACCACGTATTACGCAAAGATGGAGAAACAATACTAGAGTTTCAGATCTTGGATGAGCATGAGGCTATCGGGGACAGTTTGTCTATGGCGTACTCGTATTAGCGTCACATAAGTGGTTTGCTACGGCCTCGATAGAGCGGCATCACCTCAGGCTAAAAGTAGAATAGATCTAGATATTCTTTTCAAGTACTCGTGTAGTATGTATCTACCAGACTGCGATTCCAGGAACAAAAGATCGGCCTCATACCAGCGCATTCAGCCATCGTCCTCCTCGATTTACTCACTCGAACTCTCACGAAGTTTTCCTTAGATCATACTATTCGGTCTAATCTCCTATTGTCGGTCGGTGCCGTCATCATTTCTTACCGAAACCAAGCCCGCACTGAACCCAACTTGACAGCCATCGCCGCGATGGCGACTGGAATGGTGAACGGCCACGATATTGACGTCCCTGCGCCTCCTGTTGACCCTATATCAAGACCACAGACTCCTCCACCTCCTCCATCAACACTTGCACCCCCTCCACCTCCCCCGTCAGATCTTGCCCCTCCGCCACCTCCACCCACTGCCAACGGGGCCGCCGTCAAGAAGAAAGGATGGGGCGCCTCGACGAAGCCGAAGACACAACCTCTCTCCGTGGAAGATCTTCTCAAAAAGAAACGGGAAGCTGATTTGGCGGCGAGTAAACCCAAGTTCCTTTCCCGCGCCGAGCGCGAGCGACTAGCCTTGGAGAAACGTGCGAACGAAGTCGAAGCGGCCGCCCGCTCCAAATCTCAGAACGGCCATAATGGAACCACGCCTGTCGAGCCGCCCAAAGAGACCGGGCGGTCAAAGTCATCTGTAGCGCCGACCGGGCCAAGGGCTTTTCGCAACGGCGATGTACCTACTGGCCCAAGTGCAATGCGATCTCGAGAGCACAACAAAGGTGTTGATTTTACTCCGCCTACGGCTCCCAAGTCCATATCGTTCGGCGCAGACTCGAGAACGCAGAAGCGACAAGCGGTTGATGATCGAAATGGGAAAGCAGAGGTGGACCTGATTCGTCAAAGGTATATGGGCGCAGAGACCAATATTTCGACCTTCTCGGCCTCGAAAAAGAGACGTCGTACGACAGAGAAGAAGTTCAACTTTGAATGGAACGCCGAAGAAGATACCACGCCTGACTACAACCCTATATACAACGAGCGAGCTCAACCGACCTTCTTTGGTCGCGGTCGCCTTGGTGGCTTCGACCAACAGGCCGCGGATGAAGCCGCCCGTAAATACGCCGAAGCCCTGCAGTCCAGAGACACCGAGGCTGGTGCGGCGCGAGCACAGGAAATTCTGGAGATGGAGCGAAGACGAAAAGAAGAGTCTAGTCGTATGGCAGTCGACAAGCACTGGAGTGAGAAGAGGCTCGATCAGATGCGCGAGCGTGACTGGCGAATATTCAAGGAAGATTTCAACATCAGTACTAAAGGAGGCGGCATACCGAACCCGATGCGTAATTGGAAGGAATCAGGACTCCCACGACGTCTGCTCGATATTATCGATCAAGTAGGCTACACGGATCCTTCTGCAATTCAACGAGCCGCCATCCCCATCGCTCTCCAGAACCGCGACCTTATTGGTGTTGCTGTTACTGGATCTGGTAAAACGGCGGCTTTCTTGCTTCCTCTCCTGGTATACATCGCCGAGCTTCCGCGACTGGATGAAGATGAATGGCGGAGAAATAACGGTCCCTACGCCATCATCCTGGCGCCGACACGTGAATTGGCACAGCAAATCGAGATAGAAGCTCGCAAATTCGCATCACCGCTGGGTTTCACGGTCGTATCGATCGTCGGTGGCCACTCCATCGAGGAACAGGCCTACAATCTACGCAATGGCGCCGAAATCATCATCGCCACCCCAGGTCGTTTGGTGGATTGCATTGACCGACGCATCATCGTCCTCGAGCAGTGCTGCTACGTCATTATGGATGAAGCGGATCGCATGATCGATCTAGGTTTCGAAGAGCCCGTCAACAGGATCCTCGACGCGTTGCCGGTGACCAACGAGAAACCGGACACGGATGACGCCGAGGATGGCAGAGCCATGTCCCGTCATCTAGGTGGCAAAGAACGATACCGCCAGACGATGATGTACACGGCCACCATGCCTGCCGCCGTCGAGCGCATCGCACGCAAGTACCTCCGGCGCCCGGCCATTGTGACTATCGGCAACATTGGCGAGGCGGTCGACACGGTGGAACAGCGGGTCGAATTTGTGTCGGGCGAAGACAAGCGGAAGAAACGACTCAATGAGATCCTCCGGTCTGGCGAATTCAGGCCTCCAATCATCGTCTTTGTCAACATCAAGCGCAACTGCGACGCCGTCGCCAGGGACATCAAGACCATGGGCTTCAGCTCCGTCACATTACACGGTTCCAAGACGCAAGAGCAGCGTGAGGCTGCATTGCAGTCTGTCCGTGACGGCAAGACGGATGTCCTTGTCGCCACTGATCTCGCGGGTCGTGGTATCGACGTGCCCGACGTCAGTCTTGTCGTCAATTTCAACATGGCCACCAACATCGAGTCCTACACCCATCGTATCGGTCGTACCGGTCGTGCGGGCAAGAGTGGTGTCGCCATCACGTTCCTGGGCAATGAAGACAACGACGTACTGTATGACCTCAAGCAGATGCTCATGAAGAGTAGCATATCCAGAGTGCCGGAGGATCTCAGGAAGCATGAAGCGGCGCAGCAAAAGAGTCAGCGCGGTGGTCATGGTGGTGGCGGTGGTGGTAAGAAGGGTATCACGGCCAGTGACGAGAGCGGTGGATTTGGTGGGAAGGGTGGTGGAGGTGGTGGATGGTAAATCGACGAGCAAGCAGCGCACGCAATCAGGTAGTCAAGCAGACCTATGTAAAAGTAAAGCATCATGGACTGGTGAGCCATGTATTCACTCATGTTGTACATACTTCCTACGAAGAGTGAGCACAGAAAATTGCCTGCTCGATGATCTTCCACAATTCAACCGAATCCTATTTTGGGGGGGGGTTCAAGAAACAAACCACAAGCTAGAAAGATCAAGCGCCTCTGGGGCACTGGCACGGACGTGTCAGGGTTCTACTCTTGTTGCAAGGAAGGCATGTGAGCCAGCAATCCCGTCAACAGGGCTGTGTACCGTCTGGCCGAAGGGTTGTTGTGCCTGCCGAGCCGGTCCAGCATGTCGCGGGCCTTCCAGACCGCCACGACGCTCTCCCGCACCGTGGCCTTTTTCGGGGAAGGGGACGCGATGAAAAAGGCCAGTATGTTGGTGGCGTACGCGAGGCTGTACAGCACGAGATAAAAAGGTTCGTGAAGCATGCCGTTGTTTTGGAGCACCTCGCACAGGTAGATGGCCTGCATGGCGGAACGGATGCAGGCCGACCCGTACTCGTACCCGCGCAGGTCGAACCTCGAGTCCTGCCCGTCGCGGCCCAAATGGTGCAGGAACGGCCGGTAGAGGATGATCTGGGCCACGGCGTGCCACAGCCTCAGCATGAGTTGGGCCCGGAGGGCGCCGGGCTCGGGCTCGGACGTCTCCTCCATCACGGCCGGGAGGCGGTCGTACCAGTCTTGGATCTCGGCCTCGTGCATGGCGACGACGTCGTCACGTTCCGTGTATTTCTGGCTGGTGTCGTCGTTTCGAGACGTCGCCGACAGAAGTCGCGAATTCCCTATCCTGGCCAGGATGCCATTGAGTTTCTGACACAGGACAGTCTCGGCGATGGATTCGGCAGGATGGCGTAGAGGAAACCCGTCACCTCCCAAGTCGGGCAGGACCTCGTCTTCATCATCATCATCATCTTCTTCTTCTTCTTCCAAAATCGATGGTGTAGGCTTCACATCCGTCTCACTTCTCACAACCTTGGGCAATCCCAGTAAGCTGGCCAGGTACGTGTCCATCATATCCATGACGGCGAAGACCCGACGCCGTTGCAAGGCTTCGTCAACCGGAACGTCTTCTGGTCTTGGGTTGGAGATGTGCATGCCCATGCAGAACGCGGCGGAAAGACCTGTCGCCAAACACGAGTGTGCCTTGGATATCATGGATACCGACAAAAGGTATCGCGCGTGGTAGACAATGGCTCGCAAGGAGTCGAGAGTGTAGAAGTCCGCACTCTGGACCATTCTGCGACTGGATTGGAAATACGTGAAACTAAGCCGAACAAGTTAGCAAGAAATAAGAGTAATCAATGGATCGTGAATGCTTCAATCATGCAACTAGGCAAGTTCAAAGAAATCTTACCCTTTTGGATTGGTGGCGTCTGTTGCCTGATGGCTTTCGATCCCGCTCGGCGTCGTTGAGTATCGCCGGCCAAGTGCCACCAAGGAATAGACCAACGCCAGGGACTGTTGCTGGGCATTGGAGTAGTCCTCGGGATCCGTGTCATACAAGTTGTCGAGTTGCCGGGACAAAAGTGCGTGATCCAAGCAATCGTGGCAGATGAGGGCTGTCCTACACGCCAGGGAAATGTCCGCTCTCACCTGGTCCTTGGAGGGCAGACAGGTCGCGACGCGTCTATAACTTTCTCCCGAGAGCTTGTGAGGACCTAGTGTAAGGTCATGGAAAGCCTCGACAAGTTCCCTACCAGGCGACGACGAGGTCGGTGATGGCTGAACTTCCCACAGCAGCGATCGTCCCAGGGATCGGAGAACGCTCAGGCCCCCGAACCGGCCATAAAAGATGGTCGAAGATACATTGGGCAAATGAACGTAGTAGTCATCTTCCGGTCCGATAAGCATATCGATACTATGATGCTCTTGTGCTGAAGCATTTTTGATTCTCAAAGGTCAGTCGCAACTGCTACCACTTGCGGGACTGGCATTGTTTTGCAGATCAAAAAAACGGGGGACGGGGACTTCACCTGAGCTGGACTGCGGTTGGCCTTGTGACTGACTCTGTAATACAGAAATCTGCTCTTCGAGATGACGCGTGTACGAGAGAGTCGATTTACGATTAAAACGACTACCGTAAGTGCACTGGACACTGCTTTTGAGACAACGCTCGCAGGGCTGTTGGCCATCGCATTTCACGCGCCGACGTCGACACGTGTCGCATGCGAACCCATGCGGGCGGGGACTTCGTATCCGTTCGGATTCATTGTGTGCAGCGGCATGGGATGAATCGAGATCCATATCAGTAGAGGCAGTACTGTATGCAATCGCCGATGTTGCGAGATGGGCAAAAAAAAGACGGTGACTTCCCGTCGCTATCGTCTCAAACGGGTGACAAGGGAAACCAAACCGGCTCGGTTATGGTAGAACTCTTCAAGGCGCGAAGCTAGTCGAGGATCCTGGTAGTTGAAAACCGGTACGGATAAGCTGCTCGTAATACCCATTTTTGTAGGTGTATATGGCATCGAAAAAATGGCCTCGAAAAGCGGGTCAGCCTTATGGTGCTGATAGGGGTCGTCCAAGTGACATTTAAAGACGCACATATGTTACTCGGTAGCAGAGTACCCTCACGGATATGAGTCCCGACAGGGAGTTGATTCTTTGAGCTTCGTCGGAAGAATGGCACGGGTACTTGTAGATCGCCAGCGGTTGAGAGATTTCTTTTGACGTTGTCGATAAACGGCTCGGTTATGGCCTACAATACAATACAATCTCAGCGACCGTCGGCTATGGAATGTGGGTCGCAAGGCTGGCGTTCCCTACTGCTTGCCACTCTGCATGAGAAAGGCTTAACAGCCATAACAAATCATCTACCGTGTACTTTCGTCAGTGTTGACACCTTTTCTTGGGCCGAGATATCCTTTCCTCCGAGATCGACATGAGTGAAGATGGCAAATCACTCATACTCGTACTCGAAGCTTCACTCTGCTCGGTAAGAGTTCCCCGAGCACACAGTCTCGTAACTTTCGCTCTTTGCATTAGCTTCAATCCAACGCCCGCTTAGTAACTTGCCCACGTCCCTCTTTTCGCTGGGCGAGTATGTATATCAGGTCTAGCAGCTTCGCACTACTCGCCTCGAGCTGAGCAATCCGATATTGAGTTACGAGGCCATATACAAGGTGGCATCTTGAACCCCTGCCTGTTTCCTAATCCTACTAGATTACTTGACCGTCAACGGCCCACAGATGTGTTTTCCCACCGGTGTACGGAGCATCTGCACTTACTTATCTCTACGCCTATTGACCCTTTCGATGGTTACATATTTCAACTCGCTCCCACTGACGAGACTGTCATTGCAGATCGGAGATCTCCATCGCCCCCTTTCCGTCATATGCTCTATTAAGTTCGATCCATGGCAACCTTGAGTGGTTAGGCATCATCAGTGACAACGGTGGCCTGCCTTACCAAGCCCATCCTCGCTCTCGTTGGAATAGGAACAAGAACGTGCCGATACCCTGGGCGACGTTTCCAAGGCTCAACCGTTCAGAATGTGGCTCCTGTCTCAGGCCGTGCTTTCACCTAGCATGAAGCCCAACAAATATCCAAGAACGAGCCTTGTTGGTTGGTTGGTTCCGGTTATTTTCAACCGTATATCACCACTTATTAAAAGCTCGCTTAAAAGCTCGCCGCTTTCTCGGGGGATATAAGGTATATGATCCCTCTACCATACCGGCTTTGCACACTCGTACTGATCGACTGTTCACGTTTCAGGCAGCACAAAGTTCTTATTAACCAGCCTTGGATGCGAGTATACAAATTTGTCGATATGAATTACTCGACGACAGACGCCTCGGGTATGGCAATGAAGTCATCTGTCTTGAACTTCCAGGACAGCGACTTGCTCTGGAGTATAGACGCCCACATCGAGGACAATACGGTGGTGCCTTCCTCCAACCAACTCCTGTCAGTCTCCGCCGAGATAGCAGCACATCCTTTGACCGAGCTGTCGGCGCTGCATCCCAGCTTCTGTTTCAGTTCGACACAGATGCAACCAGTAAACCGACCTGACCATGACTCTCCTGCATCGTCGTCATCTCCAAGTATTTCCTACGAACAGCTTCAATACGGGAGGGAGAAACAGAGACCTGGGATAAGATCAAAGCGACTCAACGACACAACTACAAAAGAAGAAGAAGATTTTGAGATTCCGACCACAGATGATTGGATAAAGTCCAAACAGCGCAGAAGGGAGCAGAACCGGAATGCACAACGAGCACATCGACGGCGGAAAGAGGCACAAATTGAGTCTCTCAACGCCGAACTAGAGATTGTTCGGAGCGAAAAGGAAGACCTCAAAAAGTTGTCTAGCGATCAGCGTCAGGAAATCGTGCAGCTAAAGTCTCGTATATCTCAACTTGCAAACCAGCTCAAGACCTTGTGCCTGAGCTGATGACGGTTCAACGGAAGTCATTCATAGCGTTCTTGTTTGTTAAATTTGACCTCAATTCTAAGTGTTTCTACACAGGGCACCACCGTGTCGAAGGAAGTTGAAGATCATGCAATCGACCTAATGATAATGTTTGTTGTTTCCTTCCCATTGTAGATGTTCCAAAAGTAGAATCAAGTCAACAGTGCCCATTATATGCTTCTGTAATTTCAAGCTTCGAGAATGAGATCATTTTCTTGCTTCCTGGCTGATCGTGCCTTGATCATGTCAACTTGAGTTCAGGACGATAGCGGAGCCAAACGATTGTCCCTTGGATGCCAGCCATGTGGCAAGCCCTTTTTCACTGCCAGGTCACTTCCGATATAGCCGGGACGACAATGCAACTGTCCCTTGACGCCTCCCGAAGGGGCTCTTATAGGGGCGGCCCATGGTCTTTCGATCCATAAAAGTCGGGACCTTGAACTCACTCAGCTTCTCGAGACGATCTTGATTCTCTCTCCCCTGGCGTGGGCGGTTCCCTCCCAGATGCAGCCGATCCATATCCGCCAACACTGGAGGCACCATGTATGCCAGCGGCCGAGGATCAGCTGGCACAGCGCAGCGGTGATGATCAAATCAGCACTCCCGGCAACAGTCGCCGTTGCTGCGATGCAGTCCGATACGTGGGCGCGGCATTTCAAAGTCCTCAACTACCTTGTCGCAATCGAAGCGCTCCTGACATTTTGCGTCCTGCCACGGGCAAGGTTCATCCAGACACTCTTTCTGAACGTGCTGATGGTGTGTCTGGCAACTGCGGTCAACTTGTTCGCTTTGTGGTGTTCGATCATGGCCAGAAGTCACAGTGCTACCACCGACGACGAATACAACTCCTCCGCTTCAGCGGTGTGTGGAGTATTTTTCTTCTTGCAAATGTACTTGACGAATGCACTGCGGTCCTCTCGACCTCAGTTCCAGTTTCCTTGCATCAACTACTGCATCCTTACCATCATTTCCCTCACGCAGGCCGGCCCTTCTTTCGAAACAATGCAGACAGCGAAAGAGTTCATGTCGTTGCAACTCCAGGCTTTCCTAACTGGTTTCGGCATCGGAACAGGTGTATCTCTCTTCATCTTCCCACACAGCAACCGCGAGATTGCCATAACCTCCATGTACAGTTACTTCGATAAACTTGCCGAGCTCCTCCGCACATATTCGTTGATCCATGAGGATGACAGTAAAATGGCCGGTGATCAAGGGCCTTCTCGACAGTTTGAAGAACTGAACAAGAGGTTTATTGCCCTTCAAAAGATTGATGTCAAGCTCAAAACGGATCTGGAGTTTGGCGTCAGGGACATTGGAATCGGTCATCTGGATGGAGAAGACCTTGGTGCCTGCTTTGAAAAGCTGCATGCAGCATATCTACCTTTGTTGGGGTTACGATATACCATCGACTCTGTTCCTGATGTTTCAACTCTCAAGCAGTGTACATGTCGGAACACCACAGCCACAACCACCTTAATTGATCCAGGAAGAATTCATACTGAGTTGTTCAGCAGCTCCAGAGATCTCTCAAAGACTGTTGCTGGCATTATCGAGGACACCAAGGTTTGCCTTTTCTCAAGCAGAGAATCGATATGGACATTATTCCGCTCAACTCGGAACGGCTCCTGTGACCCTGAGAAAGGTAGTTGTCCAAGAGGCAGGATATCTGACCACCGAACTCTTGTGAAAGACCTTGCAGAAAAACTCCTGCTTGGCCGACAAGGAATCCAAACCATTACAGGACATCCTCGATTGGGTATATGCGACAAGTGTAATGACCGACTTCAAGAGCTAATGGTCGTTGAACAACAGGTTCAGTTTGCCTTTTGGCACTTGAACAGTGCCGTCATAACCTTGCTGGATTTTGTGGAACAAACGAATAGCAAGGTGCAACAAAGACGAGTCATTTTGCCATCGCAAGCACTTCTTGTTGACTGGTTTTGGAAGATGTTCACCTTGCCAGGTCGACCAAATAGTGATTTGATGGCCGACCCAGCGATTGACAACGCCGTCGTCGATGATGACCACCGTAACATCCTCAACGCGGCACTTTATGGTCGTCGGGACCCTCTTCATCTTAAACCAGAGTCGTGGCTGGAACGTTTCGGTGAGCGTGTTAGGTCCATTCCGCACATGCTCAGGTCGTCGCATTCGCTCTTCGGCCTCCGCGCCGCTTGTGCCTCCATGACCATTGGGATCGTTGCGTACCTGAGATCTTCGAGGAAGTTTTATGTCGAGCAGCGGTGTCTCTGGGCCATCGTCATGACGGCTTTTGCCATGATCAACTCGACCGGTCACACGACATTCTCCTTTGCGATGCGGATTCTCGCGAGTTTGATAGGTACGGCCGGGTCGTACTGTATCTGGTACATTGCTGACGGGAACCCGGCGGCGGTGACGGTGTTGATGTTTTTGTTCATGGCCGGCTCCTTTTACTGGTTCACCTTGAACCCCAAACACGCACTTCTCGCTCTCGTCAGTGCCGTGACGCCCATCATCGGCGTCGGTTACGAGCTCAACGTCCACAAACTGGGCGAAGACTATTTGAGAATGTTCTCGACCCCAGCTTTTCCGCTCTACCAGGTCGCCGCCTACCGGTTGGCCAACGTGGTGGCGGGACTCCTGGCGGCTTACATCTGGACCGTCTTCCCTTTCCCCGTCACCGAAGGGGCCTTGATTCAACGACACATCGGTTCTTGTCTGTATTTGCTGGCACGGTACAACGCCATGGTGTCGGAAACAATGTTGGTCGACCACCCGAGACGAAACAAATTCCGCTCTTCTGACACGTCACCTCTGGCGGAGAAATTGAAAAGGGCGAGGATCGAAGTGGTCCATCAGGTCCACGGAGTTTTGAAAGAGGTGAATGGATTCGCCGCCTTTACCGGCTGGCAGGTTCCCATAGGGGGCCGATTCCCAACCGAGGACTACCGGGAATGTATCGTCCTGCTCGAACGACTCACCGTCCAACTCACTCTGCAAGGGTTTGCCTTGTCGGTCTATCATGAGCATCATCTTCATCACTCGGACACACGAGTGAAGGCTTCGATGGAGACTGTACTTGTGTCTTGGACCCAAAAACAGAGAGAAAAAACCTTGGTCTCGCATCACAAAGTCACATCGGCTTTATTCATCCTCGCGGCCTCGATCACAAATGGTCTTCCGTTACCACCGTATTTCTTCGACGACATCTTTGTGGATTCGAAGAAGCATCAGCACTCGTACTTGAAATCCGTTCGGAACATGTGGCCGCCGCCGCCGCAGTCACCCGTGGGTGTGGACGGCCTTCTGCCATGTGTTGACGTTGATGTTGACGAACTGGCTGCCGTCAGAGCCCTCGTCGCCTTTCACGTCGCTTCGGAAAGGGTGCATCGGGACATCAAGCTTCTGGTTCAAAGGATCAAGACGCTTTGTGGAGAGTTGAACTTTTCCCTAGATAGACTAGAACTCACGCCATGAAACAATCTAGTAACGACATCTTAAGGTGTTCTCCGGATGAAAGACACGGCTTCGATTCACTTTAAGAAGAAGCTCGGTAGGAAAAGTGTAGAGCAATACTCTCGTAAGAATAACACTACAAAGTGGGTACTCTGTACAGTAATCCAAACAACAAACACAACAATAAACAATGCCTCGAAACGCTACCCACGAACAAAAAATCCGCAATTGACCCAACTCCTTCCACTCCGTGCTTTCTTTCCCGTTCATCCAAATTCGTCTCAAGTCATCAGTTTCAATCTTTACGACGTGACATGGTCATCCCCACGACATGCTCAGATTCAAACTCAAACAGGACTCCGTCTCAAGGCGCCGACTCGCTTGATGGGCGTGTGCATCATGGCCTCCTGCATCTCCGGCGTGATGGCGGGTTTGGAAAACTCCTTTTCGCTCCAGCCATTGCCCACGTCGTGGGCAGCTGGTGCGACATTCCCTCTACTCGACGAAGTCGAGAGCGAGGGGTTGAAATTCTCCTTTTCCGAGACGTGTACACGAGCAGACGACGACAGACTGAATTTCTCGAGCCGCTGCTTCGGCACGGGTAGTGTCTTCTTTTGTATCGCATTCGTCCGCTTGGGCGCGAGAGGTGAGCGCCGGACAGGCGGTGAGGACGAAGAAGTCGGCAGATGATTTGATTGCGGCACTCCTTTTTGTTGCTGTCGCTGTTGTTTCGTTTCAGAATGAACCACCGCAACCTGTGGTGATGTTTCGTGAGTCGCAACAGGTGCAGGTGCAGGTACAGGTACTGGCGTAGGTACAACAGGGACAGAAGTGGCCTCCTCCTCGACTTTCTTGGACTTCCTCTCTTCTCTCGCCGTTTCCTGCGCACTGACCCAGGCCTTGAAGCCATGAATGGCACTGGCCCACGCCCCTTCGCCTAGGGTTCGACTTTCAACCTCCTTGCCCAAAGCATGTTGGACCTTCCTGTTCTTGCCGGCAAGGGTGTCGACTGCACCACCATAAACAGCAGTGGCAGTGACACTGGACGTTGCGACGATTTCGCCGTCATTCAGTACAGCCACTGTGACGACGAATTCCATATCCACTCGGCCTTGAGTAGGCAGGAGCAGCATGACCTTGACCCCGAGTCTCTCGTCGCCCATGATCGAGACCGTCGTCACGCCAACCAGATTCAAGAGCCTCAACTCTTCAGACACTCTCGACGCCAAGTCCCACCCCTTTGACGCCGTAGACAACACTGCCTTTGCGGCAATGGCTCCCTTTGGCATCATCGCAAAGGCGTGCAGCTGACTTCGAATCAGTTGAAGGAAAAAGCGTTTTTCTGTAGACAATTCACGTGGACCGGCTTCAGAATCGTCCTGCTCAGGGGCATACGTCAGGCTGATCGGGGCTGATGGGCCAGAAACTGACGCAGACTTCCTCCCTGATCGACGTCGTCCAGTCTGTTCGAGCTTGCACTGGAAGGCCTGGGGATGGAAAAATAGTCGCAGCTCGTCCTTGTACACCATGACAAGACCGGGCCCAAACTCGTTCGGTTCATCGACCTCCTCTTCAGCTGTCAGGAGATGCCAACCAGTCTTCTTCTCAATACTTTCAACCCTCGATTTGAGCGCCAAAACATCGGAGACTGGCAAGCCTCTGGTCTCCTCCCTGACCCTTTCAGACTCTGCAATTTGATCTTGTAGCTCGGTCTTGTAATCCGCGGCTGCACTAAGAGCGTCATCTTTCTCCTTCATTTGTTGCTGCAGATCCTCTAGATGTGCTGATCGTTGAAGGAATTGCTCGTCGACATTTCGCAGTTGTTGCCGATAATTCTCCAAAGCTTCACGGTCGATGCTATCAAATTCTTCAAGGCTTTGTCGTAAAGAGTTGGCCTGGATTTCAAGTTCCGACTGCTCTTGCAACACTTGCGGGACCACATCTTCCAAAACTCGCTGCTGTTGCTGCAGGACATCCAGGTCAGCTGCCATACCTTGCTTGATGCCCTGCAAGCCAGTGTTGAGACCGTCCACCAACTGCCCACGCCATTGATACCAGCCTTCTTTACTCTGTAGGCGAGCATTCGCCTTACCATTCCGAAATTGATTGTCCATGATAACCTTGACATCTGGTCGCGCATCCAGGTATTCTCGGAAAAGTGGAGGCTGCTCAGCCAATGTCTCTGCCTCGATAGAACGGATGATCTTACGACCCGTAGAGATATACGACTTCAACTCTCTCGTGGCATGCTGATAGAGTTCCAGCAGAGGTAGCGTTGTTGCGGCAGCGACAAAGTTCACCTCAGTACTCGGAGCAGCAGCGCCTTCTTGCGATTCTCTCGCAGGCATAGATTGTGCCATAGTATGCCTTCTCTTCGTAGTCGAAAGCTCAATGAAGTGGATGTTGGTCATGTTGAGGAAGTCTTGAAGCGAGATCTTCTCCTGTTCTGCTGAAGAAGATCCCTCTTCTAATTGAGCCGTGGAAACGTCGATTGCCCCGACAACATTGTCAAGCTTGTCCTCAAATGAAGTGGGCCTGTCGTCGCCAGTAGCCTCAATATCTCTAAACCGGGCTCCTGCTTCGGGGCTTGTTGGCGCTTTATCCCTTGCTAGGCGGAAAGTATCCACAGTCGGGGTTGATTTGACTGCACCTGCCATGTCTGCGAGTGACATTTGCAGCTTAAGATTCAATTTACCAGTCGTCTCGTCTTTGCTGGGTGGCTTTGGTAGATGAACCTTCTTGACAGGACTTCCTTCTCGAGAAACAGCTTTCAAACGCTTCGGCGTCGACTCAGCTTCTTCGTCATCGTCTATGTCCAGTTCCGCTGGACGCTTTCCGAGCAGTCCTTTGGCGCCGCCAACAGCAAGGCTCTTCCTGCCCTTGACCTTGCTAGCTTTCGATTTTCTCGGTGACATTGTCTCAATCATGCCTTTAAGCTGCGAAGTCGTCTGTTCTTCTTGAGCCTCATCTGCCTCTCGTTCCATGACGAATCGGCCACTTTCTCGACGATGTTCTTCTTGCCGCTCTAATTCCACCTCCTGTTCAAGCTGCTCCGCATCTTCAAAGCGTAACCTCGATGGCTTAGTGCTTCCGAGCTTGAATTCCATTGTCGTGTCGCCGATTGAGGTTCTTCTATCCAGAAGTTCAGAAACTCGAGGAGAACCTATGCCGTCCTTATCAATGCCGATCCCGCTTGATCTCCTTCGCTGTAGCTGAGGTCTGCTAGCACGCAATACTATGCTAGGCGTCTGTTGTCCGGTCTCTGCGTCCCGAGAGAATAAGGAGTTTGCCTTAAGATTTGCTTCTCTCCTCGTCGATGCTGGCGACGCTCTAGCTTTGATCTCGGCCTTGAAAAGCTTCTTTGGTGACGCACCTCGGTGTTGCACATTCGCGGATAGAGGTGTCTTGTTTGGGCTCGGTGCATGCTCCGGAAGCGGTGTGATCTGTTGCAATGGAGTACCAGCTTGCAGTGGACGATGAGACATGATAGGTGTGCTTGGGGCCGGCGCTTGAGGTGTCGTTGAGGCTTTACTGCTGCTTCTTTGAGACCTGCTAGATGACTGTGGCTTGGCGACAAGACTTGGGCTGCCTGTCTCAGACGCAACCGAAGTCAAATGCAGTTGGGACTTTGGTGTGGTCTTTGGTGTGGTCTTGGAATTTGACCTTGGTGTGGTTCTGGGAGTCGTCTTTGGTGTCGACTTTTCGGAAGGAAGGGTTCGCGGAGGAGTAGAGGCGTTACCGGCAGACTGTCTGGTAATGCGCTTCTTCGTGGGAGAAGGCTGGTTCAATATCGATCCAACCGCTTTCGTTTCCTCCATGGCAACTGTCTGCTCGTCTTCCGCATCTGTCTGCGGCTCAGTGTGCTCTTCAACTGGACTCAATATGCCACCGACTGCTGCCGTCATGTCCATGGTCTGATTGTCCTCGGACTCTTCTGATAAGCCAGAATGGCGTCGATTTCCATTGCTCAATACACCGCCCACAGCGGTTGTGAATTCCATGGTCATTTCGTCAAATGAACGAGTTTGGGTCATGTTGGCATCCGATTTGTCACCTTCCCCGATAATTCCACCTTGCATCACTGTAAAATCCATAGTTTCGTCAAAAACAGATTCGTCCCCCATTGAGCGGCGAGGGTGAATGCTTCTGCGACGGGCTTTGGGAGATCTCTGGCTCTTTTTCCCAGGTGATTGTCGCGGGATAATACCACCGACAGCCCTGGTTACGTCCATGCTCATATCTTCAGATTGGGACCGTACATCATCATCATCATCATCATCATCATCATTTACCTGAAGACTCGAATCTTCCCTTATGGCACCACGTTGAGGAGACTCGGCAACAGAACTATCGTTTTCTTGACTTACGCTGCGCTCGATATCGGAGACATGCTTTCGCGCGTAGGGTTGAAAAGCGTGAGTGACGGTGCCAGTGGCCATCTCCATGGACATGTCTTCCTCATCCTGCTCGTCGTAGTCTATTCCTGGTGTCCCTGCTTGTGCTGCTGCCTGACGTAGGCGCTCTTCCAGACTAGAATGCGTGCTCGATCCCGAGTCTTGGGAATTCACTGTGTGAGAGGTCTCATCATCCATACTCATGGCCGTGTCGCCATCCGTGTCCGAATCGTCCGAGGACTCGATGCCATCTTCAACGCGCATCGGACTACTATTCGTGGTAACATCACCAGACGGACTCGAGGAGAACACGTCGTCCTGCGACTCATCCAGCATAGGTTGTGAAGCTGTAGAGCTTCTCCTACGTTTCTGCTGATGGAGATCTCGTTGATGCGCTGGGGAAGATGTTTGCATAGGATCCTCTTGCTGTTCCACGGGTGTCGAGGGAGAGGCAGATGAATCGCGAGAAGGCATCTCCTTGACCGGCGACTGTTGTGCTGTCATGGAGGATTGTCTCCTGGTAGAATTCGACGCCGAACTAGTGGTAGAGTCCTCTGCAAGTTCCATCACACTCCACGTGTGTAATGTTGCTTCTGGTGCAAATGACACTCGCCTGTTTGCAAGTGATTTCCGTCTAGCTGCTCTTCGGTCCAAGATAGCTTGCTTCTCAGCTTGTCGTTTCGCTTCTTCCTCGCGCTCTCGCTCCTGAGCCTCGACGTTTGAAGTCTTCGATCTACGCGGCGACTGCCGCGTGATGGGGCTGAACGGGTCGGCCACATTTTCTGCGCCTTCCATGGAGATTCCACCTCTATTTGCCATGTTTGGACCTGGCGTCGAGAAATCAATGAGGAGTTCCTCTGCGCCATTCTTTGCCGGTGATTTTGCTTTTCCAGTACTTCTTTTGCGCAATTCGTCGAATGAAGGGATCGCCTTTGGAGGCGTCAAAGGTATCGTAGGTTTGAGAATCGACTTGATCTGAAAAGTCACCGGTGTCTGCCCCTGTCGTCAACGTTTGCGCCTTTAAGAAGGAAAGCCAAACCAACACATACCTTTGCTGCGTTGCCCGTTGTTTCCGTCAAAGCTTCAAGACCTCCAGGACCGAGGCTTTTTCCACGCGACCGCTTTTTGGCTGCTTGTACCGCATTGTTTCGAGCGTGGAGAGCCGCAATGTCTGTTGTCACATTGTCCTTTGACGCAGATGATCTACTGGATGGAATATGTGCGATCGACTGTCGCGATTTTGGCTTGGGAGGTTTACGGTCTGTGGAAGAATCTGCCATTGTTTCCGACAGAGGCAGAACTGCCACAGAACATAGGTTTCAGCGTACAAATTCTGTCAATAAAGGTACATGATAACAACGATGTTTGTCTTGAGAGCGACCGGGTTCACGTCCCACTCACAAGTTTCAATCGCGCCGAGGAGACCCACTTGTAAACACGGCTGTTATGCGAAGTCATGTGATTCTGACCAAAGTGCGCTATTCCATTAATGGTCTAGAGTTAAATTTACTGCCAAGATCCAGAATGTGCGCCAGCAAAACTCCTTCGCCAAATTCCACACATCATCAAATCGCAGGCCCCTTCCGACGACAACAACCTATTCCTCAACCCGCGCACCTTTCCTGTCAACCACCGCAACCATGGCGACCGAGTTGACCGTCCAGTCCGAACGCGCGTACCAGAAGCAGCCGCACATCTTCCTCAACCACAAATCCAAGGCTGCAAAGAGCAGAAGAGTTGGAAAGGGTGGCCGAAGATGGTACAAGGATGTTGGTCTGGGATTCAGAACACCAAAGACCGCCATTGAGGGTGTCTACATCGGTTAGTCACTCTTGCAATCAAATCGATTTGTCGCTATTCTTCCTTTACCGGGAATGAACAAGTCGAAGTTCTCCCAATACGAGTTTGGGGGGTTTTTTCAGCATGCGGAGCGATTAGGGAAAAGTCGAAGAAATGCTGACAAAAAGTACTTTTCATTATAGACAAGAAATGCCCGTTCACCGGTATGGTCTCTATCCGAGGCCGTATCCTCACCGGCACTGTCGTCTCTACCAAGATGCACCGAACTTTGATCATCCGCCGAGAATACCTTCACTTCGTCCCCAAGTACGCCAGATACGAGAAGAGACACACTAACCTCGCCGCCCACGTCTCTCCTGCTTTCCGTGTTGAAGAAGGTGACACAGTCACCGTCGGTCAATGCCGACCTCTCAGCAAGACTGTAAGCAAATTCTTCGATGTTTCTCCAACAGAAAAAGAAAGACTCAATTACTGATATCGTGGATTTTAGGTCCGATTCAACGTCCTCCGTGTCCTGCCAAGAACCGGCAAGGCCGTCAAGGCTTTCCAGAAATTCTAAACTCGCGAACGAATCAAGTAGCAGAAGTGCAGGATCGATGATTTGAAGGGGATGGCAAGGCTGGAGCAAAGCATGAGCATACTTGTCTTGTGACAATGGTTATGGGGAAAGATATCTTCGGCGTCAATGATTAAAAGCACAGATCGACGAGATAGAGAATGTGCCGCTGACATGGGGTGCCGCGCCGATTTTTGAAAACAAAGCAAAAAGACGGCAAAGAAAAAAAAGTCCAATACTCACGAAACAAATCAGCTTTCGCGAGTCTTTCTATGATTCGTACTGCATTCGTTGTTTATGCGCGCACACAGCGCTCTCTCGTGTCTACGAATGTCTTTTGGCGAAGCGCCCAGTCTATGCTTGCAGGTAGGCAAACCCAGCTTCAGCCTTGAGCGGTGGATATCCCGAACTGTCGACTTTGGGCAAGATACTCAGTTTCCGTGCGGTTTCCTTCTCGTTCGCTTCGATCCATCTCTTGACCTCGCTCTCGACACTCCAATCACTGATGATCGGATCTCCGCAGCCGATCTGATGCAGCTGTGTTCCACTCGACTGCGTGTTCAGCGGCAAAGGTACGAAATTCTCCAATGCGCCGGTCGTCTTGCCCTCTAGCAGCTCCTTGACGAGATACGGCTCTGCAGCCAAAGGTCGTCCAATGCCCACCCCGTCGCACGCGCCCCCGGCGACCGCCTTGACCATTCCTGATGCTGACCTGAACCCGCCTGTGACGAAGACCTTTGTCTTCTTCAGCAGCGGCCCGATCATCTCCGCAAACTCGATAAAGTAAGCCTCGCGTGCAATGGTGCTTTGTTTCTTGTGCTCGAAGGCTCTCGCCTCAAACGTGCCGCCCGACAAGTCGACAAAGTCGACCCTCGCCTCTTCGAGCTTGAGGCACAGGTCTCGTGCGTTTTCCGGGGTCGTGCCCTTGTCCTGAAACTCGACCGAGTTGAGCTTGACGCAGATGATGAACGACGGATCAGGGACGCGGCGGTGTATCTCCTCGATGATCTCGAACACGATCCGAGACCGATTGACCAGGTCCCCGCCGTACTCGTCTGTTCGATGGTTCGTCGTCGGGCTGAGAAATTGAGCGAGCAGATACCCATGGGCACAGTGCACTTCGGCTCATGTGTCAGAGAGGCAAATCTTCCTCGGGAACTTTTGTTGGACAATGAAGAAACCTAACCTACCTTGGACTCCGTCAAAGCCGGCTTTGTGGCACAAATACGCCGTTTCGCCCCAAGACTTGACCATCTCCTTGATTTCAGGAATGGTCATGGGTCTGGGCTTGTTGAACTCGTTACCCGCCCACTGGATGGCCAGATGAACATCGCTGGCGCTGACGGGGTTCGGGTTGAGATACTTGTTCCCTTGCCTCCCGGGGTGGGATAGTTGAGCGACAATCAGAGACCCATGCGCCTTCGCGGCGTCGGTCACCTCCTTGTACTTGGCAACTCGGCCATCGTGATCGTCGACCAAGATGGGATTACCGTAGGCCTCGACGGCGTCATAGCGCACCATCGTGTTACCGCTCACGATGATGCCTATCTCACCTTCTCCCCATCGTCGGTACAGATTGAGGTATTCCGGGCTCGGAACTCCACGGGCAGACTGGCAGCCAGTGTTGTTAGTCTTTGGTTGCCGCAGATTCGGGTCATATCGTACAATATCTTCTCCTTCTTTGTTCCAATGACACAATCTCTCGGTCCTAGAGAATGTCAGAGCTAGGTCGCGGACGCCAGGGACAGCCAGGAAACGGCCTGCCCCCAAGAGACAGACAGAGCCACCGCCCCAAAGGTGGTACTCACATTGGCGCTTTCAGAAATCGATTCTTTGCTGTCCGACCGGAGAAGGCGAAAGTGATTGGCTCTTTGAGTATCGAGACATCGACCCGATCGGATTTCGCTCGCAGATGGCCCCTGAGTGGGCTATTGTTGTTCTTTTCAATCTGGCCCGACTTGATCGGGTCATCTCGAAGCGTGGAAGTGTCGTATTCCATATTTCTCGACCACAAATGACGACCGGATTGGTAAAGGAGAGTGATTGCTGTGTTTTTAATTTCGGTAGAATGTAAGACGTGTCTTCACCGGATATCTCTAACGAACCTTTTCTATATACAAACCCCAAATAAGATGGCAAAGGGCTCGAAATCGGGAACGAAGTTGTTCATAAGTAATGAAGTACCGACCGGTAACGCTCCAACAGCAATGGGGAGGTCAGGATAAGTTCCCGAGGTCATCTATGAGGGTGAACTTGGGCCACCCCCTCACCCATGTTCTGAGGGAGTGCATTCTGTAATACATTGTCGCGGTACAATTTCTCCAGCTGGGGTAAACCTCGAACAAAGGTCTCAAACTCATTGGAAGAAGATATTTTATTGGAGAGAGAGAAAGGAGAAAGCTTGTACAGATAGATACCACCAAAAAGGCATTCGACGAGGCAGATTGGGTGGAGTTCAAAACAAAATCGTCATATACCGAAGCGTCGCAAACTAAGCTCTAATTCGACGCACAAACTGAGCTTGGTCAAAAAGTTTCTTAGTGTAGTGGTTTATCACATCTCCTTTACACCATACACGGAGAAGGTCATGGGTTCGATCCCCATAGAAACTATTCCTTTTTTTTCCCGCATATTTGTTTTGGTCTTCGAGGGTAAGTAATGTACGACGGTATTTGTTCTTTTTGCCCTTTTTGATTTTTGTGTTGAGGGTATTCAAATCATGTGGGGAGAGGTCCAGGAGTGCGCCTCTTTCCTTGGCCTTTCTTGTTCACTACTTCATGCACAAAGCTGGGCCTGAACGTGCAGATTGCGAAAGATCATATATAGATGTAATGTTTGATGACAAGTCACGTAAATTCGGATCGCGACGAACATTGTCTAAGCAGGGTTTACCAAGTGATGCTCAGTAAGTCCATACCAACTCCAACCACAATGATCTCGCACTTGCTGCCCGATCTAGGCATTTCTCCCATGGTAAAGCTGTCCATGTTCTCTTGTTCTATTCCATACTGATATACAACTTCGACGCTGCTTACATCGGCAACAGATGTCCACGCCGAACTTAATCTCTGTACCTGCATTACCTCGCACAGTCTGTCGTATTGTGACGTCGTCGTAGGAGGTCTGCCAGACATAGGCGTACTATCAGTCTTTGATAAGTCGATCTGGACTTTCCACGCTTTCACACGCTGATCGTTTCCAGCGCTGATAATGTTGACAGTGTAAAGGCGTGCTGTGCCTGATATATTCACTATCTTGAGCGCTGTGAGGGCCGCAGCGTGAGCTCGAGGGATGACAATTGTTCGAAAGTCTCGATCCTCCAGAGTGGCTTTGCCCGTGGCATCATTCCCTCTAGTTGAAGGGTGAATGTTTGAGAGCAGAGTAAAGGCAAGTGCGTTGTCATCCCCACCGGTAGCGATGAAAGAAGTTGCTGTATCGAGTGCAATGATGTCCATCGAGAGAATACTGCTTTGATGGATTTGGTGGAGCCTGGTCGTGTTGATTGATTGTGCAACTTGTGTGCCCCCGTCAAAACCTGACCCGAGTAAGAAATCAAGCTGATTGAGGTTCAGAAACCCATTTGTCCCAGCTGAAATTATCTGCAAGGGAGATGACAGCAGAGACGCTTGCAGGATACAAAAGGAACCATAATGGATCTCGTGCAAAGTCACAAATGTGCCTTGGTTGCATGCTACAGCTGGAGTATATTCGAGCACTTTCGATTTGCCATTCGAATATGCCAGCGTTAAGATGTAGGCTTGATCGGAAGACTTCCTCGTCTGGCCGACCCCTTTTTCGGTGCTCTTGAAACGTAAATCAAAATCCATGATTCTGGCGTCAGAGTCCTCATCTTCTTTGGGCATAACATCCCAGAGAATTGTCCCAACCTCGATGCAAGGTACGTCGAGGGTGAGCTTCCAAACTAAGAACTCTTCACGACCAGCACTGCTGAAGAGATAGTCTCCCGAAGGAGCGAACAGAAGGTGTTGCAGCCCTGTATTGTGTCCCCTCAAGGTCGCTATGCTACGAAAAGCGGTGTTGTCGAGAGCATTGTCAGGTCGAATAATGCCTTCTTGAGCTGTAAGAGATGCCGTGGGCGTTTTCTGCCTAACAGAAACCAGGAATAATTGTATATTCGTGTCCTCGGCTCCCGTGGCAATCAGAGCACCCCCTTGAACAAGCTTTGGGCTGCGAGTCACTGCTTTGATTTCTCGGCCGTGGCCACCAGTTCTTATTACTGTATGATCTCGTCCATGCCTCATATGCCAATTGAATCTGCCAGCTTGATGCCAGATGAAGGATGCTGTCCCGACGTTGGCTTGAATACCGTCCTGTTGCGGCATCACGCTGTTCGACAAAATTGGATCGTAATATGCCCAACTCCGATGTGCCCCGCCGCATTCAACTGAAAGAAACGTTGACTGTCGGGTTTCATTCCAAACGATGAAAGAGGTCGAGCGGAACCCGTAGAGCATCAAATCATGCGAACGTGTGCCCAATAGCTCTTCAGAAGGAAGCAAGTATGATCCATCAATATATGGCCCAATAGGGGGCTTTGATACGTGAACCGTTGAAAAGGCTCCTTGAGGAAGAATCAGTCGATGGACAGCATAAGTACCATCGCGGCCTGTCGTCAGGAAGTACACCTCGTTTGTAGAAGCCACGTCCCAACTCGGAGCTTCAAAGACTCTGATCGAGCTTACACAGTCTGTACCATGAGCGTGTCTCAAGCACAAGGATGCTTCTGCTATGCTAGAGTTGGTGGTCACGCTGGTATATACAGCGAGCGCACCGGCACGGGAGCCCAGTAGCAACGTTTCGCCTGGCTCGTAGTAACAGCAAGCTGCCACAACAAATGATTCTGGAAGCTGGAGCGGGGTGTGCTGGCCTCGAAATGAGCTTCCTTCTCTTTCCAACCAGATAATCATTGCCTCATTGTTCACCAAGGCAGCAACGACGCAGGTAGGACCCGCATGCCTTCGATGAGTGCAAGCGACCTGCAACCACACAATGCTGAGTTTGTTAGGTAATGAAATGGGCAGCAAAAGGCTGTCTTTGTCGGCCGTCAATGCAAATAGACCATCTCGTTGTTGAGCTACCAGAGCAACCCCAAGTGTGTCAGCTCGGCACATCATGATGCTACACCGGGTGGGACTGTTGTAGAGATGTGTACATTTCAGTTCGCCGCTCTCAATAATTATGCTGTAGACATCCCCTGCATCAGTGCTTGCAAAGCACATGCTCTCTCTGAAAGGGAGATACTGCTTTAGAGCCTTAGATGACCCTGTCAGCTCCTTAGCCGGCGTTGATAATTTCGGCGGATGGTGTTTAGTGGCGTTAAGTAGGGTGAGCTGTCTCGATACGATTTGACCATCAGCACCACCAGTAAAGACCACCGAGCCTCGATCGTCAGTACCCAGGCACATTGACCATGCATTCTTCCCCGAATGGTACCGATCACTGCTTAGGGGTAATAATTTCATGCCTTCTTCCGGCGTAAGCTCAAGAGACCAGAGCTGACATACGGTATCTTCTCCTCTCGACAGCAGCAAAATCTTGGGGTTGCCC
This sequence comes from Exophiala oligosperma, assembly GCF_000835515.1. Taxonomy (NCBI): domain Eukaryota; kingdom Fungi; phylum Ascomycota; class Eurotiomycetes; order Chaetothyriales; family Herpotrichiellaceae; genus Exophiala; species Exophiala oligosperma. The sequence continues at coordinate 2,473,546 of NW_015622822.1, forward strand.
ATGTTCTCCATCAGGGGAACAAAGTGAACGCCCCAGATACGGGATGCATGGCCCCATGCAGATGCCACCTCTGACTTTTCGCCGTTGCTGACCGTTCCAAAGCCAGTCTCCGTGGAGATGATACGGCCTTCGGGCTCTGAGGAGAGCTTCCCATGGTCCCCAATATCCCACACTCGAACCGTGCGGTCATCACTACAACTTGCAAGCAAGCGAGTTGGTCTGTCGCCTAGAACGATTTTTGGGGATATTGCAACGCCAAAAACAGAGCCTTTGTGCCCAGTAAATGCATGCTTTGCAGAGGTATTCCATTCTGGCTGGTCGCTATCCTTCCTGGAGCATGTCCAAACCAGGATCTCGCCAAACACTGTTCCCGCAGCGACGATGAGCAGGTTCGAATCAGCAACACGCAGGTCGCCTGAGTAGAGGAAAGAACCTGGGCCACGAATTCTCCGAAAGTCATTCCGATCTATATTGAGTTTATGTGCATCAATGGCCATAATAAAGGTCATAAGTACATTATGCGCTGTAAGCATGAATATACTCGAGTCGTCGAAAACAGCATCGAGAATCCAGTCTCCCACGTCAACTTCATTTGATAACTGAAGATGGAGACGCATAGCCTCATCATTGGATATCGTCAACCTGCCCAGCCGCACCAATTTGCCGCCCCAGAAAAGAATGTTGAGGACATGGTTGTTGCTCACCATCAAGACATCACCATGCGTTCGGATGCCGTGGAGAGCCTGGGCTTTGAAAACCTGGGAAAAAAGAAGCCTACGTCCGTCCTGTCCTAAAACCTCAAAATGGGGTCCAGCCCCGGCAAAAAGAATTCGATATTCGCCAACTCTGAGAGTGTGCAGGGCACTGACAGGAAGACATGAGGCTTGAGTCTGCAAAAATTTTAGCGGTACGTAATTTTGAGAGTATTCTGAGAAGCCTACGTGGATTGAACATGGCATTGAGGAAGTCACCACGAAAGAAATTCCCGCGAAGTCCAAGGAGGTCAGTCAGTCTATATAGACATTGTCGCAAAATATAGGATTCAAGTACACTATCTAGGTAGGGCAGTTTAATCACTGGACTTGGAAGAGGTTGATTGAATGGCCAAGGCTGAACAGTGCCAAGACACATGTTGACCTCTGTTATCTTTGTACGGTGGGCAGCGGCGCCAATCAGCGTCGAATCATTGGGCTTTGCACTTTCCGCTCAACAAGTCGGCAACTCGTGCAGCAATTGACAGTGACTGCAGGTGACCACAGCAGCAGCATCTTCTCAGCCAACATTCCCTTCAGCTGTTCCTCGAATTCACATTCTCTACGCCGCTGTTATGAGAATTGCCAAAATCCAGGCAATAGGTCATTTGGCGCACCGTGACCTCCTTCGGTCGCGTCTCTCAACACCGCCAACGCGTACTTGACAGATCATTGCACGGAATCTCAGCCACCATCATGATGAGTGGTTTTTATCGCAAATCTACAGCAACACGGCCCGGTTCCACTGAGCAAGAAAATAGCACTTCCCGCCAACATCCAGGCATATTTTCGAGACTGCCAGTTTCGTCGCTTCATCACGGTCGAAATGCCACCCCTCGCGATGGAAACCAGGATGATCCGATTGTTTTGAGCGATTCAGACGATGAAGAATCCAGTCAGCAAGCCGGCTTGGTGGATTTGACATCTAATACCGAACGTGATCATTCATTCAACCCATGGCGCCGGGCCAACGATAAGCCACAAAATTCTTCGTCTAGTCTGTCACATTTTCAGCCTCCGTTCGCAACCAGGCACAGTCTACACACCAGAGACAGTAGGCAAACTGTCCTACCCAAATCCCCAACTGTGGCTCAGTCCTATACAGGAACAACACGCGTGGTATCACGGCCGACTAGTTCGGCAGGAGGCCAGATAAATTCTCCCGGACGCAGAGACGTTCTAAATTCACCTGCCCGAACACCGCAAACACAGGCCAGAGGTGGGGTTGATGTGAGAACGACGATGGCAGAAGGCGTGGTTTCTGGAAGAACTGCCCTCCAAGCTTTCTCGGCAACCCCGACATATCCTGACCTTACACAGCAAGGATCTCTGGAGGAAATAGGACGTGTGCCTATCCGGTCGACAGCTACAAATCCTCCACGCACTGTTAGAGCGGCTTTGGTGGACTCCGTCAGCCAACTACTACAGGAGCAACAGAAGCGTAGCAATCCAAATCTTTTCAGCAAAAACGTGTATAGATCGTCACGAAGTAATCTTTCGGAGACGATCAATGATACCTCAATACGCGCGAAGACCCATGTTGAACCTCCAGCTAGAGATTCTCGTTCCGCCAAGCCTGACCTTCCACGTACACCTACCGACAACAATACAAGTCCATCGACAGTGGCCGTAGGCAGTTCTATACGACCTTCGACTCACCATGGACATTATGTCGATGGCGCTCGGTCTGCACCTACCACTTGTGTCAATTGCCACCAGGCGAACCATCCATGTGACGGAATGACACCTTGCCGGCCTTGCGAAGAGAGTGGTAAGACCTGCTCATATACCACCACGGAGGCATCTACCCTCCCATTGGGTGATTCCGAACACGATGGTCTGTCAAACACAGGAGAGCATTTGGATTCGACACCCCGTAGAACCACGACGGACCAGGTAAATCGCCCTACCGAAATAAGCTTAGAACGTGCAGTAGAGGAAGCGACCCCGAGCATTCAGCGACCGACCAGAGCACTGGAAGACCGACGAGCAAGAGTTGATGCAACTACCAATATAATGTCCGGTGAAGCAATTGGGCTAGACAGCAGACCAGGCCAAGAGGAGACCACGCCTCTTCACCACATGCCACATCAGCCAGCCGACAATCAACACATTCAGAAGAAGGTCATGACGGCAGCATTGATCGAGGATGACAGTTTTGCATCCGACGACTCAAATGCAACCCATTCATCAGCTCGTATTGAACCCAGATCGGAGACAATAAAATCCATTATCGAAAATCTGAGAAAAGACCTCCACGCTTGCCGAGAGAGATCGGTCCAAGCTGAGCTGAGACAGGCTGCAGTTGACATGAGAAATCACAGCGGCCCGGTGATCGACGTCAATGCAGCTGACCCTTTTGCCGCTCTCACGGAGAAACGACGATCTGAATATGCAGCAGAGTCAACATCATTAGCCAGACCTCAGAACAAGAAGTTGCAATTAATTCCAGCTAGTGAGGTGTCATTCTGGACAGGTGGAACGACGTTGCCAAAGTACAAGGCGATTGGGAGAGTTTCCTCGAGTTTCCTCTCGCCTGGATTCTGGACAGCCAAATATCATCCCTACGATGCAGAGGATGAGATACAAGACCCAGATAAGACGAAGAAATACGAAGAGCGGTCTCTGAGATTGCACATCAATTTTGAAAGCTTGGTGGCCCAGCGAAATTGTCAGGAGTTAGTCTGGCTGTGGAAACCCTGGGCAGAGGATCTCTTCTCGATTCTCAAAATACAGTACACTGATGTGCTATACTTCTTCATGGCGGTACACTTTGACGCTGAGCGTCACATGGAGACAGGCGATGTTCCCAAGTTGAAAAAGGAGCAAAACAGCAAATGCCGGACATGTGGACTTGACCCTGATAGAGGGTGGACGCACTTCAAAGAAACCTTCGACAGTCTACCAAAGCCTGACGATGAAACGTTGGCGCTTGCTGGAACAGCAGCATATGCTTTCCATGAAGCTACCGAGGTGAGCCTCTCGCATATAGCCTTGGGTGGACTTATCCAGCCACGGTATGAAGACCCGAGTGCGAAGCGCGATAAGGATCTCGGATTTTGTGTGATCTGCTTTCGCCATCAATGCCCCGACCATGGTTCATACGAAGAACCTGCTGAAGATGTCTCTGGGGCTAGGGACCCTGACGAAGACATCGTTCCCGCCGAAAATAAGACGGCTTTCATCAATGATGAGGAGCAAAGCCACAACATCCGAAAATTCATGTCGCTTCCAATGCGGGAGAGAAATGGCCCTGACTCACACACATGCGGGCTCTTTTGCGTCGACCATTCGCGAACCCTGAGGCAGGTCCTCGGTAGGCAAGCGGACGGCACGGCTGGTGGAGACTTCCGTCCAGTTACACAGCGCCGGCATATTCTCGATGATGGAGAGCTCTGCGGTTCAGCTTGCTTCTGGGACACCGCCAACAGACGTAATATCAAGATTGCGGAGCTCAAACTCCAGCCATTTCAAATACACTCCCAGAAACTTGTGGTTGACAAAGCGTTGCAGTTCTACCTCAACAACAAGCGAGGGCCGTGCCTCATCGCGCAGATCGTGAAAGATGTCAGTTGCATGATGATTTTTGAGTACCTTGTTTGGTATATAGCAAGCCAGGCTCACCCGAGCATAGATGGGGAAACCGTGTCCGACAGTAGTACTACTCAGCGTATCAGCCATGCTCCAAAGAAGAAGAAGAAGAAGAAGAAGAAGGCGCCACCAAACATTGACACCTCCGGGAGTGCCCAATTGGATGCCCGAAAAGTATTCATGCGTTGCTCGCACGAGGGGCCGTGTTACAACAATTCCGCTTGCGCCTGTTCGAAGAGCAAAATTCATTGTGAGCGGTTCTGCGGATGCGACGAGTCTTGCAAGCGACGCTTCCGAGGCTGTACATGTACCATGCGAGGAAACAAAAACTGCTACAAAGATACCCGGTGTGAATGCTGGGCCAGTAACCGCGAATGTGATCCATTCCTCTGCGGCAAATGTGGCGTCCTGGAAGTCCTGGATTCCAATAACAAGTACAATGATGAGATCAGGAAGGGACGCTGCAGAAATAATCGCATCCAGCTCGCTCTGCCTGCGCCCACTACCAAAGCGCCCAGCCAAGTGCAAGGCTATGGCCTCTACAGCAGGGCGGCCATCCCTGCTGGGGAGTTTATTGGTGAATATACTGGCGAGATCATCAACATCGGCGAAGGTGACAGGCGAGGGGCCATGTACTCTGTGCTGAGGCAAGAATATCTTTTCAAAATAAATCTCACCCAGGAGATCGACGCTTCCAATTATGGGAACAAAATGAGGTTCATGAACAACTCGCAGCTTGACAAACATATCAATGTCGAACCGAAAATGCTGTGGTGCAATGGAGTGGTTCGGTTGGGACTGTTTGCCAGACGCCCCATCGAGCCGGGCGAGGAACTTCTATACAACTACAATTACCCAGAATCTGTCACCAAGCATTTCTGGGAACCCGGCCAGAGACCAGCGAACCCTAGAAGAGCCATCCCATTGGCATCTGAACGCATTGTGAGGACGACCGAAGCGAAGACGATAACAGTGGAACAGTTGAATCACCGAAGCAGCGCGGAAAGGAGTCAATCACCACTATTGTCACGCCATCCCAAACGCAAACGGCCTGTTGAAGACTCCCCTAGGAACTCGACCAAGTCTGTTGGAGCTGGAACCAGCTCATCGGACGACACCAGGGAAGTATCTGAAATTTTAGAGACAGACGATTCGGAATACTCCAATTACGTGGCCAGCGGCCAGGTATCTGACGGTGGTGAAGAGGTTGAGGAGCCTTCAGATGAAGCATTGGAATCTGACCCCAACCAGAATCTGCCTACAAGGCGTAAGGGTTCTAGGACTTCTCGCCCAACGTCGTTGACGCGCCGGACAAGCTCGAAAACCAGGAATACGAGGCATGCTGCAGAGACAGATAGTGATAGGTCTCGATCGCGACAGGGTAGCAGGACTTCAGAAACGTCAAGCAGACGACTGGGGGCTTCAGGAAGTGTCCAGATGGTCAAGCGCAGGCGCAAAATTGGGCCTCACGACAGAAGATTCGGGGGAAGGTCGCAACAACTTGCATGGCAGACAAGAAGGGCGAAAGAAAGTCTAGAGCAAGGTGCCACGAGCAACGACGACGATGTGTGAAAAGGTGCGCTCAGGCCGAGGCTCAAGATGCTAAGATGTTGAATGCTCGTTGGGGTGCAAGGTTGACGGGAGATCGAACCCCTGATCGTCATGACAATGATGTGGGAAGATTAACAATACAATTTAAGTTCAGCTACGGATAAGCACGAGTACAGGGTCAAGATTGATATCACTGTGTAGGATAGTATAGTATCTAGGTCATGCCTGCTCATGATTTACTGTACAACGTCGGTAGAATTCCAGCGGGAGGCTGTGCAACAAGACGTGCACAGTCCGCGCCGCTTCTCCAGACTTCGACGACCCGAAAGTCGTACTTGTACAATATTACATCAGACTCATGACTTGAAAAATTAATGGATCTAAATGGAATATTGAGTTTGTGTTAACTGGGGCTTCTATACTATGTTTCTTGGTGATACCCAACACCAGGTGAGTTGGTAACCAGAACCTGCCCAGACTTGGGTGTGTCGATGACGTGAGCGGCTTGTTGCTTCGACGACGAGCTTCAAGCCACTTTGGGTCAATGCCACCAACTTGTCCCCTGCATCGCGAGCAGTTATTAAGCCAGCATTGTGCCCATCCATATTTTCCTGGAACTGTTGTAATTCATCATTACAATCTACAAAGCACGAAGCTACTACGAGTACGACACGAGCCAAGAAGAGCCCTGGAAAACACATCACTTTTACATCCCTACCTAGCTACTATTGTACAGCTTCAAGCTTCTCTAGCCCGACTTTATCTTTTGTGTACCTGCGCCCATTAAGATTCACCCAATTCTTCCCAACTCTTTGCAACCCTCTTCCACGTCACATTTCCAGTCTGGTAAGTCGAGCTTCCTTTTGCCATGAGTCCCATGTACAGTACTGTTGTGTGTCTGATGGTGGGCCTTGTCAATGACGTTGCTGTGTGGGCGGCCCCATCTTATCGCCCTCCGGAGTCCTTGTACCAAATATCAGCATCATTAACCGGCCTGATGAGACACCATCATTATTGACAGCTCAATATTTTGTACACACCATGTGCATTATTTATTGAAGCACATGCCCAGAGTCAATTGGACGGATGACGGGGGCCACTAGCAGCTGGAAATATGCAGCGCGCGCGCATGTGAGATGCTAGCAAGCTCCGAGGCAGCTGGGCCTGCGTGGTGCATGGACGTCGACCGGGGCTGTGGCTGGGGACGCATCTCTAAGCTGGGTCGGGGCCTTGACCAGGGGAACGTTAAACCTACTAGGCTCACTAGACCCGTTCTACAAGCAATGATCCAGGTGCCAACCAGCTCCCTTATCGCTTGTGGTGCCGCCTAGTGAGCCTATGGGGTGCCCTGTGCTTTGTCTCCCGCATCCATCCGGCACGTCATCAATCCACACAAGCAAACCACTGCGGCCACCTTCGTCCTTCACCTCACAATCTGTCTCACACCTTGGTTGCCGTCATTTCCAAGTCTATTATCCCCTTCGTTTCTTTTTCATCCCTACACTCCTATCACCGTTGCTACTGTTACGAGCCTACAGCAACGCCTCAAGCTCCCACGCTAACACTGTGTCTTGCGCACTCAGACTTCCTTGCAACCTCAAACCTGAAACTGTGCTCTGCTCTGCTCAATTGACCCGAGTACGAGCCCCGCCTCCTCTCACTACACCATCTTACCGCACCACTACATCCTCTCACGATGCATCGCACATACTCTATGCGCCAGTCTCGCGCTCCTACAGCTTCTCAGATTGAGAATCCTCCGCCGCCACCGTCCTCCACAAAGAGCGGCCGCCTGTTCGGTCGAGGAAACTTTGGTATGTCTGGCCACTACTTGTCGCACAACCTGGTCTGACACCCGCAATAGGACATGCTTTTAGGAAAGGAACCGCTGGTGCCTTTGGCCCAGATCTCGCCAAGAAGCTCTCACAGCTCGTCAAGATGGAGAAGAACGTCATGCGCAGCATGGAGCTTGTAGGGAGAGAACGAATGGAAGTTGCTGTAAGTTTCCCCTTCCAAGATCCACACCCTCACGCATAGAACCCTCGTACTGATTGCTTGCTCAGCAACAACTTTCCTTGTGGGGTGAAGGCTGCGACGAGGATGTTAGCGATGTCACTGACAAGCTCGGCGTCCTCATCTACGAAATGGGCGAACTGGAAGACCAATTCGTCGACCGATATGACCAATACCGCGTGACCATCAAGTCCATTCGTAATATCGAGGCTTCCGTCCAGCCTTCCCGAGACCGCAAGCAGAAGATCACCGATCAAATTGCGCAACTCAAGTACAAAGAACCCAACAGTCCCCGCATTGTGGTCCTCGAGCAGGAACTCGTCCGCGCCGAAGCCGAGTCGCTCGTCGCTGAGGCCCAGCTTTCCAACATCACTCGCGAAAAGCTCAAGGCTGCCTTCACTTACCAATTCGATGCTATCCGTGAACACTGTGAAAAGGTGGCCATCATTGCTGGATACGGAAAACATTTGCTTGAATTGGTTGACGACACCCCTGTTACTCCTGGCGAGACCCGTCAAGCCTATGATGGTTACGAGGCTTCCAAGGCCATCATCCAGGATTGCGAAGACGCCCTGACAAACTGGGTCACGTCACGAGCTCAAGTCAAGCCGAAGCTTTCCACTCGTTCCCGAAACCTGAGCCAGAGAAGAAAGAACTCTGCCAAGCGCGAAGGTGGCGTGGACCTGGCCAGTCAAGATCAACCAATGAAGGATGATCGCGATAGCTGGGTTCCTGCTGGTCAGCATGGAGAGTATGAGCAAGAGGAGGACGACGAGGAGGAAGAAGAGGAAGCGGAGGAGGAGCACCATGCCGGTACAAATGGTGAGTCCATTACAAGCCGTGACATTGAGACAAACCGGATGTGCTAACGTCATTACCAGGCCAACATCAAGTCCCTGCCTAAATGAAAACATCGATGGCGACCCTTTGTCGTTCCCGTCGGGAAAATTACAGTTGACGCTTGGATGAATGCTGAAGAGATGATGTTAATCGGAGAGGCAAATACCCAGCTGAACATTGGATGGCGCAGGCAGGTGTGCATTCGTCATTGCGCAATAGGTAATTGAGACATGTACGATTTGAGACTGAGTTTTTGGGACCGGAGTGTGTGAGAGTTGGTGAACCATTTCCTCACGTGGACTTGTACCGCGATCTTTTCTCTCTCACTTCCAAGCAAGTCAGCGATTCCAAGATCAAGACCAGCATACAAGAGTCGATTTGCGCGATGGAGAGTAGAAGAAGGAACAAAAGGATACACGCGAACAAAGGAACACGAGTCAGGTTTGTTTAGTACTGTAGTCAGTTGATAGCCATAATGAAATAATGGAAGCAGAGTTTTTTGAGTGTACGTGGACCTGTGGCTGAATATCTCTTGAAACTCCTCCTTCGTGGTGAGCATGACGGAGTATTTGGTCGTGATATGACGAAAATCCACGTACGTCGTGTGTGTGTGTGTGTATGTACGTGTCTACGAACGTCCGAAGTAGGAGTAATACAGTCACCACCTCTGGCGGTACCTTTGCGGTGCGATTGCGCGTCAACCAAAGGTACCTACGTATATGTTACCTTTACCTTGTAGATCATTTGCAGTTTCTCCATACAAAGTTGCCCGTTGTATGGCTTAACGAGTATGTAAAAGGTATATCCGGGGGGGGGGATTATTAGGCGAGAATTGATGGATGATCGATCAGGCACATGGCCCTCATGCAGCTAAACAATAATACGGTACTTGGTAAGAAGGCTCTATTAATAGATGCATGCAGTAAGTACATACACCACCCGTGCAATCAGCAGCTGACTGTTTTCTTTTTGGAGATTGTCCGGAGTGCTCTATACAGTAGTACGAGTACAAAGTAGATCTGAGAAGATTTCAAGTTGTATTTCGTCGATGGTCTTTTTCAGAAAGTAATTGCTGAAGCAATGTCCAGAGTCCAGCGATTCTTACTACAGATGGACGATGTCCTCGTCGCTGCAAGTCATGTCACTGACCGGCTACTACAAACGCCGGTCACAAGAGATGGTTTTGTGGGAGCATTAGTCTTAGAAAATGCGTCATCTGAATAGTTGTTGCGTATACTCCCAAGAAAGCATGATTCCTCACTCAAGACAAATACTGGATCTGAGGTGTGGCACCGATTCGTATCGAGATCTCGACAGTCATTTGGTCAGGTGGCCCAGAGAAGCGGAAGATGGAGATGGACAACTGTACAGGAAATCGATGTGTTGGGTTTCAGCCACAGCGAATTCGTCTGCGCCGCTTCATTCTATACGAATAGCGGTGACAAGCAAAAGGTGTTACGACTATTATTACTCCGTATTGTGTGCGTAAACGAACGAGGCACCAGCTGAGCCACTTGCTACGACGACTGTGCCACTTACTTGGGCCTCATGCTCTACCACTGGGGTTTTAAGGGAGTTTTATACAAATAGTGAGTGACCATGTTCTTGTCTGATCAATATTTCCAACCACAGTGAAGTGTGTCACTTCTTTCGTTATTCTACAAGACACAGACTTCTTACTTCGACAATTCCATCTCGACGAGATTTGATCTCTCATAAACCCTTCGTTCATCGGCCCATCTCAGCTCCCACACAGCCTAAAAAGAGATCCGTCTTGTTTGCTTCGCCTACGGCTGCGGCTACTTTGGTATCATACCAGGGACCCCAAGGACATACAATACCTCCCTACAGTTACTAGTAGTGGCCTAAATAATAAGGCTGTGGCCCAGTTGGATCTTCTCTATTAGTCCCAAACCGCGGCGGACCCTTCAAGTGCTTACGGCCCCCCAAACTTCAGCAAACGATTTACTATTATTACGGAGTCAGGACAGAAAAAGCGACCAATTCTTATTGTGTTAATTCCCAGTCTGCGATTCCCTTTCTCACCATTTCCTCTACAAGACTACCTATTCCGAATAACAATATCAGTCTGCACAACTTGCATCAATATCGATCGATCTTCTCATCACCCACTGTCATTTCCCTTGACAACGTCTTAACCACCTACTGACCTACGTCTTCCACCGACCTGTTCCCCGCACGATTCTCAGCCGCAACCCAAACGTTTGACATTCTCTCAAAAAAGACCGCTGCAGTCAGCAGGACTGATCAGGACGAAGGTATCTTTGGTGTGAGATCGACTGGACTGAAAAAGCAAATCATATTCTCAGTGCCCTGGCAAGGGTCATCACATCACCATCATCATGGTCTCAGCGGGCCGAGTGTGCTGTATCACAGCTCCATTCCTCCTCTCCATTGCCGTCCTGGTATGTCTAGTACTGGTATTCCTAGCTGGTACACATGACCGGAATAACACTCTTGACGACCTATACTTTCTCAAGGTAAGCATTTGCCCCGTCCTCGCTTCTGTGCATGAGGCACGACAGCTAACATACTGTATCCGTAACAGATTGACCTGCGGAACATAACCCTCACCTCGTCCGCCAATTTATTAGGTGATGGCAACTCCAACAACGAGACCGTCCTGGGCGGTGCCCTTCAAGCTGCCAAACAATCTCTGGGCCTGAAAGACTTTTACACTGTCTACCTTCGAAACTATTGTAGCTGGAACGGCGATGACACCTACGCCAACTGCACCAGCCCCAAAGCATACTTTTGGTTCAACCCGATCGAGGTCTGGGGGTTGAACGACACAGGCATCGACGTGGACGATTACCTCCCCAAGTCCTTCCGCCATGGTCTGGACGTGTACCACGACGCCAGCAAAGCCATCTTCTACTTGTACGTCATTGCACTCTCGGCCACGTCCGTCACGTTGTTGGTCGGCATCTCCGCCATCTTTTCCCGTTGGGGATCGTTTTTCACGACCTTTTGCGCGGCGGCCATGGCCGTCCTCATTCTCGGCGCCAGCGTCACGGTGACGGCAGTGTACGCCATCGTCAAGGGTGCTCTGAACGAGACATTGAAGAAGGATTACGGCATCAAGTCGACCGTCGGCACCAGGGTGTTGAGCGTGACGTGGATAGGAACGGCGTTTGCGCTGGGTGCGGGATTCTTCTGGCTTCTCAGCGTGTGTTGTTGCAGTGGCAGAAGTCCGTACAACCCTGCCAGCCGCGAGGCGAGACGGACGAGGGCCGAAAAGACACCCTACACGTACGAACGTGTCGGTAGCCCGTACTTGGGCCCGAGTGATCAGCAGAGTGTGCCGTTGAACACCTTCGGACCGAGACCACCTAGCTTTGCACCACAGCCTCAACATGGTACGGCGTATGAGCCATTCAGACCACAGCAGGTGTGAGCGGGGGTTTCTGGTTACGACCTTTCAGAGCTAGCAAGCGGGAACGGGACCCATCGTCTTTTCGTCTTTTGGTTTCTTGGTGACGGAGACAACCTTAACTATCTAAGCGGACAGGTATTGGCTTGTCTCCTCGGTATTGGAATAGGCGTTGGACAAGGTGCCTTGGGGACTTGAATATGAGCGTGCATGAGCGGCTGTTCTTTTCTTTTGGTGACGGGCAACGGGATATGCCAAAACGAGAACAAAATTGACTTGATCACAATACGCGCGTCCAGACAATTATTATGAATGACCAATGATCAATGAAGTGAATTATTGTTTTTTTTTGTTTCTCGAACGGAAAGTCTTGCGGAGGTCGTTTGTGAGTTCCATGAATCATAACCCAAACCCTCTCCTCTCGGCCCTTTACTGAACACATGGATGCTCCTCTCCTCCCGCCACATGTTGTCCCATCTGCCTCACGGCCAAAACCTCTCCTCTGCCTTTTTGAAACACGCCATGGCGTTCCCGCTGAACTCGTCGGGGTATTCGTTGTTGCAGGCGTGGGCTCCCTTGGTGACCACCCACTCTGCGCCGTCGATCAGATCGCACAACTCTTTTGACTGGCAATGGGGGATCAATCCGTCCTTCTCGCCGACGAGGACAAAGACGCTCGTCGGGTGTACGTCGGTCGCGGCTTCTTGTGTGTTTGTTGCCGCCGCCCCGAGCCTACCCACCCAGCCTCGACTGTCAAAGGTCATGATCACGTTCAACTGGGCCAGGTATGCCGGTAGACCCATTTCCTCGTCCGCGTCGTTCATCATCCCCTCCATGGTCGCCAGGAAGCCTTGTTGTTTTGGGTCGGAGAACCATTCGGGCGTGAAACACCACAGGAGAACCTCACGGCAGGCGTCCGCCACCGACATCTTCGTGGCCATGTCCCTCCACAAGGAAAACATCCGGGTACAAAAAGGTCCGGGGTCGGCGTAGGTACAGGCCAGGGTCAAGGACATGAGTTCGTCCGGTCTGACTCGGTCGTCGTCGTCGTCGTCGACGTCGTCGTCCTCGATCCCACCACCTTGTTTTTGCGAAATTGGAGAGTGATTACCGTACATCGAGGCGTAAGATTGTGCAATCATACCACCCATGGATATGCCCAAGATGTGATAACGTGGGAGTCCCAAAGTTTTGACCACCGCCCCTCAAATCGGACGCCATGTCCTCGGCGGTCCATTTCACGTCGTCCTCGGTGGCCGGCCTCGACGACAGACCGACCCCGCGATTGTCGTACGTCAGGACCGAATAACCGGCCTTGACGAAGGCCTTGATCTGATCCTCCCATATCACTTGCGTGTCCCCCAGGCCACTGATCAAGATCACCCATATACCCAAATCCTCGGGCCCGGCTTTGGTCTCGAGGGACCCGGGATCCCACTTGTGGATGGTATAGTTGATGCTCAAGGTAGGGGAGATTTTGACAACCTGCATGGTTTCGGTGGGGTCTTGCTCTTTCTTTTTTTTTTAAAAAAAAAGGAATGAAAACAATGAAAAAAAAAGCTCGAGACCAAAGAGTTTTGAATGGAGAAAAGAAAAGCAAAAGAAGTGAAACAAAAGGGAAGTGCTCAAGTGATGTCCTGATGGATGCTCTTCTGCTCTCTTAGTTTTTAAATTCGCTGGATAGGACAGATGGGAGATGGAGGTAAACTATGTACTCAGCAGTCTTTTCCCTCCACGTCAAGCTTGATTTCGAGGGAGGTGGTACAAAGACTTGGATAGACTGTGTCACCTACTTGTGAGCTTACTATTGAATCAAGCTGGTTGTTGAGTTGAAATGAATTGAGATACGGGGGTACGGATATGAGGTAGTTCAGATAAGTCGATGACTAACCAACCAACTTTGTAGAAACCCCCCACTCCTTGAACTCCCCCCAGCCTCATACGTGTACAGCCTTGTCTCTCTACCTACTACATAAGGGTAGTCGATATTACAATAATGTGGGAATACAAAAGGACTTGACCATCTAACCTGCCTTGGTCGTACACAGTACACAGTTACAAATCTAGTTCATGGCGTTTCATGTCATCGTTGGCTCTCTTCTTTCTTTCCCCCAACAATAACAAAACATCTCGAAACCATTCTCGAAATTGCTCTCTCGTTCACTTGCATTCTCATCTGTGGTTGTTCTTTTCCCTTTCTTCATCGTAATTCAAATGATCGACATTGTTCTCGTCATGACCTTCTCCGGACCAGGTGTGACTCCAGTAGGTGATTGTGTAACTGGGCCAGTGATCCGTGGCCAGGAGCAATTTACACCGTTGGGCGGAAAAGGACCGTCTCGTCGCCCAGCAGACATCCCGGACCGCCTCGCCGTCCCGCTGCCACGAGTAGGGGAAGATGTACTGGAACGGGAGGACCTCGACCGAGTGGGCCAGGCCCCTCCGTGGGGTGAACTGTTTCGCCGTCGGGTTCTTGGACACGTACTTGTCGATCCTCTCCCCCGCGAACCTGCCGTCCTCGCTCCGGTACTCGTTGATCTTGTCGAAGAGCACCGCGGGTCCGGTGGTGTCCTCCGGCCCTCCGCTCGTACCCTCGTGCATGGTCTTCACGACGTGCTCGAGAATGAGGAGGAAAAAGGGGTGGCCGGGGGTCGAAGCCATCCACGCGTTCGGGATCGAGTTGGGTTCGCCCGTGTCCACGCCCATCCTGCCGAAGAAGGCCTTTCGACCGTTCTTCTGAAGGTTGTACGTCGACACCGGTCTCGGTTTCGCGTGGGAAACCGTCGAGACATTGTACGTCTTGAACAAGTCGTCCGACGGTCGAAGGCATTCGACGTCAAGATCTGCATAGACACTGGGGTACGCCGTCAGTTTCTCTTTTAGCCTAGCCGTAGGACGTTTTACATGGTACATGCCCGCGGCCGGGGGGGGAGGGAGAGGTGGGAAATGGGTTTTCTTCAACTCCTTACCCTCCAAACATGTACATGTACAAATTCCGCACCAGGTCCGCTTTATATATGACACCGGGGAGAGCTTGGTATGTCGGTAGTAGCCACGGGAAGTGCATCTCCACCAACTTGTCATTGTCCTCGTCCGTCCACAGCACGTATTCCCAGTCGGGATGTCGTTGTCGGCACGACGTGCTCCATCTCTGGAATTTGGCCGGCAGTTCGGTCGACGACCAGCTCTGGTGGAACAGTTTGGGGACCGTCTGGAGGTCTTTCGAGATGGGCCTCTCCATCAACTTGGCCGGAGAGAGAAACTTGGCCTTGCCTCCTCCGGACGGCCGCCGCATCGAATCAGGTCCATAACTCTGTCCGGTGAGGGCGAGGATAGCCAGTGCACCGACGACCACGCAAATCGCCCATCGCAATGTTTTCCGCGAGCTGTAGTACTGATGGAGAGGGTTGATATTTCGAGGCGCTGGCCCCGAATCCATGTTTCGAAAGGATCGCGTATGGTATACGAAGCGACACCAAAAAGCAGATGTGCAAAACCCAGAGCACATAAAAGAAGAACGAAAAAAAGCAACGAGTTCTCAACGCGACAGAAGGAAGCAGTGGAAGAGAGAGGACGAGAACATTCGAGGAATGTCTCTGGAATGCAGCAGCCCAGCAGCCCAGCAGCAATTCTTTCAATCGAAGGGCTCAACAAGGGGGAGAAGAGGGGAGATTGAGCTTTTTAGCCCAGAGGGAGGGATACCACGCAACGGCGGGCTTGTCGAGATCCATGACTGAGAGATAACGAGTATTACTCCGTATCTAATGTGGTATGTACAGATACGATGGAGTGAGCTACTCCGTAACCGACAAAGCTGGTTGCTCTCTGGATGTGCGCACATGTTTCGAGGCTGACGTACCGTGTACAGTACGGGAGTGGAAGTGCAATCTCAAATCCCACGGCGTGTCTGAATGACGCCCACAAGAAAGATCCGAGATGGTGATCGAGTTGATTGGATTCGTCAGATGCAGCCACCAGTCCCAACCCATGAAACAGCCGGTCCAGAGGGCCAATGCAGGTCCCCGGGTCTTATCCGGAGGTTATGGCCTGTCTCTAAGCTGCTCTAGGCTCCCTTGGGCTCCCTTCGACTTCCTTGGAGCCCATTTTCTTGGCCCTCCCCCAATTAAAAGTGCCGATTCCTGAAGATGAGCGGCACCTAAACTCACTCCGTCCGTCCCCTTTAATGATCCTGTTCCCGCCGAGATACCCAGAGTTTTTTTAGGTGGCTTTCCACCGAGCTGCTCCTTATTGTATAGTAGTTCTGTTTTTTACTATCGATAGCAGTCCACAAATAAAATCTCTTGGACACCCTGATTTAACAAATACTACCGTAACGACGCGTGTTACACAGAATCGACGTGTCTCACACAAAATTTCACATTTCGTCGTCGTCGAATCTGAGATCCAAGAAGAGAAATCCAAGATCGAGAAAAGAGGTTGCATGATCAGGTATTGAGAAAAGAGTCAGGTCTGGCATTCGAAAACACGCCTGCATGAACTTGCACCTACTAGTGGGTCTATATTCACTTACCAAGTAAGTGATCATATACTCTATGTATATTACAAAAGTGAAATTTCCCTCAACAAAGAATCGCCTTGATGGCCCACTACCAAAGACTCACCACGTCGAATAGCGACTTTGTCCTAATGGTTTGGAGGTTGGGCTTATCCTTGGAAACTTCGCCTAGTGGGATTAAAACTGGGAGTCTGGCAGGTTTCCATGACTACTGTAGCATCTCTTCTTTAAAGGGAGGTGTGAAAGGTCATAGTCGGGATAAGTAACAGCAGAGCTGGGGGTTCGACCGTCCAAACTTTTTGTTTACCGGGAGGAATTTTTGTTTAATTTTTTTGAGGCCGGTGAAGGTGGTGAAGAGGTGAAGTGATGCTCCCCTGATTTGCAGTTACAGAAAGGCCTTTTGGCTGTCATTGTGTTGGCCGCCAGTATTCTGGGGGTTACAGGTAGCGATGTCAAGGATTGGTCTCACGCTTGCATACCCATTCACCATGGTTGAAGCCTCCCTCCCTCATTCAGTCTTCAACATTGACGATTTCAACATGACCAACGGCCGCCCCAATCTTTTTGATATCCATACGTGCTGGCGTGGAGTCTGGATATTGACTATCAAAGATTGTTCTCCCCGCCAACAGGTTTTCCATGTTTAATCGGGTGGAATAAACCAGATGCTGGGAGTTCGCATTCTCAACCTTCCTCTCAGAGTCTGCTCCATATCCAATATCACTCCATTTGCTTGTGTTCCCCTGCGGTCGCGACACTCCCACGAGTTGAGGAAACACCGAGATGCACCTAAAGTTATACTGCTTCGTTTCGCAGAGATTGGCCAAACCCCAGTCCACCGGTTTGTTGTAAGGCACCATACTCAAGTGGTATAGGACCTTGCGAGCACCTTGTTGTGAGATGGCATAGCCGGCTGTGCAAACACCCCCTTTTGCTTTGAAAACTATCCTTGTCCTGTTGTCACTACCAGGTCCTTCCCAACGCGACATATCTGGAACATCAACGTTTTGTCGGTGCTGAGGTGGCTCAACGGTAGGATCGTTAGGTATAACAAAGAATCGCCGTCTCTTTTCAGGAAGAACCCATGTTCCGCAGTGTCCGATCCAGAGAATATCCCACCCGTCACCATACGGAGAAATAGGATTCTTGTGATCAGGTGTCTGTAGCATGACTCTTGACCCGCGTGCGAATTGCACCAATTGTTGCTTGAAAGCGACATCCCAGTCTGCATCATCCTCAAAGACAAACGCCGTTGTCACTCCCTCGCGCACAATCCTCTGCGCAACATTCAGATGAGCTCGCCAGCAGCCGACGGCATTAGGACTTTGATCCATAGTCTAGTCATTTCTATCAGTTTTGAACTTGTCGACCCTGATCCACAAACCTACATGTGGGAGTGCCTTTTCCGGTACGTCATGGCCGTCCACTCCATCCACCTGCGTGTAGGTGATTCCTGAGAATGCTGCCTGCAAAGCGAATGCGTCTCTTTTGTCTGTGCGAGCTGGGAGCGAAATCATGTACACTTCTTGGAATCCCAATGTTTCATTTTGTACCCTATATATTGACCGATCATTGGTATAAGGGTTCGCGTCGAATTTCCGTCTGGAGGCGTCGACATGTCGAGTCAAGGGATTGGCAGGATCTGAAAGGCTCACAACACCCAGGTACATTGGTTGAAGCCATAGGCCCAAGAAGATAATGGTGAAGAGAAAGGCGAAGGCAAAGTACTTGAAGCGCAGTGACACTATGGGCATCATGTATTGCATCAGATCTCTTTCCTACAAGAGCAGGAATAAGACTGGAGGATCAATTGCATGAAAAACAATTCCTGAAACTGTATCATGGTAGAACGAGTGGACACAGCAGGTGACGCTGAAGGAATGCAGGCTGAAGATGGCTTCCGCGGCTCGGCGAGGACAAAGAAGAAGAGAACGGAGGATTCACCCTCGAGAAGCTTGATTAGGTGGTTTTGTTATTTCTCGAAGTCGAATTTTCGACTGGACCGATGATTCAGTTGACCATCAAAGCTCCTCGTTGCTCGCCAATCTGATCGAGTTGAGCGTGACCCTTGCATTCATCATCCCTTTCCGACGCCACACAAGTGTCGCCGTCCTGGAAATTCCCAGGTTACACCAAAACAGGCTCCGCGCATTCAGAGGTAATTGAGAATATGTCACATTGCACAAGCATTGTAGGGGAACCGGTCTTAATGTGGAAATTCTTCGTGAAATCGTGTTGTCCTTCACACCAACCCCATTCGACGCGATGCGATGCGAGCATCATCCGCAACCGACACTGGTCATTATCTTGGCGACGTGACACCAATTCAGTCCAGAACCGACCGCAGTATGGTCTCTGAACGAAATGGTTAAATAGATGGGCTGATCCTAAATCGAGCGGTGAAGGACTTTTCTTCCTTGCGGACCTTGGAGCTCGACATCTGTGGTTTTGGCGAAGTCCGCTTACCTAATGTCTTACGGAGCCTTGGCCTGTCTCGGTGAGGAATTCACGCCTAGAAACTATCGGCGTAAGGGAGGCGCCTAAAGATGCCTCATCAACCTGATGCCATGTCCTTCACCGACTTGTGCTTTGCCTCGTCATGGATCGACCTGAGGTTGAAACATGCATGTCCTCAGGAGGTTGTCTCAACATCTTGGAATGAGGGTCAATCACACCTCATATATCGCATACAACGAAGGTCTCTTGTCTTACAGGAATCTTCAACAGCACATCAACTGACTCAGGGTTTACGTGGCATTTAACGCTCAAGGGGCGGCGGCGCTATTGAGGCTTGACCACTTTAGCGCCATAAATGTCCAGGGCCGAAGAGCATCTGGACTTCACAATGGCATCTCGCAGAATGGCGCTTGTCCTTTTCCTCTTCGTCAACGACTCCTTTCTACCTCTTTCATCCTAATCTTGTTTCAGCCCCGGCTCCATTCTTTGAAACTGCTTTGCCTCTTCGCCGCAAGCAAGAGTCAGTTTCGGTGTTCAGAAAGCTACACAAGGAGCGGATGGAGCTGTCTATCGAGCGCCCCTACTATGTCAATGGCTGATCAATCGCACTACCATGGTCTTTCTCTTACCTCAGGTAGCCATCATGACACCAAGGACCACATGGCAAAGGCTGGTCAGAACTGTTTCGGCCCCAGTGTACTACTTCTCAGTACTCAGTGCAAGAGGATCCTTCGTCAGCTCCTTATTTCAGCAAGGTTCCTTGAGTGGCTCACTGGCTACTCCGTAGATGGCGTCTTCCTGTCGTCTTCTCGCTTGCTTATTAGCTTCCTCCACGGTTTTCAACGTTCGAGACCTTTTGTCTCTTTTTTTTCTGCAGTTTGTTGGCTTCTGTCGTCTTTCTTGCTAGTTCCTATATTGTGCTGTCATTGCTGCTGATTCTTGTTTTCTATCTCTTTCCCTTGTTTGCTGGACAACAAGGTCACTAATCCAGGCTTTCATACCACTGTTCCTCGGGCTGTTTTCCTGAGAGACAAACATTGCCGATCACACTTCTACAGACCAAGTCGTCCTTCGAAAACAAGATCAATATGGAGCAGGACAAGAGCCCCAGGCTCCAGGTCACCGATGCCTCTTCTTCGAATAGCTCGAATCCGAATGACCCTACCTCTCCAATAGTAGACCCTTCCTTCAAACCGTTTCCTCTGCGAACCAAGACCCATACCTCGCTGGAGTTGGACGATTACTTCCTTGGGCCTCGAGACATGAACCATCATTCAAAGCTACCCTACTTCCTTCGTTTGCATGGCAGTGTCTTTCCGAAGATGATTCTGCCTCTTGCTATTGTCGGTGGTTGGGCCACGGCCATCACATGCATCAGCAAGTTTGTGCACGACTTGGGCATCAACTCTGTTCTCTTGACCATCACCGGTTTCGTGGTTTCTCTTGCCCTGTCATTCCGATCCACGACCGCATACGAAAGATACATGGAAGGTCGGAAATACTGGGCACAATTGGTCGTCACGTCCAGAAACATGGCTCGGTTGATTTGGATTCACACCGCTGAACGCCACGATGTCAGCGAAGAGCAAGGAAAGGCCGACCTCCTGGGAAAATTGACCGCCCTGAACCTCGTCAACGCTTTCGCTGTGGCCCTCAAACATCGTCTGCGATTCGAGCCTTCTGTCGAATATCCCGACCTCCAGCCGCTGATTGCGAATCTCCACACTCTTGCCGGCGAAGCAGACCAGACAAAGCTGCAACCCAAGAAGGCGACTCCGTGGAAAACCGCAGGCGAGTACCTGGGCGTGAGCTTTGCAGAGTCGAACCCTCGCAAATTGATCAAACGGTCCAACGAGAATCTCGGAAACCTGCCCCTGGAGATCTTGACATACCTCGGGTCGTACATGGATCACGTCATGAAGAGCGGACAATTGAGTGTGCCGATTCATCAGACACACGCCATAAACAACATCGCCGTCCTGGCCGACGTTCTCACCGGCACGGAACGCATCCTGACCACTCCGGTCCCCATCGCCTATTCGATCTCCATCTCCCAGATCACGTGGGTCTACATCCTGGTCCTGCCATTCCAGCTCTACAAGTCCCTAGGGTGGGTGACCATCTTCGGCACCATCCTCGCGGCGTACATCATCTTGGGCTTGGCGGCGATCGGCTACGAGATCGAGAACCCGTTCGGCCACGACGTGAACGACCTCCCGCTCGACGCCTACTGCCGCGAACTGGCGGGCGACATTGACGTGCTGACCAGTATGCCTGCCCCGACGGCCGAGGAATTCATCGCCACGGCCGAGAACAAGGTGCTGTTCCCGTTGAGCATGACCAGCTACGAGAACTGGAAGTCGCGCTCCCTCGCGGACATCCGAAAGGCGCTGCGCTCCAAGGCCACGACCGCGGCCCCGAAACTGTCTCTCGAACGCGCCAATGCCCAGAGTCAAAGTACGAACGCTGCGACGGCCGTCCCGGCCTTTGATCCTAGCAAAGATAGACCCGATGGTAATGCTTGTTGAGGGAAATGCATGTTTCTTTTCTGAAATCGGCGTCTTGTTTCTTGTTTACGCGTCGTCAGTGACAACAGGCGGCCATGTTTTGTGTGTGGCATTCCTTCTTCTCCATTTGGCCGGGTAGGGTAGGGTTTGTTAGGATTTGGGCACTGGTATACACAAAAATTGAGATTGGGATTGACAAACCTGGCCACATGAAATGGTCACCAAAAAGCATCAAGCATAGCGAAGCATTAATGGTCATATACACACATCATCAGATCAATCACGATAGATGAGGAATGGGGAAAACAGTTTTTTTTCAAGACCACAAAAAGAAGGAGAATCATTTGTTTCTTTTTTTCATTTTATCACGTCTTGAGATTTTTATTGATATATCGTCCCTCTCTCTCTCTCTCCCTCCCCCTCTCTAAGCGTCCTTGCTCTTCTCACCCAACTCCCTGGGCATCTCACCGGCCTCGGCCATCTCGTTCATGACCCTCTCGGCAATCTTCATGGCGTCCACGCCGGCGGGGACGCCGCAGTAGGTGGTGGCGTGGAGGATGGCCTCCCTGATCTCGGTCTCGGACAGGCCGTTGCGGCGGGCCCCGCGGACGTGGACGGCCAGCTCGGGCGCCCGGTTGAGGGCCATCAGCATGCCCAGGTTGAGGAGGGAGCGGTCGCGGCGGGCCAGGCCCGGGCGCGTCCAGGCGTACCCCCAGCACCACTCGGTCACCAGCTCCTGGCCGGGGCGGGAGAACTCGGTGCTGCCGTTGGCGAGGGCCCGGTCGACGTAGACGTCGCCGACGACGGCCCGGCGCATGGCCAGCCCGGCGTCGAAGAGACCTTCGTGGAGCGGTCGGAGGGCGGGGTCGGTCGACGAGGTGACCTTGGGCTTTTGTTGCTGTTGAGACATGTTGTTTGTGTGTGTGTGTGTGGATTGACGTGGGTATGTTTTGTCGGTCTGGACAGACAGGTAATTGTGATTCTGTGTCCGAACGAGTCAGTCAATGAATGTTCTGGGGTATATCTGATGGACTAGCAAAGAACAAAGGTCAACGTACCAAGTCAATATCTGAGAAAACAAGGTACAGGTGTGAGTAGACAGCAGGTAGTCAGGAGGGGGGAGTATGCGTAAAGGACAAGAAAAGAAACGAAGACGATTTCACCCGGGGCTACACGTAGGGCTCTTCTATTTATTCAATTCATTCTACTCCATACTCCGTACGAGAGATTTCCACACGGTAACGAGCGGTTCTCTCTCTCGGTAACTCGATCCCATCTGGCTACTTCGTAAGAGAGAAAACCCCTCGAACGTCGAACGAGGAAGGGACAAAAAAGAAAAACGACCCCTCCATTTTCCCTCCACCGTGATGGGCTCCGCATTCGGAGAGGGTCTGGGAGTGACATTTCGATAACAAGTCGCAATCTTCTCCAAATTGAAACTCCGACCTTCTCCAACTCACTCACAACTTGGACGGTCTCCGATGCATCCTCGGGTGGCGGTGGATCATTACCCCGAAGTCAACAAGTTTCCGTGTGGACTTAGTGCATCGCGAGAATTGGGATGAATACACAGGAGTATTGGACTTCTTCCCGTTGGTCGTGGCTCTGTGTTCATTGTGCTGTAACGAATCCGGCTTCGTCCTCGAGAGGAAATACCACGTGCAACTGATATCCGGATCCTGCAGCCAATCCAAGTTCAAGACCAACTAGATTTCTTCATACGGAGTCATGTAACCTTACTCGTCTTAAAAAACACATGCACAATGCTCTATATGTCTTCCTCTATACGTACCGAATGTATCATCACGTCAGCTTGTTAGCCGTAGCCTCATCGGCATCTTTTTGCCAATCCTCTCGTCCTCCAAGATATCTGTACACCACTCTGGAGTCGAGATCTCTACATTTGGGATCATTGCTTGCGCCGTCATATGTAGCCAACCCTGCCTCGCCCAGTACGTTCTTCGATCCGACTCTCTTTGCCATCTCCAACGCGAGGTTGTAGTCCTTTCGCATTAATTGCACCTTGAATCCGTTCGTGTAGCCTTTCGACGACGGTGCCTCGGGATAAACACCGGGCACGGGGCAGAACCGGTCGCTGATCGTGTTCTGCGCGGTTCCCGCAGCAAAGACCTTGTGTAGAACTCGTGGGTCGAGACCGGACCGCATGCCCATGTCCATCGCCTCGGAGACGGCAATTGCGATGGTTCCGGAGAGGTAGTTGTTGGACAGTTTCGCCGCAAGTCCCTTGGACGGTCCACCGCAGGGGATGACGTCCTTGCCCATCATCTTTAGGAGGGTGGTGAGATGAGGCATGTTGGGGTCGGCACCGTCACAGCCAAGGAAGAATGCGATCGTGCCCTTCTGAGCGCCTACCACGCCGCCGCTCACCGGTGCGTCGTAGAATGAGGTCGTGGGGAATTTCTTGTTGATGTAGTCCTTTACCGCGAGACTGCTGGCTGTGTCGATGGTCGAGCAATCGAGCAGGAGCTTGCCGGCGACGTCACTGGAACAGATCGTGCTGTCACCGCCTTCTATGTATACCAATCGCACGTGCTTGCCCTCTGGCAGCATCGTCATAATTATTTCCTAACCAAACCAAGCCACATGTCAGTATGTCCGAAAGCCGCGTTTCCAAGGATGGTGGAGGGGATCTTACTGATTTGTCTGCGACTTCCTTTGCACTTGAGCACTTGACTATCCGCCTCGGGAACTCGCTGTGTAATTGGTCCACGCTCGCCTGGTTGATGTCGAAGACAAACATCTGGATGCTCTCGGGCAGTTTGGCCGCGAGATGTCCGGCCATGGGAAGACCCATGGCCCCTAGTCCCACGAAACCAAGGCCCGAAATCTTTGATAGATCCATGGTGACGTTTGTTGTTTACCGGAATGTATAGATCGAGCTTGGTTCGTAGAGGATGAAGTGATCGTGTGACAAGGAGATAGATAGGGTCACTGTCTGAAGATACTTGATCTGGTAGAATTCCAATACCGTCCTCTGAAGGTGATTGTTGATAATGAGGATACTTCAAAGGGGAAAACAGATATAGAAATGTTGCACGAAAACAAAAAATCTTAGATCTCGAATCTCGCAGGACGTCAGAGTTCCCGCATCGTATTCGTGAGATGCCATTTCGACACGCATCGCGGACTCCCAGAAAAGAAATATTGGGGTAAGTCCGAGGGAGCGAATTGCCGGAGACTTGGAGAAAATGAGGCTGACCACACGAGTGATATTTTACATAGATAGACAGGCAGGTACATGGGAAGTTTCGATCTTTTGTAGGTCTACCAATTGATCGTGCTGAACTTGTCAATGGCCCAGATGAGATAGTGCCCCTGAGATCGAATAATTCACGAGTTTGTTGAACGAGACTGGTATTGTTCTTATCGTGGCTACGAGTACGAGTACGAATGCGAATACGGATAAAGTCCCGATATGCTCTGCCATAAAAACTGAGGTCACGTGACGGGGAGCTGACTGCCACAACAGGATAAGGCTCGTTTTGCTGGCTAATGACACCTTCGAGGAAGCTGAGGCGACGTTCAAGCAGAAACCATTTACCTCAGCTTTCTTACTGTAATGGTGGTAAGATGATTGCCCTTAGATCTCGGCGACGCCAGCCACAACATCGTGTCAGTAAGATACCACCCAGCCCACAGTTGATCTGTCATCATCATACCTTACGATGGAGTCCTCCTATTGTGACTACAAACAAAAGGTCGATCATTTCGATTCCTGATACAGCGGATTGAACCGAGATGGCACATATTGAACCGAGACTGTTCCATCAGCACTGGTCCAGGACTATCGAAGATCGTTAATGGAGTACGCAAGGTACTTAGGTTCATCAATTTGATGATGGCCTACGGAGCACTGGTTTTGAAATTACACTGATGATGATACCTTGTCGCTATCTACTGATAGGAGCCACAGCGTGTACTACGCAGCAGAGCATCGATTCTTCCGATCGAATATGTAACGCGTACTCCGTAGGATGCGAGGTTCACATGTCGTCGGAACTGGTTTGTGTGCCTCTTTGGTGCAGCCAACAGGGTCTGGCTTAGGTCAGACGAACTCGTATCGGCTGAGTTCAGACTGACTACATTCAACAGTCCTTTCGTCCAACTCCGTATTGATAGTGGTACATTGCCACGCTTCAGCGTCCACACACACAAATGCCTGGCTGTCAGCGGTGACAACCTATTCATTGACCCATTACTCTGTACAAGCCATGTAGCAACACACCAATGAGAGTATGACAAAGTATTGCCTTTACCAGGAGATCATGTCCATTCTCGGTGGAGCCGCCCAAACCTCAGTCCTAAATCATCCAGCAGCTCCAGTTGCTGACCTCCCGGGCAATGCAAATGCCACCTCGAGGGTGTCGTCGTCCGTCCTTGTGACATTGACTGCTTCAGTCGCTTTTGACCTGAGTGCAAAAACCACTGCTTTGTTACTCAGCACAATCAGACTCCTCCTCTTATCGTTCTGGACATGGCGACAATTTGCGCAATATCGAACTTCTAATCCGAACTTACATAGGTAGGGATGGGTTTTCGCACCGAGCTAGCCTTCGAGGAGTTGAGAAGATACGCCCTACAAGTAAGGACACTACTTTAGTTACTCTGGATCACGATGGACCTGATGTGTATTCACTTCTGGGCACTGTTCAGTGGATACAGGATGACATGAATGGTACTGGGCAGCTACTCTTCTACCGAGATCGCCTTTCGGCACCTGCGTTGGATACCATTGTCTCAACCGTAAGCACATATGCGGCTGGAAGAGGTGGCTTTTCGATGGTAGTGTACTATAAAAGCTACGTTGGTCCCTTCGAACCCGCCAAACCTTTCTCTGGCTCGATACGCGTTCATATCCTTGCGATTATGGCTGTGCCTTCACTTCTCACGTCGGCCTCCGCAGTTGCTGCGGCGGCTGTTCTATATGTCAGTGCCGACGCCATGGTCAGTATGCTACCTACTCTGACGAGTCAATAGTTCACTGTCATTGCTGTTTACCGAATTTGCTTTCATCCACTAGCAAAGTACCCAGGGCCTTTGTTGTCGAAAATGACCCAATGGCCGGAAGCAAGATCCGCATCTCGAGGGCGACGATTTCTCGATTTGCACATTTTGCATGAAAAATATGGTATGCGAACACTGTTGACCTAACAACAGAAGATCCATCAAGCTAAGGAGTTTGTAAGGCGATGTTGTCCGCTATGCACCTAATAGTCTCTCTTTTCGGACCGTTGGCGCCCTGCATGATATATACACAGACCGACGAGCAAATGTGATCAAAACAGGCTGGACCGACGCCTCAATGCGAGTCAATGTCGGCGTCACAACTCACGTTGTTGCCGACAGACAACTTCACGCTGCTCGAAGAAAGTTGTTGAACCATGCATTTTCAGAGGGTGCCCTGAAAAATCTGGAGAAATTCGTCCTTGCCAACATTCGTGAATGGTGTGGCTACATGGCTGAACCTAAGGAGAATGGCGAGAAGGACTTACAATGGGGAAAGGAGCGTGATATGGCCCAGTGGTCAACGAACCTGGCCTTTGATGTCCTTGGAGATCTCTGTTTCGGCAAAAGCTTCAACGCCATGAAACAAGGCTCCAGCTATATACAGAAACTCATCATGTCCAGTTCCGTATTCCAAATGACGGTAAGTACTCCATGTCTCGCATGTCAGCCTCAATGTTTTGACAAGAAGCTTCAGATCGCGTATCTACCCATTCGGGAATTCATTTTCCCCTTGACCAAGCCAAGCATACTGTCCGTGCTTGGTAACGAGACCATCAAACAGAAAGTTAAATATCGACAAGATATAGGAGCGATGGTACAAGATCGATTTGCCGTGGAGAACTCGAATAGTGGAAAGTCTGA
This sequence comes from Exophiala oligosperma, assembly GCF_000835515.1. NCBI lineage: Eukaryota > Fungi > Ascomycota > Eurotiomycetes > Chaetothyriales > Herpotrichiellaceae > Exophiala > Exophiala oligosperma. Next base: position 2,501,056 of record NW_015622822.1, read on the forward strand.
TCACGACCAACGCAAGGACTTCTTTCACTATTTGTTGCACGCAAAGAACCCAGAGACTGGAGAGACTTTCAAGCCGATCGACCTGGTTGGAGAAGCAGCACTTCTGGTTGCCGCAGGCGCCGATACTTCCTCGACTGCTATGTCAGCGTGCTTCTTCTACCTTGTTCGCAATCCAAGAGTCCTGAGCAAGCTGCAAGGAGAAGTCCGCGCCACGTTCGATGACGTTGAGGAAATCAAATGGGGCGCGAAATTGACTGGTCTGCCATATCTGCGAGGATGTATTGACGAGGCCTTACGAATGTCGCCACCTGTACCGGGTCTTCTGGATCGTCGAGTCCTCCCCGGTGGGATGCTTATCGACGGGCACAATATTCCGGCAGGAACGGTGGTTGGAGCGCCTACTTACACCGTGCAGCATAATGAGCAATATTATCCGCGGCCCTTCGAGTTTCTTCCAGAGCGATGGGTCGAAGGGTCAGAGCCTTCTGTCACTGGCTTCGAAGTAACGCCAGAGAGGGTGAGCATGGCCAAGTCTGCGTTTCATGCCTTCAGCTCTGGCCCACGGAACTGCGTGGGCAAGAACATGGCCTACATGGAAATGCTGATCACCATGGCACGGACAATGTGGTTGTTCGACATCAGACTCAAGGAGGGTGATCGTTCGGGGGAGGGAGGCCCCGAGCTAGGTCCAGGACGTGAACGTGCTGGAGAGTATCAACTGACGGATTGGTTCATTTCTGAACGCCACGGACCTGTTTTGGAATTCAAGAAACGAGAGGTATTTTGACGAGAATCATCTAGGTATCTGAGTCAGCATAGGACATTTGCACATATTCATTTGATGGGATTATCTAGATAGTCAAGATTAATCAAGTGATTGTACTGGGAATAAATATCAGTATTTATCTCGAGTATTGGTTGTCTCCCCAAGCAAGTGAATTATCTGAAAAAGAGGGGAAATATTCTTATCGATCCCACCACCAAAAATCAAACAGCCACTTGTAACGTTGAGAATTCCATCAATTTCCGTCTGTGCCTAGATACATCTTCATCCCCAAACAAGACCTCCCCAGACGTTCAGGACTACGAAGTCCGAACACCCATTTCACCCGTACTGCAGTCTTTGCGGAAATTGCAACAAGACCTACAGATCAACAACTGTTGCCCTTGCCACGATGTTGGTGATTCGATCACTTCAATCTGGCTGACCGACCACTACGAAATTTTCCACCTGCATCACTCATCTTATTTGTTGGATAGAATGGCCGATGACAGCGAATATACTGAATCTGAAGCGCCAGTTGTGCCCGATGCTTCTGATAATGAAGCGGTGCCGACGGTCAACCGACGACGAGCATCTCTATACGACGTAGTGGCTGGTCGTGTGGGTCGTAATGGCTTTTTCACCCAGGAAGAGCAACAGCTCTCCAACATGGCCCCCATTGGGCCGGAGGAACATCTACTACGCCACGGCAGAGTTTCAGTGAAGACGCTTCTGACCGTTCGCGACCCAGGGGGAGAGCTCGCAGCAGCCCGCCGACTGCCCGACTCGGACATGCTCAAAGCCATTCACAGCTACGCCTCGGACTTTTACAACGCAGCTACATCGAACAAGGGCGCGTACGACTTTCGATCCTTGGACGAGACTGCACTCCTTGCAACTGCCATACTACTGGAGGAAGCCGTCAAGGAAGCGCTGGGTGAAAATGGAGACATGGTGTTTGTGGAACCACAGGGCCTGGAGGAGGGATTGGAAGAGACCAAGATGACTCGACACCAGATCAAGGGGAGAGTGAAGCCACGGACGAAGACTGACGAGTCGTCAGATGACGGAGATGGGGACCAAGAGTCACGGGCAAAGCGACCAAGACGTTGATAGCTACGAGCAGTAATACTTGTTCGAAGGATCTGCGCCAACCCACCCTGTTGCAAGCACTGTACAAAATCTTTCTGCGGTAGGGAGTACGGATATGCCGATTATCACTAGTCCGAGTCGTGTGCCCTTTGCGGCCATCAGTTTTTCCTCCCTGGCTGGTCTAGGGCGATGGAGTGGGCGTCTGTCTGTCCATCCTTGGGTCCATGCATGCACACATTCCATCACTTTTTACTGTAGCACTCGGGACCGGTCGGATCCTCTTCCTTGTACGCTGGAGAAAGCTTGATGAGATGAAGCTTTGCGATGTCGTGCTTGTCACACGTGTAGGGCATCCGGAAGTCTGGCGAAGTCTGCCAATAATTGTGCTACCTTTGAAAAGAGACACCAGAAAGGTTGATCCCGAACTCTTTGCACCTTGGGGTTCTCTGTGTAACGTAAATGGCGTTATGCGACGAGTCAGACTGGTCGACTGTCGAAGGATCAATGTGGCTTGGGGAGCGAACCACTCTTTTTGCTTTTTGTTCTGTGCGGAGGAAAAGAAAACAGGACAGAAGCAAGGAGTCGATTGGCCCTTGTAAGTACAGGTACTCTGTACTCTCGGTTGATCACAGACGGACAAAAAGCTGAGCGTGACAGGTGACAACAGCCTGCAGGCAATAGTGTGGATTGATGCATGCAAGACGCAAAATGTGTGGCCACTGATATTGGGAGGGCTACTGTAAGGGTATGAGTTTTGGTGCTTGCAGCATCCGTGTTTGCTGTACGGTACATACAATAGGCCTGCGGAGGCGCCTTGGGGCGCCTAGGATTTATCACTGCAGTATCTGTATCCGTATGGAGTCCTAGGTGCTACTGTAAAAGCAACTGCCACCCGGAGCTTTTACACCCTTGGCCCCTCGCCTACGGTAGCGGGGACGCCCGTGGTTCGCCCAATCCTCGCCTGGATCACACCAACTGACACAGGCTCATGGGCCCATTTCGACCACCCAAAACTTCGGATGGAGGAGTCTTCCCTGTCTCACCTGCCCTTCTCTGCGGGAACTGTACAAGTCCAGGCTGGTTCTCGACCTGCCAAGCTCCCCAAAGGCTTGAACACCATCGACAAGCCTTCGTCCACCCAACTTCTCCGTTCTCCAGTGTCGTGGTTCATCATCACTTGAACCAAAGCTTGGCCTCTTACGTTGCTTGTCAATGCAGGTATCCGATATCATTGTCGCCGAGTGCTGTATGTGAGCCCGACCATCTGTTGGAACACCTTTGTCGACCATTATCTGTCGCCAACCTCGCCCTAGAGCTTCGATAGCCCTCCCTCCCCTCCGAACCACGCCGACACCTGTCGACTCAGGCCACCACCCGCGCCTGCGCCCTGGCTTAAGCATCGCGCTCCTGCGCTGCCAGGACGGCGACACTGACAATTACAGGTATGGTTTTAGCCTGATATAATCCTTCTTGAGGCCGCACCGAGTCGACTGTCGGTCTGGCCTTGAGGTTCGCGCTGGTAGCATCGTCGTGGCGGCTGACCAAGCTGACACTTTTGTTCCCTCAGCCCTGCAGACTCCAAGCCACACCACCATCGCAACGCTGCTCTCGAACATTTTTGACCTCGAACCCCACCGTACATCTGCCTGCTCGAGCCAGGGATCAACAATGCTGTCGTTGAGAAGGCCTCGGTAGCATTGAATGGCTCAAGTTATGATGGCGATGCCTCTCGAGTCGCTGCTCACAAACCCCAATCCTGCAGTGCCTCGGTCACGCTCGATCCTCTCCTACTTCTCCAGTTCAATCGGTAAACATGCTCGAAACATGTTCGACCTCACCATTGAACCAGAAGACCCTTTTCGAGTTTACTCTCCCGGTCAAACCGTCAAAGGGCATGTTCTCTTGACGGTCACAAAGGGCTTCGACATCACTCACCTGGTGGTCGCACTGCATGGCTATGCAAAGGTTTATAAACACCAAGTCCCGCCAGGGGAACGGCTTCCTGCTCCTGAAGGGCTGGCAATAGGTAAAGGAACAAGAGGCTTTCAGTACCATGGCAATGGGCTGGCGACGCTTTTTCAGAACGAGCAGATTCTGTGCGGGAGTGGCTTTCTCAAGAAGCATGTCTATAAGTTTGCGTTTGAGGTGCCGTTTCCGGAAAAGAGTCTGCCCAGCACGATAGATGTAGGTCTTGCTTTCTGCCATTGTCCTCTGAAGGTTACTGACACTGTGCAGTTTGAGCGAGGAACGATATCCTACAGGCTGACCGCTACAGTCACTCGACCGGTGACAATCAGCCCAACAGTCAGTCGCAGTACGAGAGTCAAGTTCCGCGATCAGATTGATATTGAGCCCATGTTCAACCCGAAGTCTAGGGTCATAACACTCGAGCCCATTTCGAAACGAGGCAAAGTTAAGGTCGTCAAGCCTCCTTCCTCGACCTCTGCCCAGAACATTTCCCCCGCCAGCCACCTGACGCGAAACAATACGCAAAATAGCAACGCCAGTCGAAGTACTAATTCTGTTGGCAATCCACCTTTAAGTCCTGCGCCGAGTGAGGACACTGTGCAAACAAACGCCACCAGTACGAGTGCACAGAGCTTCCAAGTGACCGACGCCGAGCTGCCCTTCCGGAAACATAGTCCCCAAACCAGTGATGCACGGAGCAACGCAACCTCTTCGTCTTCTCAAACCATTACGGCCACGACGGAGCTTCCACGGCACGGTGCTCTACCCGGGGAGACGATACCGATTCGTGTCTCAGTCAATCATTCGCGTAATGTGCGAGGAATGGTCATCGCAACCTTGTACCGTCAAGCGCGGGTGGATATGCATCCACCGATTCCACTGGGAAACAACGATGGCAAAACGAAATCCGAGTATGAAGACGTGTATCCGAAATCGCGCACGGGACTAGGTGGCTTATACTTTGCCAACGCCTCACCCAACAGTGCTTTCCGAAAAGACCTGTCTCAGGCCTCGACCGTGATGGTTGTAAATCCAGCCACCATGACCGCAGATCTGTCCATGTCTTTGAAAATTCCCGATTCTGCCTTTCCGACCATTGCCAATGTCCCAGGAAGCATGATCTCATTCACATATCATATCGAAGTGGTGATCGATTTGTTCGGCAAGCTTGGCGAGACTCGGCTTTGGCCACGTCTCACTACCAGTGATCCAGTCTTCTCCCAGGCTGGCGAAGTTGGTGACCACTCAACGTCTAATTGGTCGCATGGCATTCTCGATACGACACCCTTGCGTCGAACCAAGGGGGTCATCACATTTGAGATGTCGCTCGTCCTCGGGACGCATGACAGCGGCAGAAAGAGAAGACAAAACAAAGGGGCTGAAGTTGAGATTCCAGAAGAAATGTCACAATGGTACGACCAGGGCGACCATGACGCGTACTACAACGGTGACTATGACGGGCAATATTACGATGAAAACGGCCAGCCATACTACGACGAACATGGCTATGACCTCAGTTATGAACAACAGTATTTCCCCGAGTATGCCACAGCAGCTCCAGAAATGATGCCTCCACCTCCACTACATGATGACATGGACGAAAAGTCACGCCTTCGAAGGCAAGAGCAATTACTGATGCCGAGCGAGCCGCCGCCCAGTGGGGAGGCCTCAACTACTGCAGAAGCATATGCTCCGACGGCGCCTGTGATCTTGCCAGATCAGCTCCCTGGGACCAGCAACTCAAGACAGGATGGGAATTCCACTCCTTCGACCTTCAACACGGCAGAGTCGGTCACATCAGCGAGATCCGGGGAAACGATACGACCGGGATCGGCGTCGCCGCCGCCGGCGCCACCTCCGCTGGGCACCGTCGAAGCCACCGATGACAAGCATGAACTGGAGCGAAGACGGTTACTTGCCCAGGCAAGCGCGCCGCCAGCGGAGGACGGGGGAGATGCCCCCAGCAGTTCTGTTGCGCCACCTCCCCTGGGCCCGAGCGCGCCTACAATTGACGAACAAGACGAATATAATGTACAAACACTGAATCATGATCATTCAGGGCCGGAGCTACCGCAGTATGAGCGCTGAAGGAAAGGGAATGTTTGCTTTTCTTTTTGGAATTTTTGTCATTTGCTATTCCATCACAGCGATGGCGCTGGGGGGAAAATTTTGAATGTTGTCGTGTTAAATCTCGAAAGAGGTGGATGTGGACATGGAATGATATATCACGAAGCTGCTGTGCAAGCCTTGTTTGGTCTCTCGAGTAGGTACTTCACTTCAGTCCCCCTGGGTAAGGGAGGTGTACGAAAGAATAATGTACCGAGTATGTGGGAACGCATTTTGAGACCAGCCAAATTTTTGGAAGTTTTGAAAAAATCAAGAAAAGTGGCCAGCTGGGCCTGACACGTCAGTATCAGTACGAATGAAAACATAGCTATGTTGTCCAACAAAAGGACCGAGTGACTTTCGAACGGCACGCGTGATACAGTCAATAGCTGGTCCGATGGTGAATGCCTCCCATCACCGCTGGGCTACTTGATGTCGTTGTCGATAGCAAAGGGAACACTCATATCAAGGTGAAGTCAAATCCCCGGGACGAAGATCTCACTCGCGCCGGTCTCATCAATGATCTGGATAACTCACTTGAACCCCAGCCAAGTACTCGGACCAATGAATTCAAAAAAAAAGGGCATCGGACATGGCGTGTGGTTGATGATTCTCGATCGTCGTTCGTCGTGTCGTCGTCCTCGGGAGTCTTGATCAGAGAAAAAGCTCGCTTACCGTTACCAAAACCCATGCACAGTATTAATACTCCGTCCGTACCGTCTCTCGATCGGCCCCATCTATCCCCCCCTGCGTGCAGGATAAGAGCTTGGCGTTCATGGCCTACGAGTAACCGAAACAAAATCGCCCTTATCAATGTCGGTGCGAGTACTCGTATCTATCCCTCCTCTGCCGTACTTTGAATCGTGTGAGACGAGCTGAAAAAAAAAGAGAGACAGGGAGGGGTGCGACGCTGCAATTGGGTTCCACTCTTTGTTCATTCATCCTCTCGGGCCCCAACCCAGACTTGCAACTCGTTCACTCGCTGACCTGTCGATCTCTAGTCATCTCGTTCAGGTAACTGTACATGTGAGATCGGATTCCAGCGCCGAGGACGGCTATTTCTTGCGACTGCTCGGGGACGGAGACGGCTACACTCCGTATACACGAGGTTGTCTTTGTCAAGTCGGGCCCAAGAAACGGCCCTTACGTTCGTTGCCCGGTGTCGTCCAGCCACGTCGATTCAACGAAGACCATTGTTTGAATCGTCATCGTCTCTTCACATAGCCACGTCGAGATTCCACGCGCCACTCCCTCGACAAGACCTTGCTTGCAATTGAACCCTAGAAGTGTCGGCGAGGTAGACCCTCCAATCCCGTATTCAGGTTTCATGTGCTGCCCGTCCTCCCCGTAACAAATTCTCCCTCAAAATGGCACACGGAACCGAGGGTAACGATTCCCATTGCAACCCTGGCGCAGCAACTTCATCGTCTGGCTGCATTCGACGTGGTGTGTCACTGGATGGTCGGCCTCTGCTAGTTGTCGCCAGTCCTTAAAAGTAGCCGAAGATCAAGTTATTCGAGAGCCCCTGATTGGCTCAGTCGACGACAAAGGGAGTCTCTTATCTTCACCCCCCTAAACACCTCAGCTGTGCGATAGGCGAGATCCCACAACTCTCCTTGGGTTGTGTCTGTGTTATCGTGTCGAAACGGTGCAAGCTTGGTGGTTGGAACTTCCAAAGAAAGCTTTTGCTTGGTGAGTCTACTTCATTCAATTCCACGCCGTCACATCCATTGGCGAGCTTGGCTCCCTTAGCCACCGCCTGTCGGCAACATACCCTCCAAGGTGGTCTGCATGGCGAGTCAAGGCAAATCGAGCTATGATGAGAAGCATGCGTTGCATTGCGATAAGCAAAGACGGCCGCGAGGGCTTGGTGCAGCTTATCGTTCTTGAGCGGACCTTGGCTGTCCGTCTTGTGCCATTTATACCTCTGAAGAGGACGCTTTCTTCTCTGGCCTCTTCCTCTTGTAAGTTCCTCTTGTAAGCCACTCTTGAGAATTTGTTTCGCTTCGAGATGGCCACGGAAATGGAAAAGAAGGTTCAAGACGAGAAGGCGCCGGATCACACCGTCGGCCCAGATGTCGAACATGGCCAACACCACCAACAGGCCAGTCTGGCTCGCAACCTTCAAGGGCGTCACATGCAGATGATCGCAATCGGTATGCACCTCGTGTCTACATATGCCTGTCGTAGATTTTGACCTGCTGAATTAGGCGGATCCATCGGTGCTGGTCTCTTTGTCGGTTCTGGCTCTTCCTTGCAATCTGGTGGCCCGGCTTCCTTGATCATTGGGTTCATCATCGTCGGTTGTATGTTACTGTGCACCGTTCAAGCTCTCGGTGAGCTCGCGGTCCTGTATCCCATCAATGGTGCTTTCTATCAATACGGCGTGCGATTCATTGATCCTGCGTGGTAAGTTGAACATCTTTGTGTGCCGACTGATTTCTGTCTGACCCTGGTACCAGGGGCTTTGCCATGGGTTGGCAATACGCCATCGGTATGTGACTTCCTGGATATATGGGTCGATCTGTACTGACGCCGCATAGGCTGGCTCGTTACCCTGCCCTTTGAAATTACTGCTGCTGGTATCACCATTGGTACGTTAGTTTGCCGAGTAAAGAGTGGCGATAGCATCTTTGTGGTGTTGTTGGCGGGTTTGCAAACCATATCCTGACTTTCTGTAGATTATTGGCACCATTATAACATTGGTATATGGATCGCCGTCTTCCTGACAACCCTCATTATCGTGCAATTCTTTGGTGTCCGAGGCTATGGCGAAGGTAAACGTGGTTGTTCTTGTGCATACTGGCAGTGGACTGACAGCGAGACAGTGGAATTCATCCTTGGTATCATCAAGATCCTCGCAGTGCTCGGCTTCATCATTTTCGGTATCGTCGTCGACTGTGGTGGTGTTTCATCGGATGACCGTGGCTATATCGGTTTCCGATACTGGAACGACGCCGAACATGGCAACAAAGCCTTCCGAAATGGTAAGCAGATGGTCCTATCACGTTCCGATTGAGTCAAACGTGTTAATCTCCGTGCAGGCTTTAAAGGGTTCTGTTCTGTATTCGTCAACGCTGCGTTTGCATTTGGTGGTACCGAAATGGTTGGTCTTGCGGCCGCTGAAGCAGCCGACCCCAGAAAATCACTCCCAAAGGCCACCAAACAGGTCTTCTGGCGTATCGCGGGCTTCTATGTCGTCTCACTCTTGATCATGGGCCTCATCGTACCCAACAGTTCGCCAGATCTTCTCAATTCAACGGGTGCCAACACCAAAGCGTCTCCTTTCGTCTTGGCTATCCAGTATGCCGGTGTCAAAGGTCTTCCCTCAGTGTTCAACGCTGTCATCACGATTTCAGTCATGTCTGTAGCCAATTCTTGCACGTACGGTTCCACCCGTACAATGCAAGCTCTCGCCCAGGGTGGGATGGCTCCTCAGTTCCTTGCTTGGATAGACAAAAAGGGTCGTCCAGTTTGGCCCGTCATCATTCAGATGGTGTTTGGCCTATTGGCCTTCATCAATGAGGCCGCGACTGGCCCAACCGTTTTCAATTGGCTTCTGGCGTTGACAGGTCTATCGTCCTTCTTTGTATGGGGTTCGATCTGTCTTAGTCATATCCGCTTCCGAGCGGGTTGGAAAGCAGCTGGACGCACTCTGGATGACCTCCCTTTCAAGTCTCAAGTCGGCGTGTATGGCTCGTGGGTGGGGCTGTCTCTCGCCTGTATCTGCCTCGTGGCAACCTTCTACATCTCACTCTTCCCAATTGGAGGCAGCCCGAACGCGGAGGCCTTCTTCGAGAGTTACATAGCCGCGCCGATCGTCATTGCCTTGTTTGTCTTTTGGAAGCTTTGGACCAGAAATTGGACCTTTGGCGTCAAGACTAGCGAGATGGACCTGGACACTGGCAGGCGAGACTTCGATGAGATCCCACAGTCACAGGCCGCAGAGAGACGTGGCAGCCTGCGAAAACTGAGCAGAGCCATCTTCTAAAAAGGGTTGATGGTCTGGTACGTCGAATGAGGGTGGTTGAAGGCCCAACAAGTCGGTTGATGGTGGTGATACATCGAGTTCAGGTCGTCGAAGCAACACACTGAATACCTGCGTCTGTAGAATTCCCAAGTCTGTCAAGATGGATTGCCAATATGTTCGTGCGTACTGCGACTTGGGAGATCGATTAATGAGAGTCTCGTTATATCCTGAGGAAGGAAAATGAGCAAGCAGTGTAGAACAATGTGAATTTGTGATATGCTAGGAAGAAGAGAGGGAACGTACCGGGCCTACCTTGTGATGTGTGGATATGCGCAGGACCTATTTAGCGCGGCACTTTCCGTCATCGTTGCACCATCATGACTCACCTCTTCTGAAGGTGACTGATCTATCGGATGAGTGGATTAGTCGATTTCGGAAAGGAAATGGTTATATTGCCGTCGTTTCTGCTGGACCAGTGTGAGGTGTTCGATGTGGAAAGGAAAAGTACAAAAACCATGGTAACACCAACTTGGCACGAGCAAGCACTCAACTATTTACTCATTCTCGCCGCTTTGGGAGTTCTACCTACCTATTCCACAACCCTTACCCTTTAGCACCTAACTGAGTTGCGATTAGGAATGAAAAAGAGGGCGTGGTTTTGTCTTTCATGATCCACAGGGTCCTTCGTATCCGTATATTCCATGGCATTGTAAGGAGTTGCATGATTGAAGTGGAAGGGAAGGGATTGGCTCCTGATACTGTGATGGTTGGATGGGACATGATGGTTGGAAAATGACAAAATTAGTCCAAGGGCTGGGGACGATAAAGACAGCACCATATCATCGATGAATGTGAATTGGTCAGCCTTGTCATCACGCCCTTCGCGAGACATGGTCGTGTTCCGACGTTACGCTGTGAAGCACTACTACAAACGGACAGGGAAGTGTATTGTCCGTAAGAGGGAATGGTATCTCTGCTTTTGCAATTGTGTTTCTCGAGCCCCTTGATAAAGTCTTTGTGTTTTGAGCTAAAAAGTGGCGCTCATCGTTGACCTCGACTCAACTGTAGGTGATTGCGACACAATGCGAGTTTGGATGCAGTTACTTTGCTGAATCGAGGTATTTGTAACGTAGTGTTGACCTGGTCATGGAAGCTATGAGAGAAAATAACACGTAGAGCCCAGCCAGAACTATTTCTTGCTGGGAACATTTTGATGGCATACTCGTGGTCAATCAGACCATGTGGAATGGTACATAACGCATGGGATCTGTCATAGTTCCTGAAACGTGCAGTGGTCATCGGGCCAATTACTTCTTTCATTCGTGAGCCAAATCATGTCCTGTTCCCGTTGTACTCTGTCTATGAGTCTACCGTATGATTGCTGAAAAACACCCATTTATCATCCTTTAAAGTTTTCGGTCTCTGGGGGCAAGTCTGAGAAAATTTGCGTCCGTTGCCATTTCGAGGTGCATGTCCGCTTAGAGGTGGGATGCAAGTCAAACGTCGAAGAGTTCTTTGATTTGTTTCAGACAGTCCTCAGGGTTTTTGACGGAGTGGCCGATCGTTCTCGGATCGTCGTAGATCTCCCAGTCGTTACCGCCCTTGAAGCATTTGTCGCCGAAAAAGTGAATGTTCTTGTAGTTGATGCCGGACAGTCCCTTGCTTGGGTCCGCCTCTGCCTCGACATGCCGTAGACAGTACGTCTTATCCCAACCTGTCGGGAAGACGTCGAAGGAGATTTGACCTCCGATGGAGTATCTATGACCTAAGTCAGTCTCGTCTCGAACTTTCTCGATACGCACGGCATATGCTTACGTGACAGCCAAGTCGGGGAAGGCCTTTTTCAATTCTTCAATCATCTTCGGTCTGCAACCCGTCTTCTTGTCCCAAGCCTCGAACTCGTTTCTCTCGGCCGTGCTGGCGTTACGACCAACCGGGCTGACATTGATCATACCGTTTCTGAACTCAATGAACGTTCCTCGCATGGCCGGGAGACCTTCAAGGTTGGCAATGTACTTCAAGATCCATTTGGCTAGTTTCTGGTATTTTTCTTCTCCGATCCACTGGATGAATGAGGTGGACTGTAGGGGTTGCCCGAGACGATAAGCCTCAAGGCCGTTCTCGGCGAAGCAGAAGTCAAAGAATTCCTTGACCGAGAGCGTCGATGTGCCGATTTGTTCTTGCTGTTTGGGGAAGTTGGACCCTCCAACCTGACTTGTATCAGCTGCGGCGCAAGATGCAGCTTGGTAAACATCTTACATAGCCAATTGCGCACTTGTGTCTTAATCTGGCAAGAGTCTGTCTCATCTCGGGCGAGATGGGCAAGCGCGCAGGGGTGAGGGTGTTGTCGACATCAAAGAGACAGATTGTCTCCTTGAGAGGTCGGTCTTTGAGGTCTGGGTAGAGGTCGGCCATGATGGTAGGACAAAGGACAGCGAAGGGTTAACTAAGATGGCAAACACAAGGGGATCCTTGATTCAGAAGGCGAAGATATTCAAGAAGGCACAGACAGATTGGACCAGGAAAAGGAGGGCCGAACGCTATGAGGAAGAGACACCTCACCGTAACTTTCAATGTATGGCACACTTTTGGCACATGTGGCTTCACGGGCGCATCCACTGCGCAGGGAATCTGGACGTCTTCAGACCGTGTTTCTGGCCAGATAATCAACCCCCGCGTCACGTGTAGATTAGCGGGCCCCTTTCCCTTTATAGCATGGAAGCCTTTGCTGCTCGTTGAGCAGGTATCCGGGCCAGCTGATAACTGTTCATGAATGCTATCCCAAAGGTTGAAACAGGTGCTTCTTATGGTAGACGTGCATCTTGGTATTGCAAAGTACTCCTTTCAAATGAGGAGTTACGAGAGCCTACCTGTCTAGTCCTTTTGCCTGCTGCATACCCCAATATAGTCTCATCTCGTCCATCGTGCCATAACTAGAACTATACCTAGTAATCAAGGACCAATTCGATTGCTGTACTGCATACCCTGAAACAAACGCTCAATCAAGTCAGGATCAGGCAGAACTCTGGAGGATCTCTTTCTCGTCCACATCCTTGATCCATTTCAGAAAGTATCCCACATCCTTCGCGATCGCGCCAGGTATGCCCAATTTTTGCATCCACATGGGCAGGTTCCCCCTTGCGTCGCTCGCAGTAGCCATGATCCATTCAATCTCTTGCGTCTCGCGGTGTCTCCTCACGACCTCGACCGCCGTGTAGGCGCCCATCACCACGACCTTCTTCCTCTGGGCGTCCTCGCCTTCCCTGACGTTCCTCATACTCGAGTAAAATCCCACATTCTTGTTCTTTTCTGCTGCCGCCGCTGTCGTCGTAATGCCAGTGCGGTTCGCACTCGCCAGATCCACCGGAACCGTCACGGCGACAATCTCGTCGCCGTCGCCCGTGCTCGCCGTGACGACCAAGACGCAGAAACACCTCGGCATCAGCGGCGCCGGGATGGTGTGACACATCTCGTACACACCCATGGTCAGATTGTCGTACTTGTTATGGACCCGCCCTTCGCCGTCCAGCTTGTTGATCTGCCCGGCCCAGTCGGCCACCTTGCGCGCGTCGTACAGCGTGGGCGTGAACTCCATCTCGTGCTTGCTATGCTCGTCGCGGATGCCAAACACAAATTCGTCCCAGTTGGCGTGGCCGGGCTTGCCCGCGCTCTTGCTGCTGACATCCGCATGCACACTCCGCCTGGCGAACCAGTGCTCGCCCTCGATTTTCTGCGGCTTACTTCGTGAAACCGCCGCGCCCGCACCCTGCGCGGAAGACGTTCCTGTCCATTGAACCTGCGATATCGAGGTCGCCGGTATCGAACACGTCAGGATTTCCACCTTCGCCGCAGAGGGAGGGGATGTCTTGGTGGATTGGTTTTTAAAGGTTTCTTGGAAATTCGAAGGGGACAGGAACGACGCGCCGTCTTCAAGGAGGGCGGTTAGGAAGGGCAGCACCTCGGCCGACGAGCCTGGCAGGTCAGGATGGGATGGGAGGTCGCTTGCTTGCAACGGAGCCAGGCGGATGAGATTGCTCGGAGAGAATAGCCTGGGACTTGAACTTGACGATTCGCCCGCCATTGTGCGTGTCTTACCCAGCGCCCTGACTTTCCAGGATATCGATGGTGTTGGGCTAGAGTTCAGGTCTCAACACCCTGAGATGAGGGTTTTACATGATGGGCTTGATCTCAGAATACGCAATACGTCTCACATACGTCGATTAGGCAAGGTACGGAGGCGAGCGAGGAAGGATAAATCACGGTCATCCAGTGACGCGGCGCATGACTCGGAATTAGTACATTTAAGGGGCTTCTTGAGTCACACAAGGCTGTATATGAACATTGACAACAGCCAGCTTCCTGGCCATCATCACTCTGCTCTAGTCCGTAGCACCCCTTTTAAGTGCTCAGTCTTCGTACAGTCTGGTCCATAATCTCGTATACACTGCATTACGACATGATAGACAATTGCCCCTTCGATTTCATCATAGTGACCACTAATCATGGAATGAGACGACGTCCTTACTAGACCTTCTTAGGACTCTCCGGCTCTTCGGCGGCCTCGACTCTTACCAGGATCTCTTCTAAGAACCCTTCCAAAAACTCTGTCACACCGCCACCCATTCCAACGGGAAACTCTTCATCACATCGTTGGATCTCTTGAAAAATAGCTGCAGCTTTCGAGGCCAGACGTCGCACTTTCTCATGGGTCTGCACCCTCTGATGTTGAACTTCCGCCGCTGCAGGTGAGCCTGGCTGTCTCGTCCGACTAAGCTCCTTCAGCATATAGCTTCGACGATGAATTGCGGCATCAAGTGCTGGAACAATCACGGAGTTGATAGCTGTAAGCTCATCATTTGCATCTTCTTTCGAAGGTTGAGTCGAAAGGCCTCCCGAGATTGGTTGCGTCAGAGGTGACGACTTGTTCGTCTTACTCGCCAAGGGCTGTGACTGTCGTTGATCAGTCGATGGTATACCTGGTATGGGTGATAAATCTTTGGTTGAAAAGGAGGGCAGAGGTTGTTGGGCTACTGTTTTCAATGGTGGTGCTGGTCTTGCATGATCAAGAGGCTCCCCTCTACCTGGTCTACCTTTGAAGGGAGGAATCTCTGGAATAACCATGTGAGGTTTCTTGTTGGGCGGAGTTGACCCCTGCGAATTAGGGCTGTCTGAGCCATTGATTTTCAGAAATCCCATGTCCTTGGCCAGCTGAGCTTGAAATGCTTTGTTATATTCGTTAGATTCTGGGCTGTCTTGGTGTTCCTGTGATTTAGAGACCTCAGAGTTGACATAATTGACCGGTGTTTGTGGCACGGAGAAAGGAGTCGAGGTTTTTGGTGGGACAGCAGGTGCAGATTTATGAGGAGATGCCGTAACTCCGCCGGGATTGGTTTCCTTAGCAGGAGAAGCTGGCAAGGGAACTTTCGCTGGAGTCGGGAACGCAGCCTTGACAGGAGACTTCTGCGGAGAGGAAGGAACTTTGACAGTCTCATCCCAGTCACTTTTGTTTCTCGGAGCTGATGGCTCTGCAGACGCTCTCGCATTGGTGTCAGAGTCATTCATTGGGCGAAGCCCAGCATTCCGACCACCAACAGGTCGGACCGTGCCAAAGTCCCAGAGATCTTCATTCTCGGAGGTATGAGTCTGTTGCGTAGGAATTTCGTCGTCATCCTCATCATCTGAAGATCTGCTGCCGTGAGTTGCAATATATCTCTCGTTGCGTTCAATTAGCTCGGTCAGATACGTTGTCTTCTTCGCCTTGCGTATGAAAGGGTGCTTCAGCAATTCTTTCGCCGACGGACGATCTCGAGGGTCTCTTCTCAGACATAACTCGACAAAGTCTTTGAATGTACGTGAAAAGTTCCCTTGTAGACTAGGCGGGGGGTTTTTGGGGATCAGGAAGAGAACTTTCATGGGATGAATGTCGGCATATGGAGGCTCTCCTTGAGCCAACTCAATGGCCGTAATACCAAGAGACCAAATATCTGCTTTGTGATCATAACCAGACTGCTTGATAACCTCTGGTGCCATCCAGAAAGGGGTGCCAACAAAGGTATTCTTTTTAGTCATGGTAGCCGAGAGCTGTCCAGAGACACCGAAGTCTGCAAGCTTGACCTGTCCGTTCTGCCCTAGAAGGACATTGGCCGCTTTGATGTCTCGATGCAGTTTCTTGTCTCCGTGGAGGTATTCGAGCCCCATTAACAGTTCTCGAAGGATGATACAGATGTAGTCTTCGTGAATGATGCCGGGTCTCATCAGATCTGAACAGCTACCTCCTGAACAAAATTCCATGATGATCCACAGATCGGAGCCTTTCAAAAACGAGCCATGATACTTGGTGACATAGGGCGACTGCAACTCTGAAAGTATGGATATTTCTTGTATAATGTCCTCGACCTCATCTTCAGCATTCTCCACATCTATAATTTTGATGGCCACAGCTTGTCCAGTTCGCTTGTCAACGCCCTTGTATACTTTGCCAAAACTACCTCCTCCAATGCAATTCTGCTTTGTATACAACTCTTCTGGGTCCATGGTCGGGAGGAAGAGTGGTCGGAGATGTGTTGGGGGCGTTTACCGGCTTGAGGACGATACCAGAGGACGTGCTATCCCAGAGTCACTCAAGGAAGTGGGAGGATAGTGTCTGGCGAGGTGAAATGTCCGCAGAGAAGGCGTCGTCAGTGGTTGGAAAGGTCGAGTGAATTCTTCGAGAGGAGGGCTTTCAGCAGGCGCCGTGCCCAGGTGCCCCTGCCTTCTACGCGCTTAGTTTTGTGTCGTGAAAGATCGTGAGGTCGTGAATCATTGCTGCCATACGACGCGACAGAACGTTAGCTCATGGTACCACGTGTGCCCATACATTTGCAGATGTATCTCTGAGAAATTGAAACAAATTCACGGCGTGTTTACTCACAGACCGCAACCGGTCGCGCTATGCTACTGGCCGCTCCGATTGGCCGAATACCCCTATCAGCGGGAAGACTCGAGGGCCATACAATACACACGACAATCAAAACTTAGAGACATTTAGGTTACAGCCATCAATATTTCATGATTGCTCGTCTGGAACGACAGACCTGTACGAAGTTCTTCGATCGATAGGCTAGGCCAGGTGTCCACCTTACTGGCATTAGTAAATCGCCTAAGTCTGGTAACGCCTCGCCATGCACCTCTAGTCCGCTGGAATGAGATCTCAGAGGAATTTCAACTATCAGCCACTGATTACTCCACAAACTCCACCATCACGGTTCCGTTTTTCAATGCCGCCGCTTCGATGGTCTCTTGTCGAGAATCAATGAGATTCTTTCCCATAGAAACCAGCTCAAAGTCCTTCCCCTCCCTACCCTCCAAAGGTTCGGCTTTCAGAAACTCATAAATCCGTTGTACAGGGTCGGCTTCTGCGAATCGTCGCACGATTCTACCTCCTGGGTGTCTGATCTGGACTCGTGTTATACCGGGACCAGCAGGAGGTTCCACATGCGGACGGTCGGAAGGAATCAGTGAAAATGGGGTTGTTTCGCTCGTCGTCGCGGCGCTGGGTTCGTCCAGATCCATAGCTTCAGCAATTGATGGACCATCTGCTGATCGTACATCACCAATACTTCTTGTGAGTGCGTCGGGATCTTCTGCGGCAGCAGGCTTGAGTGCTGCATCCTCCTGGGACCCGAGACTAGCTTGCAATGCTCTTTCTAGTTGTTCTTCTTCACTCAACTGATCTAGAGGTTTCTCCTTGGCTTCTGATTTCCGCTTCGCAACAGGATTCCGGGCATTGTTGTCCAGACTGTATCGATCAAGGAATTCATGGAGTTGCATCAAGAACTCGGCCGCTGACGGCACCTTCCGCGACCACAGCTTGATCTGTTCGCCGGTTCTGGGGTCCACGATCGCAACATGAGGATACTCATCCTGATTTTCGTAGGTCGGGAAATAATACTGGATATATTGGGCAGCTCGTGGATCATCTTTATTGTACTGAATGAAGACAAAGTTCTCCTTGACTGTGTCGATGATACCCTCGTTCTTCCACAAATCCCTGTTCAGCGCCTGGCAGTCAAATATAGACGGATCTTGGATGTCAACCAAGAGCCATTTCTTGTGCTCTTTGCCTTCGTCTCGGGCAGCATCCCATTCTCCTTTGAACATCAAGTCCCAGGGTGGTTGGAAAAGTCGGGCGAGCCTAGTTGATCTCGATGAAGCCTCGGATGCTCCTCCGGTCGACTCTGCAAGAAAGCTTCTTCCAGCGTCGGCGTCTCTAACATCCCTGTCCCAGATACTGGTCGGCGGTTCATGTTGGTTGAATATGCCAGGACGAACTGCGAGACCAGTTAGTCATGTTGTTTCACAGGCCAGATTCGAACCAACCTGGATTGCGTCTTGTTTGAAAAGCACGTAACCTCTCCTCTATTGCTGCGTCATACTCTGGTCCGGCGGCGGCAAAAGGATTTGCACCAGGGCCGACTAAGGTCTCGACTTGTCGAGCAATGGGAGCTCTGACATTGTGTTCTATTCCATTACCTCCATACATCTCCTCTTGTAACCGCCTCGCCATTGCTTCATCATCTTCAAAGTCATTCATAGGTCTCGAGGGAGCAGCGTGTACTGGTGACTTTCTGAAGCCAGTGATCTCGGGGTCATTATCATCGGAGATGTTTTCGTCTGCATCTAAATTGATTGGGTTCTGAGCATCACCCGTAGAGTGTGAGGTTGTGGAGGGCTGAGGCTGTTGGAATGCGACGCCGAGATCTGCGCCACCATTTTCAAAGAATAATTGAACGGCTTGATTGGGGTCACCATCGGCGAGCTGAACATACTGCGCAGCGATTTCTGGAGTTGATCCGGTGACCGTGATGACGGAGGCAATCGCTTCGTCCATGTTGAGAGTATGTGGGCGTTGAGACTGGTTAGGACGTGGTAGGTCGGAGATAAATCCGCAGGGGACAGATGAATACTTTTGGTATGAGGGACTCTCACTAGAGTCTCAAGAATTAGAAGTCTTCATATGAGAGAAATTTGGCGGATCATGATACCAGAAAGGCCAATTTGAAATCAAGATATCGACGTAGTTGATCTGTCGAGTTGAATGGCAGTTGCAGGCAAACACGCACTGATGCCCAGCGTGAACACAACTTTCACTTATGACGAAAACGCTCCGGGCGCCTATCGGTGATAACAGTAACAGCCTTGTTGCATGCAAACTCGCCAAGAGAATCCAGGCAAGGCGTCGGCAATGGCGAGGAGGGCGCCACAACGACGTGCAATAGCCGCTGAGGCTGGTGAGCTCATCTGCGTTTCAAGAATGAGTGCTTCACCTTAGAGCGCGCTTAACACTTAGGCGCTCCACTTGTGGCTGGAAGCCTGTCAGGGCAGTTGGGCCGAGCTTCACTCTACGCGTCGACGCGTCTACATGACTCGTGAAAAGTAAATCGCGCCCACGGTCGTTCCTTCCTTCGTACATCCTTCTCCAACTCTACACCTGGAAGCAAAAGCAGCAACGACCACATCAATGGCTGCTTCAGTACTTGGAAAGCGTTCTCGAAGAGTTCTAGACGAGGAAGGTATGTGCAAAAGCTGGATCGAGCTGAGGGAATCCCATTGACATTGCCGTGGTACAGATATCTCATCTCTTTCTCCTATCCCAAAGAGACGGACGCGTCGTTCTGCTCCTCAGATATATGAAGACACCGATGGACAGGAACAGTCGGGGGAACAGTGTTCCCCAAGCAGGCATCAGAGCCCTGTTCAAACTCGTTCTGTCAGACCTCGTATTGAAAAACCAAGACGTACCGAACAAAACATCTCCGAAGATAGCAAGACCACCGCAAACGAGTTCCAAGATGAAAACATTATACCTGCGGCTGTCTCGACACCGACGACCACACGCTTCAAAAATGCTCTTGCGACGCCTCCGTGTACACCAAAGCATCGCGTACGACTTGGAGGTCGGTTACTTACACCTCGATCAGCACGCACTTCTACGCCATCAAGACAGAACGTTTATTCGCTGGCGAGACAACTATTCACCCAAGCGTCGAATGGAAAAGTCATTGGACGGGAACCAGAGCGACAACGACTGACAGACTTCATATCCAAGGCCATTAGGACTGAGAAGGGTGGCTGCACTTATGTGAGCGGACCTCCAGGAACTGGCAAGAGTGCCTTGATCCAGGAGATCATGCAAGAATTCCAGGGAAAACACCTTAAAGTCGCAACCATCAACTGTGTTGCTTTCAAATCTTCGAACGAGGTCCTTACCAGCTTTGCCCAAGAGTTTGGCTGTGGTGGTGGCAATCAAAAAGCAACGAAAGCCAGCCTCTCAAAGCTATTCACCGCGCGAAAGCGAAGCTCCGAGATGCATCTGGTATTACTGGACGAAATCGACACCCTTCTCAGTGGGGAATGCGAGGTGCTATACAATATTTTCGAGTGGGCGATGCATCCATCTTCCTCCCTCGTTCTGATCGGCATCGCTAATGCCCTTGATTTAACTGATCGGTTTCTTCCTCGGCTGAAGATGAAGAACCTAAAGCCGGAGCTTCTTCCATTCCTTCCATACAATGCCCAGCAAATTTCGAAAATCATCTCCGAGAAGCTGCGAACACTACTACCTGCTGAGAGCTCAGCATCTCCCGACTTCGTTCCTTTGATCCACCCGGCAGCGGTGCAGCTCAGTAGCAAAAGGATCGCATCTCAGACAGGAGACCTCAGGAAAGCATTCAGTCTGGTTCGCCGTGTGATTGATAAGATCGAGCAGGAAACAATCGCCAAAATGAGCTCAAACCAGACAACTCCAACGAAACAGCCGCTTGGGGAGGTGAAAAACCTGCAGACTACGATTGAGAGCCGGTCTGTTCTGTCTCAGTTGACAATGGAAAGTGCACCTCGAGCCAGTCCGGCGCATGTTGCAGCAATCGCCTCCAGCATATTCAACAATGCCACTGTGTCCCGACTGAGTGGACTGAATCTTCAACAGAGAGCTGTACTGTGTTCTCTGGTAGCATCAGAAAGTCGACAGAGACATTGTGATCCATACACAACACCTTCAAAGTCACAGTCGCGGATCCCTACCATCAAAGCCCTTTTCGAAAAATACACGGCGTTATGCAAACGTGACGGAACACTGGTACCATTGAAGGTGACTGAGTTCCGAGACGTTGTGGCCAGTCTGGAGACCCTCGGTCTGGTACATGAATCCGCAGGACGAACGTCCAGCCTTCTGACACCGACCAAGACACCATCAAGGAGCGGGAGAGCATTGGACGACAAGCAAGTCATAAGCGCAGTTTCTGAGAAGGAGATGAGGGATAGCTTGAATGGACCTGGCGCCGACCTATTGTTGAAATTATTTGAGGAGTACTAGATAGACTAATGAATGAAGGGCTGTTTTTGAATGTTTGGGGTTTTGGCATAAGCGAGGACTTCAGCATGTGGGTGTACCTGGTCTGATCTCACCTTGGTGGCACAATGACACAGCGGCAGCGGACAAAACATTCGTTTGAGAGAAGATATAGATGGACACTAGAGTAGAGAAGACGGTTGGACCAGACTCCATAGACATCTGTCATTCTTGCAAACTATCATCTGGACGATTCGGATGTACTGGGCTCATACTACCAATACGAGTACTTGCAAAGTACATGCGATCTCTCCATATCCCACGACGATGATGTCAACAATGGCGTGCAAAATCCTGCGAGTTTGCCATTGTTGATCGACTGGATACCGGGATGTGCTGATTTTGTATTGTATGCCATTGGGATTCAAGGAATGCCCCCAAATAGGCTCAAGCTAAGAAACCAAGCTTCTGTCAAAGAGAGGGGACCGTGGGTGTTTTGGTACCACTAAGAAGCCTGCATTATTGGCCCTTCAGCCGTTGTACCCGTGGGCGTCGTCAGCCTTTCCAGCTTCACCATCCGGAACTCTCGATCTTGGGGTGTTCCATGTCGCGATCGCCCGTCCATCGTCACTACGACACAAGGATCTTGCCTTGTATGGCGCCTTACCCACCTGCTTCTTCAACCGTGCTCTCCATCCGCTTCTCTTTCCGCTTTCCCCCTCCATAACTCCATAACTACGACCTGCACGCGCTCGAACAACCCGTGTTGCGACAGCTATCCGCCATGGCCAACAGCGACGCAGATTCACCTGCTATACGCAAGGAGCATCCGGCGGATAAGATTGGTCCCAAGCTTGTCAATCAGGCGGACAGAATACAAAATAAATACCAACCAAACACAGGATCAAATGCTCCGGAGAAGAAGAAAGGTCCCGCGGGAGGCTTTGATGACACTCCCATACCTCATGCGCCGCCTGGATACACATTGAAGTTCACCTTTCACAAAGCCGAAAACCTTCCCTTTGCCGATTTAAACACGCTCTCTTCAGACCCTTATATCCTAGCCGTCCTCAAATCAGACCTTGTCAAGCGTCACAAGCAAGACCCAGATATGTGCATACGCACGCCGACCATCCACCGCAATACAAACCCAGAATGGAACACCGACTGGATCGTTGCCAATGTACCCAGTTCAGGCTTCCATCTGAAATGCAGACTGTACGACGAAGACCCGTCAGACCACGACGACCGCTTAGGCAATGCACATATCAACGTCTCCGGCATCGATGACAATTGGAAGGGCTTCTCAAGGCGGAGCTTCGAACTGAAAAAGCGCATGGGTAGTAAGCGCGCATACACCATTCGTGGATGTGCCGCGATGTTCTCACGAAACGTCAAGATGGGTGGCCATTTAGTCGTGAGCATTGAGAATCTTGGGCGTACGAAAGATGAAAGCGGCGGAAGGATGTATACAATCGGACCTTTGGCTTGGAGTCGGCATTACTCTCCGCTCATAGGGCGGTTGGCCGGAACCAAGGATACAGAAATGGGCAAGGACGGCAAAGAGACGCAGAGATACAAGTAAGCCCTGGCCGATCCTCTCCTACGTCCTCCTAGCGAGTGGCGGAAGCATGACTAACAGAGAGATGCACAGTTTCCAGGCCGTGCAGATGCAACTCCGGGGTCCGGTACCTGCAGAGCTGTATCATCGATACGTGGAATTCAAACCCTTTGTTGCGGGTATGTTCACGTCTCATTCCATCCGAGGTAGGCTGCTCAATCGCGCCCTTCACCACCAACACGCGCGGATCTACAACTACGATCGGATGACAAAGTATGGCACATTCCCTGAACCGACCCCTGACATGACAAAATTACTACTTGACCTCGTGCATTATGATGAGGGCGGGCGGATTTTCACGTACGTCCTGACTCTGGACGGGCACTTTCGGTTCACGGAAACGGGTAAAGAATTTGGAATCGATCTTCTAAGTAAACATACTATGCATAGCGATGTGAGTATATACATTGCTTGCAGTGGAGAATTCTTCTTCCGGAAAATCCGACACGGGAAGACGAACAGGAAGGAGAAGGACGTCGACCCGGTGGAAGGCACGCATAAGCCCGCCCCAGAAAGTGGCCCGGCAGAGGAAGAGAGGGAGAATAAGGAAATCGATCAACTTGCTATTAACCAGGACGGCACCGACGATGATGATCATCATCAGCACGAGAAGGACAAGGACGAGAAGAAGGATATGGACAAGGACAAGGAGAAAGATTCAGAGTGTGTTGTGAAGTCGGCGCCGGGCCAAAACGGCAAGGACAAGGACAAAAGCAAGGATCCCGACGGCAATGAGGTGTCGATCGAAGACTCGAACAAGGACACGGATCCTTCGCACTACGAGTTGATCATCGACAACGACAGCGGCACTTATAGGCCCAACGGCAAGAAATTGCCCCTTCTGCGGGATTTCTTCAAGATGAACTTCCCCGGCCTCAAGGTGGTCACGTTGGATTGTCAGGCCGACGAGGAGCGCATGAAGAAGCTCAAGGGCGAACAACGGGAGCGCAAGAAGTCGACCCACAACCAGGTCATGTTTATGCAAAACTCCAGCATGAGCAGCGTCAGCTCGAGCGACGAGGAGGATCTGGCCGCGCGGGCGGCCGGGGAGGACCACAAGGAGCATCGGTACAAGCAGCAGTATCACGCCTTCCTCGACGGCGGCAAGGACGAGCACCACGGACAATACGACGCCGCCGCCGCCAACGGGGAGACGTCGACGGCCGATGGGGACAAAGACGCCGCCGCCGCCGAACAGGAGAAGCTGAATCAGAATGGAGACGTCAATGCTCCTGAGAGAGGAGACGCAGACACCTCGAATGAGAAGCGATAATGGATGCGAGATGAGCGAAAGAGGGCTTTCGACTGTACAGTACCTTTGCGATTCATGTTTTGATGTTTCAATGTTGATGCGTGGATGAGCGTCCAGGGTGGCAGGGGTGGTTTTTGCGATACCCAGACCTGTTTTTTCAACGGCAGGATCATGTTTATTCTTACTCCGTACAGCACCTGAATTAGTTAGTATGTAGTACTCCGTGTGAGCCACGGTACTAATCATTGAACATGTCTTTTTGTAAACACGTGTAGAGTGGATTCTGTGAGTTCATCATTTCATTCATGTCAAGTAGTTTTTACTTTTCAGGTAGTATGAAGCTGTCGTGACTACCAGGCAGTACCTTGGTGCGCCGATATGTTCCTTTTCCTCTCTCTTTTTTTTTGAATTTCTGTCCAATTGTCCACCAGATGAGTGTTTCAATCAGCCAAATGCCCACCGTTCCGTCCACTCCAAAAGTACGTTTACGAATCGTTGAAACGTGGCAAATCTGGCATACTTGGTCAATTCGGGCCCTGTCGAACTCCAGCCCCCAAAAGCCCAGCTGCCACCATCCCCTGCAATTTCAGCTCTTGAAGCTACACCACTGCCAACCCTGGCCTGAGACATAGTCCTCTCATTTGGCTCCGTCACCACAGGGCGAAAAACATGGGGAAAACAAAGAACCATCATCTCACATGAGATATATGATGGTTTGTGCCGCGGTCCCAAATCTAACAAACTCCTCTATCCCAGACGTGATCCCATAAGGCCGAAAACACCTTGCTGCAATCAGGGAACGACTTTTGGCTACCTGTACTCCGTAGGTTTCAGGTCATCAACTATGTTGGGTAAACGCAAGTATTTTTTTTGGCATGGCTCAACTCTCGGACCTCCTCTTCTCTTCCAGGTCCGAAAGTACTTTCCCTGTGGCTTGGACAATCAGTTTCCATTCTGTGTCGTGTATCCTCTTTTCCAGATCTTCTTGAGAGTCCCCGGTTTGGCAAGGGACTTCTTTGACCAGGATAGGCGGACCCATATCGACATCTGCCTCGACGTAATGTACCATCACCCCGGTGTTGGTGATCTCGCCTTTCTTGAAAGCTTCATAAGCACGATCGATGGCGTTTGCACCATTGAATTGTCCGGGCAAAGCAGGATGGAGGTTGATGACAGGGACATGGGCAGAGGCCAAAGCGTTGATGAAAATCGGCGACAGAATATGCATCCACCCGGCACAGACAACTAGATCTGGCGAAGGGATGTGGGTGAGGATCTTCTGGGCAAGATCGGAATCGTACTGATTCCTTGCGGCTTGTACATTGTTTGGATATCTCTTCTTGTACTCCACAAGATTGTGGTACGTCACAGGAATGCGTGCATCTCGAGCACGAGTCAAGCCGTATGCCTCACGACGATTGGAAATAACGTGTGTGATCTCGGCTTGTGGAAGGAGACGTTTCGGGGTAGATCGGCTCTTTGAGGGCGGTGCTTGGCCGCAAGCATCGATCAGGGCCTGGAGGTTCGTGCCTGAACCAGAAATGAGGACGGTTATGTTGAAAGAGCTAGATGCGCTGTAGGCGCGGGTCTTGTCGGTAGAGACTGATTTACCAGAAGGCATCTTGAAGTAGACAACCCCCCGAAGCACAGACTATTTTCCTTCAGACAGTATGAATAAACAGGCGTCTGAGAGCTCTCGAAAGGAATCGAGCTGGGTACAAGCAGGTGATGAAGAGGTCAATACAGCGGCGGGGCAGGCTCAGCGTCGAGGATAGTGCAGGCTCGAATTTATGCCATGACTTTGTTGACCACTGCAAGGTCTGAAGGGGGCAACGGTTGCAGGAGTATGTGGACGGAAGAAGAAGAGAAAAGAATCCGCTAAAGCTAGCTCAAGACATTCGAGGTTGAGCGCAGTGGAAAAGCGAGAAAGAAAGTGTTTGAAAAGTGATACAACTTTGGGCTAAGGGTGAAGACTGGAGGTATGGAAGCTCCCGCAGGGTATGATCTTCCTACCCAAACCTACTGCATGATCACAGCGGGATCAAGCACCTAGCGAAGGGGGAGGAGGTGCCCATCGTGCCCATTGCGTCCATCGTGCCCATTGCGTCCATCGCGCCCATCATTTTGTGCCCCGCGCCGCTTCCTGACAGCTCGCAGTCTGCAGGGCGCAACTAGTACAGCGCAGCTAAAAAGTAGGTACTTCTCTTAGCTATCTCGACCCTCGCCTCACTGGTCGTCCCTCAACAACCTGCAGCTATATCCTGTCGCTAGTCGAACTGCTGGGTCACGGAAGAGTGGTCGCTCAAGTCTTCCGCAGTTTCTTGGGTACCTTGACTACGAAGTACAACCTTGCTTGATCCTGACATGTCCATTCTGCTCCAGTACAAGCTATCTCGTCACCACTACCAAAAACCTGATAAGTATCGTGTCGCCACGGCCGACTAGACACCATAGTCTGCTCGAGAAGCCGAAGACCAAGTCCACGCTCTGCCCAAATGGGCCTGACGTCGATCGGTTCCAGCAAGCGGTCCAGGGTCAGCTGCACTTCGCGCGATCATCCCACCGAGCCACCTAGACATCACTGGTGTCAGTTTCTATATGAAACAGCCCTCGTATATTGTATCACATCCCTCGTCCCTCGCTTGCGCAGATCATTCTGTTGGTCTTGATCCTTTTGAGAAACTGCCGCGAGCATTTTGGGGAGGTTTCCACCAGTAAATCATGGATCAACCTTACTCGTTTCTGTCAACCGAAGAACTATTGTTTAGAACAGCCCTGGTGTCATCTCGGCAGGCAATTCTTGCTGCGGGGATGCAGAGACTGTACATCCGTTTGGAGTTGACCCACTGAAGCTCCTCGAGCGGCAGTCTGGTGCGCAACCAGGCTCAGAAGAACACCTGCTACGCGCATTAGCCTTGATACCGAGGATCCTCGTATGCAAGTCCACCGTCAAGGACGACTCGAAATAGCGACCATTCACGGCGAAAAGCGATTTCATTGGAGAGTGTCTCACAGTGGTGCAATACCCTAATTGAGTTCACCAGAGAAGGTTGCAATTCCTGCACGATATTTTGATCTTGCATGGTGATCCATTTGATGTCACTGATGAATAAGACTGCATCGCCGCTTGCTAAACATCCATCATGATATGTACAATACAAGAAGTGGAGTCTGCACAGGAAGGCATCCTTCTGCTATGCCCACATGCCAAAATTGAAGCTGAGTACGAGGAGGACATCATACTCAG
This sequence comes from Exophiala oligosperma, assembly GCF_000835515.1. Lineage (NCBI taxonomy): Eukaryota > Fungi > Ascomycota > Eurotiomycetes > Chaetothyriales > Herpotrichiellaceae > Exophiala > Exophiala oligosperma. The sequence continues at coordinate 2,528,404 of NW_015622822.1, forward strand.
GCCAACAAGATGATGTCTTGGTGCCCCAAACACAGTCCGTGATCTGGGCTTTTCTTTGTTTTCGACCTTCCTTGTTGGACAACAGAAGCGAGGTGACAATAATGCGTCTTCAAAGTCGCGTAATTTCTAGCTGGTGGGGAGAACTCTAGCATATCACGTACTGTGCTCCGCGCATATCAGATGGTTACCGCTCGGCACGATGCGTTGCATTTGCATGCGAACGATGCTTCGCCTCGGTCCTTGCTTTCTCCATCTGTTTGCGACCCATGTGCTGTGGCGCTGAACGCTCCCGTGAATGTTATCGCTTGGTGGTAAGCCTCTTGACAAGGTCATGGAGTCGGAAGGTCAGGTCACCTTTCGATTTGAACAAGACCTCCAGCCTCTGCTACATTTCTCTCTCCGCAAGAATGCCCAGCGCAATGGTCTGGTCGACAGTGATTGGCAGTACTGATGATGAATGGAAGCTTCTCCATTAGCCAAAAAGGCAACCTGCGCTACTCTTCGGGTGCTTGTCTCACAGTATTACGAGTACCAACGGTCTATTGAGATACTACATACCTGCCTTCTTTGAAAGTGGGTACTGAATCCAAGTTTCGGAGGGTTTCCAGCAACATGGATTCCTAGAACTATTTGAATCTTAGAATGCTGTGCTGGCGTTTTGAGCAACACCATTTGGCGGGTCAGAGCACCTCATGCAGCGTCTAGATGCAAGCCCATCCTATCACGGCACCCTAGGATTGTGCTACAGATGGCCCGACTCATGGCTATCTGTATCCATAGCTCTGTCGACTGCAAATTTAAATGGATGTAATACTGGTTCTTTGTCATTCCAAATACCGTTTGCCCCCAAAAGTCTGCGATAGAACGATTCCGTCAGTGGGTTCAGACGCTGACATTGAAAGATAGGTAAAGTGTTCGGGAACTACACTGCAGACCTGGCTGCGTCGAATTTCAGGACAAGTTTAAACAACCAAACACCCGATATGCGACTAAGACCCAAAGGAGAGGTAGATAATTGAATCGGACGAGCTGCCCCTCGAGGGTAAATAGCTTGTGAGAAGACAACATAGAGCAATCACCCTTTCCATGAGAAGACCAGCACATTGGCAAAGCGAAGATTCTTTCTGGTATAGCCTCAGCATCTACCGGATAAGGGTCATTACGCCGACCTCGCGGACAAGATATCCTCTCAGGGCATGAGACCGAAAGATGCTTGGAAATATGTCGTAGTTGGAAATCTCTCATGGATATTCTTAGGAAACAAAGCAAATCTTGCATCATTGCCTGCGTTGACTGAGGTCCATTCCTTCAGAGATCTCTGTTTCTGGTAGTTCGGCATCAGTCACCGCGCTTCAGGGATGGGCCAGATACTCTTTTATTCTCGAGGGACTGAACATGTGTCCGATTACGGACACAAACGTCAACATCGTGGGCCAATAACGCACATACCACTTGCACATGGGCAAATCTGTTATACAGGGATCTGGCGTGTATCTCGGCTTGTTTCTCAGATCTTTGACGTGTCCCTGTGTGTAGCATGTTGACTCAATCAGGTAGCTGGCAACAGGTATTTTTTCCGGGGTATAAAACGGAGAGGGGTTTTGGAATCTGGGGTATGAGAGGGAATGTTTTTGAGGGGGAAGTGTTGCCAGAATCTTTGCCAGCTACCATTTTGGTCGTAGTGGTGTTTTTGCATACGAGAAACAAAGTACGCGGGAACTCAACCTTCTACCGAGTACGAGTACTTGCATGTCTTCATACCATGCGTCAAGCACTTCTCAGCGATTTTTGTCCCGTATCTAGGCGTAATGGGAGTAGACTTTTTTTGGCCATTATTGGATGATTCCTGGGTGTCAGTGGTTGTGGCACGGAAGTCGGAAATACAGTTTTGCGTTGGGCCTGGGACTGGGATTTTGTTGTTTCGTGTCTCTTTCTCTCTGGGCATGTGTCACTTGGGAGTTTACGTGAGATTTTGATTGTGTGTAAAAGACTAGGGGGGAAAAATTCTGTTGGCATCTTGTGTACTGTACGGAGTACACCGGACTTTTCTACAGTACTCCTTACAATAATAATAGGGTCGCCCGACAAGCTACCAAAGCCGTAGCTTGTCCTACGGAGTACAACCAAGGCCTTTTGTACCTAATACCTGTGGATGTTTTTACCCCATACATTGTGCCCTTCTGTTATTAGTAACATTGACTAGCCTCGTCCACGTACAAAGGACTGTCAGCGAGGTCCGGCGAGCAGGAGAGACCATTCCACTTGGGGCATATAACGGGGCTGATTTGCGTCGCTCCCTCTTTCATGTCCGTCGAATCACGAACACCAAAATGCGCCACGCTCAGGACGTCGACTCCTCCTTCGACTCCCTAAGCAGTAATTGCCAATCCGCGCTTTAGGTAAGATTGCACATTATTGACATCCCATCCCCTGTCACACGGTCAAAAAGGACGGAGTAAACGAAGGAATATGCAGGGAGGACCTCTCTTTTTGAAACCCAAGGGCGTCCTCTAGAACGCCCCTGATTTGACGCAGACCTTTTAGATCTGACAGGACCTTTTGGCGCCGGAACGCCATTTGCTTGGGTCAATATCGGCTGGTGGGAGACGCCCTACAGACGGGTCGTCAAGGGACACGCTAAAAACACAAGGCTGTTTGTTGAATCGTAGGGCCAAAGAAGGAAAAAAAAACACTATAGTCGGACGTTTTGTATTTCAAGCAGGCCCTCCCCGCTGTCGATTTTTTCTTTTCCTTCTTTGTCTTGTCGTCAAGTGTCTCTTGCACTCGCACACTGCTCTTGTGTCACTTTCACTTTGCGCCTGCCTCCCCCGGCTCTCTTCCCATTGTACCAGCCATGGCTGACGAAGTCAACAAGCCAGAACCAGATGCGACTACAGCCTCGACACCACCGTCCATCTCTAGTGCAGAGGCTGACAACAAGGAGAAGACAGCCCCAAAGAGCACCACCCTCGATCTCGACCGTGTCGGTGAGACTGAGGGATATGTGCTCGACGAGGCACAACTCAAGGAGAAGTTGGGCCTCGCGCCTGATGTCGCCTTGAAAAAGTCCAAAGGTGGTGTCGTCTTGATCCCTCAGCCCACCGAGGACCCTGAGGACCCTTTGAACTGGTCGAGATGGAAGAAGAGTCTCATCCTGCTCGTCATTGCCGTCAATGCCTGTACCGCTGACTACTCCGCTGCGACTGGCGCAAGTGCTTTGATCCCTCAAGCTGAGGAATGGCGCATCTCTCCCAACACCGTCAACCACGCCACTGCTGGGTATGTCTTCCTCTCATACTCCATAAGTGACCACCAAAACGAATGACCCAAGCTGACATGTCAAACGCAGCAACACCTTCATGTTGGGCGTCGGTGGTCTCGCGACCGTGTGGCTGTCTGCTTACTTCGGACGGTTGCCAGTGCTCTTCTGGTTTGGCTGCTTGTCGGCAGGTACCGCTGCTTGGTCTGCCGCCGCTCAAAGCTTCGAATCATACATGGCATCGCGGATTCTGAATGGCCTCTTTTGTGTCGCGGCCGCAGGAGGCGGGTTGATGTGGATCAAGGATGTCTGGTTCTGGCACCAACATGCGAAAAAGATCAACATCTGGTCCACGGCTATCATCCTCTCCCCCTTCCTCGGCCCACAATTCATGGCGGCAATTGTCAGCGTCACCTCGTGGCGCAAGGGAATGTGGCTAGATTTCGGCATCATCGCCCTCGGTCTCGCTCTGACCTTTGTGTTCGGGGACGAGACCTTCTACCCCCGGCACTTGATGCCAGACCGTATCCCTAAGCGCAAATCGCGCCTCCTGCGTGTTATTGGCGTCGAACAGTACAGGACCAAGTACACCACGAACACATTCTGGGAGGCCGGCAGTCGTCTGGGCTACACAGCGTTGAAGTTGCCCGTCTTCTTGATTTGCTTGTTCTACTTCTTTGACTGTATGAAAATCGGCTCCTTTATCGTTCGAGAATGCCATCGCTAACTCTTCACAGTCCCGTGGACGATTGGCAACAACACGACCATCTCGGTGCTGATCATCCCAGCATACAACTTCAGCTATCGCAATCTGGCAGCCATCTACACTGCACCAGTTGTCGGAGCGATTTTGGGTCTGGTTATTGGACACTTCATGTTTGACTTGGTGGCTAAGCTTTGGGCCAAGCGCCACGGAGGCCGTATTGACCCGGAGAACAGATTGATTGTTCTTTGGTTGGTCTTGCCTTTCAAGCTCATTGGTTACAACCTCATTGGAGTGACCCTGCACAATGCCCAGACCTGGTCATACTGGGTTCTTGCTGTCGGTTGGGCCATGCACAACTTTGCTACCATTGTCACCACGGCTGCAGTTGGTGCCTACCTCCTAGATGGCTATCCGGAGGCTGGTGGCGAGTGCGCGGCTTGGTTGAACTTTGCTCGAACCCTTGGTGGCTTCATTGTTGGATACATTCAGGTCAGTAGCCTCGATAAAATTGGATACCTACGACCACATAACTGACGTCTTGAACTAGATCAACTGGGCAACAAAGGCAGGCACTCAGACTGAATACGGCATTCAGACTGGCATTATGGGAGCAGCCTTCTTCATCGTGGTCTTCTTGCAGTTCTTTGGTGCCAGGTTGAGACATGCTCAGGGCCCATTGAACTTCAAGACCAATTAGGTTGTACGCATGGACGAAGTTTGGTATGAGATTCGGAGTAGTGATATGGTATATTTATCGTACGGGTGCAGGTTTGACACGTCGAGTCAGGATACCTAGTAGTGAGCATTGATGTTGAATAATACAAAGTAATATTGACTTGGTACCTCTTAACTCTATCGCACTCATGTATATGTTTCATGTCAGTACGGAGTATCGAAGCGAGAGAAAATTCCCGCGTCGGGTGCTGCACTCGCGGTTTGCGCGGAATGTTTGGCGATTGTGGACTCGACGTCATGGTCGGATGCGGCTGATGATTGGCTGCCGACCGCGGAGCTTTCTTTCGCTCGTCAACCTGCAAGAACAAGAAACAAAAGCTCTTCGATCACTGCACCGCACTTCTTCCTCGTCACCTCTGCCAGCCAAGTAGTTGTCTCGACCTTCTCCGGCAATCTCCCAACATGTCTCTGGCACGATCGTCTCGCAGTGCACAGGTAAACGGCTTTTCCACCCTGTGTGCGCAGCTGCCGGTCCACTAACGAGCTTTTTTTCACAGTCGCTGTTCCGCGCAACCCAGCGAGCGAGCAGATACCAGACCACCTCTCCTTTCCTTGCACGATGTGAGCAGTCTAATTGTCCGAAGCGGCCCCATGAACGTCCAACTGACCCATCGCAGCCTATGCCACTGTCGAGTCCGATATCTTCAAGCCGACAAAGTATGGCGGAAAGTATACAGTTACGCTGATCCCAGGTATGGCCAACCCTCGCGCAACTTGAATAACAAGGGAGGTTTCGCATACTCACGGAAATGTACACACAGGTGACGGTATCGGTGGCGAAGTTGCCGAGGCAGTCAAGACCGTGTTCAAGGCCGACAACGTACCCATCGAGTGGGAACAGGTCGACGTGACCGGTGTCGAGAGCGGAGGCAAGCACTCGGAGGAACTATTCAAGGAGTCAATAGCTTCCCTCAAGAGAAACAAGCTCGGCTTGAAGGGTATTTTGCACACACCTATCGAGAGGTCCGGTCACCAATCTTTCAACGTGGCCCTCCGTCAGGAGCTCGACATTTACGCCTCGGTGGTTTTGATCAAGAACATTCCAGGTCTGCAGACACGGCACAACAATGTCGATCTCTGCATTGTGCGTGAGAACACCGAAGGTGAGTACTCGGGCCTTGAGCATCAATCGGTCAACGGTGTCGTCGAGTCTCTGAAGATCATCACCCGGGCCAAGTCGGAACGTATCGCCAAGTTCGCCTTTTCGTTCGCCCTCGCCAACAACCGAAAGAAGGTCACCTGCATTCACAAGGCCAACATTATGAAACTCGCAGATGGTCTCTTCAGAAATACGGTCAAGAAGGTCGGTGAGGACTACCCTACCCTGGAAGTCAACGACATGATCGTCGACAACGCTTCTATGCAAGCTGTCTCCCGGCCTCAACAATTCGACGTCATGGTCATGCCCAACCTTTACGGTGGTATCCTTACCAACATTGCTGCTGCTTTGGTCGGTGGGCCTGGTGTTGTCCCTGGCTGCAACATGGGTCGTGATGTCGCTGTCTTCGAACCCGGATGCCGACATGTCGGTCTTGATATCCAAGGCAAGGACCAAGCTAACCCAACCGCTCTGCTGCTTTCTGGCACCATGTTGCTGAGACACCTTGGTCTCGATGACCATGCCAACCGCATTTCCAGAGCTGTTTATGACGTTATTGCTGATGGGTAAGTTTGAGGTTGACTTTCTGGATTATATTCAGGTTCACTAACTGGCTTGTAGCAAAGTACGAACGCGTGATATGGGCGGCAACAGCACTACACACGAATTTGTCCGAACCATCCTGGACAAGATGGAGGCGGAACTGTAAATGTTATGTTCAGAGGAAACAGCCCGGTCGTGGAGTAGGCACTGTCTTTGGAGAGTCGATTACGGAGTATAGCCAGCAGATTGTACGAAGTTTACTTGCATCTTTGCATCTATGCTAGAAATGATATTTGTATATGGATTTGCATGCACTCTTGGTCATTCCTGGTCGTACTTGTAGCAGTGTTCAATAAGTTCCTGTCCATCTAGACGACATGTGTACTCCGTAGATCTTCGGAAAATGGATCGTCACGCCCATTTCAGATTGGCGGAAAGTTGTGATGGTGCCCGGTGGTTTTCGGCTGAGGCGTCTCCGCAGTCAAAAACGCGTACACGGGTCGTACCAAGAGATATGACAAAGGTGGCAGCTCACCAGTTTTCCCTCTCCACAGCATTCTGTACATATAGTTGGCATGTGAAGTCCCCAATGTCTTCCCAACAAGAATAGGACTATGGCTTCACGGTCTATGGGCCATCTGATCTCACTTCCAGGCCGACACCATCCACCATGACCTGATCGATACCACCCGTACACGGCGAAGTCTTTTGGCTTACCTTTCTTTCCTTGACTTCTGCCTGTTCCCCCGATGACTCTCACGAGGCCTACGAGAGATGATAGCAGCCGATCCAGTTCGCAGGAACTGTACCACCGAGCCAGCCTGACTCTCGAGCGGACCCGCACACCCTATCACCTCAAAGCCGAGAGTCTGACCAGGCCGATCGGACTCTCTACCTTCCTCACCCCTGATGGAAGCGCCACATCACCCCTCAGCCGCTCCGAGTCAAGCGAAAGCGGCACGGAGGCGGACGACGAAAAGGGACCTCTTCTGAAAGGTCTCCCGGCGCCTCCACTGCGCATGAGAAAGGGCCTACGTGGGACCTCGCCTGCTGCTCTGACCCCGGCCGCCAGCCCCCTGCCGACTCCTCCGGCATTCGTCGAGGCGCGCGAGTTCGAATACTTCGGCACTCCCCGCAAGACGGCAAGGAAAACACCACAAGCTGGAAAGGTCGTCAAAGATTTTGAAGCCTACAAGGCTCGGAAGCGGAGAGAGATTGTGCGAAGATGTGTCGAGACTTTGCTCCTCGTCGCAATCGGTGGCGTTATTTGGACGAATGTGAAGGACTCCCCTGGGATATCAGACTGGAACAGTGAGCTGCTCGGATACTTGCTCCTTCCTCCGGTGACCTACCTCACCGTACCTCTCCGCCTGACCTTCCGCGCCGTTGCGACAGGGAAGTCAGTCATTCAAGCAGTTCGTCTGGGATTTCATATCCCTTCTCGGTTTGACCCTGGGCCTTTGTTGTATCCTGTGGCCATGCCAGTCCTGATCGCACTATCGTTGTTCCAACGATGTCATACATTTCTTCCTGTGGCCATTGTGTGTGGACTTTCTGCGATTCCGCCATCCGTCACTGCAACGCCACGAGTCAGGGGGATGGGCGATTATGTTCACTGGCTCATAACGATATTCCCGATTCATGCTTCTCAATTACGGTTTTCGCATGAATACCTCCAGAAACCGGTGTCTTTGAAACTAAGCAGCGAGGGCTTGTTGCAGCAAGAGGACTTGACATTGTTATACCCACTGCATCAATCGCTTATGACTATTCTCGGTTACCTCACGACTTCAAGTCTCGATATATCCGAACTTAGATTGTTTTCGACCGCTATGATTCACCTTCTCCTCTTCGCAAGGACCCCACAGGCAGAGATTCTGAAAGCCATGTTATGGCTCGGAGGACTATGCATCTTCATTACATGTAGGCGAATGCTTGCTTGGGAAGTCGCCCTTGCTCGAGTGCCAACCTGGAAACTTCTACGGAGACGTCCTAGACCCGGACTTGTTTCACAAGTCGATCAAGCCATCTGTGTTCTGCTGACGCGTGGACACCTGCGCTCCAGGCGGCGTGAGTCATCCGAGAGTGATTCTGAACGACCGCCGCTACGGCCCATTTCCACCAGCAAGTCCAAACTGCGGCTCAACATCAACGCGAGAGCGTCTACGACTCCAATTGCTGAGCCGATGTCTGCAGTGGAGCCTTTGAAGCCGAGAGAAGCATTTACAAATGGGCCTGTTCTTCAGAAAACGCCTCGCCGCAACACATTCACAGTATTCGAACGGATAGCTAGCAGCACCCAGTCGTCAGCGGGGAAGAAGATGAGAGCACCTCTTGCAGGCCAGTCGAATGTCTTTTTGTTCTTCACTTTGGAGCAGGCTCGAGTGCGCAAGTACGCCTATGCAGCTGCTGCATACTTCTGCGTAGCGGCCACAATACTAGGACCTGTTCGATTCTTTGTTGGCACCAGAGCCCTATCTGGCCATGAACCCTTTGGTTGGGCGATCGGCTACCTTTTTGGAAATATCCCGACTTTCAGATTCTGGGTGGTCAGCAACAATCTCGAGAGATGGATAAGTCTTCCAGCTCGCGTGTCTGCTGACGTCGCGCCTGTTGCTCCTTTCTCGATCGAATACATTCGTCAAAACACCTTGGGCCCAGCAAATACTCGCCTTCTGATCTGCGGGTACTGCGTGGCCGTGTTATTCATGGGTATTTTTGCAGTACTCCGCCTAACTTCTGTGGTCGAAGTCGACACCAGGCGGAAAGTCTTTCATGGTATCATGGTTGCAATGCTTCTTCCTACTATTTTTGTCGATCCATGCTTTATCGCTTTAGCGCTGAGTCTGGTGTTGGCTGTATTTTTATTATTGGACCTGTTTCGAGCTTCACAACTACCTCCCATCTCGAAACCACTTACAACATTTCTAGCCCCATATGTGGACGGGCGTGACTATCGTGGCCCAGTCATCGTTTCGCATATATTTCTACTCATAGGGTGTGCGATTCCTCTCTGGTTATCGCTGGCTGCGACACCGCGTACAGGCGAGGACGCCTGGGGAGGATGGGATACACCAGTTCGCGAACTGTCTATGGTTAGTGGCGTTGTTTGCGTTGGAATGGGCGATGCTGCAGCAAGTTTGGTTGGCAGGCGTTATGGGAAGACAAAATGGTATTGGTCTGGCGGGAAAAGTCTAGAAGGCAGCCTCGCCTTTGCCGTTGCTGTTGTTTGTGGTCTCGCGATGGCCTGGACCTGGCTCAGACTGGGAGGCTGGGCACTTTGGCCGAGTGGGCCGTTGTCACTTATATTCGCAAAATTCGTCTTCGCAGGAGTCGGAGCGAGTTTACTAGAGAGCACTCTGACAGCGGCAAACGATAATGTGGTAGTACCCATAGGGTTGTGGCTGTTAGTGAGAGGATTGAATATATAGACGTATGGGGGCTGGGACACCGCATATACCATACCAATTATTCAGCCTTGTGACCATTCATTCCATTTGGCCTCTGCATATCTATCAGGCGACAAGCGGAAGCCACAACACCTGATGCAATGTCAGCGGCAAAGGATCCGGCGCCCTGCGCTGTATGAGGGCAGCAAAGTAATCTCAGTCCGGAAGTCGAATCCACAGCAATAATGGATCGGCTGACTCCATTGAGCGCAAATGTTCCAAGTGTTGAGAGATTCTGATTCGTCGTATCTACCTTCCAGGTAGGATAACAATATGAGACGTCAGACTAGACAGTAAACGTTTTTGACTAGGTAAAATGGTTAGAGCCAAGTTGTCAGACAATATGTCAACCCATCAGACAGCGCACGTGATCCTTATCAGTTTATCACTGTCAGGCGAGGTGAGGCGAGGCAGGTGCTTTTGTTCTAGGCCAGAAGTGCATCCAAACCATCCTGCGTCAACCGTTCTTCGGACGTGTATGACTAACCTAATCATTCCATACGAACGCAAGATACAATCGCGTCCTGTTCAACTTCAGTCATTTCTTAATCCTTTCCTCTATCTATCATTATCTTCTTTCTTTTATTGCCTTAGCCGCATCCTTTATACCCTGGTGTTACTAGCGTTCTGTGACACTGCGTCACCGATTGATCCGATACTCATCCCGACATCTTGCCGCAGCGAACAATCAGTCTACAAGCCCCCTACATGATCACTGTCCATCGAACTCGGCGCCAGCATTCTAGTCATCAACAAGCTGTTCGATCTTTCAACTTCTCGCTGGCCACTGACACCACATTTGAATTGACGCAGCCTAAGGTCCAAATTGCGCCATCTCCACACTTTGCGGCCTGTCGCCTGTTCTCCTAGTCACCTAATCTGTCGAACGATTACATCTTCGGGCCTTCCTTGATCTCGATCAATCCATGTCCAACCACATAACCCCTACTCTCTACCCACAACTGAGAAGATAGCACTCCAAAGCCATCGCCGCTGACTGCTCGACACAGCTCTGCACGCGGTGTGGCGGAGGAGGTGAAGATGGCGTCTACCACATCACAGTCTAGTACATCTAGACGGTCAAAGGATTCCGATCGAATAGGCAGTTTCCAACGCCATGAAGAGATTGGTCGAGGTAGCTTTGCAACGGTGTACAAGGCTGTACATACCGTAAGTCTGGCCACATCTATCGACCCTGCGGAGATTCGTGCCGTATTTACTGATTGATCATTAGAGTTCCTCCGGTACACAGAGCATCGTTGCCATCAAATCTGTGAATATGTCGAAACTTAACAAGAAATTAAAAGACAATCTCACATCCGAAATCTCGATCTTGAAGGGACTCCATCATCCACATATCGTTGCCCTCATCGACTGCAAAGAATCCAGTGCTCACATACATCTGGTGATGGAATACGTAGCTTTGGGGGATCTCTCACATTTCATCAAGAGGCGGGAACAAATCAAGGACAGTGAGTTGGTGGGCAATACGATGATCAAATATCCAAATCCTAGGCATGGCGGTCTAAACGAGGTGCTGTCAAGGCACTTTCTACAACAGCTCGCGAGCGCTCTGCAATTTTTGCGAGCTAGAGATCTCATTCACCGCGATGTGAAGCCGCAGAATCTCCTCCTCAATCCTTCCCCTGTCTATTTCGAAACACACCAACCTCGTCCGATGCCGTATCAGCCTAGTCAAGATGCTCTCAACCCGGTCTGTGGAATCCGATCTCTTCCCATGCTGAAGATTGCAGATTTCGGATTCGCCAGGTCCTTGCCATCTACAGCCCTGGCAGAGACCCTGTGTGGCTCTCCTCTATACATGGCACCTGAGATCTTGCGCTATGAGAAATACGATGCTACGGCTGACCTTTGGTCGGTGGGAACAGTGTTATATGAAATGGTCACGGCACGGCCTCCTTTCAGAGCTTCCAACCATGTTGAGCTGCTTCGAAAGATAGAAAAGAGTGAAGACAAGATCAAGTTTGGAGAAGAGATCCAAGTCTCGGAGGAGATGAAAAAGCTCATTCGGTCGTTACTTAGAAGGGACCCGAAGGATCGTTTGACATTTCCCGAGTTCTTCAAGAATGAAATCATCACCGGACCTATCCCAGGATTGCATCCTGAGGATATGCCCGAAGAGCTCGAACAGCCAGAGACAGATCGTCGACGAAATAGTCGGACGGATCCTACTGGCATTACTCGTCCAAGTTCGCGGAAGGAGCCCGAGAGTCCTTATAGCGATACTACAAGACTTGCCTCGGCGGAAAATCTTCCACGCAGATATTCTGTGAGTCGCCGAACCTCAGCAAATAAGGATCAGCTTGCAACTTTAAGGCGCCCTTCCAATGAGCGTGCCTCCGGAGCCGCCTCTCCACCCAGTCCCAGCGAACCTCGACCAGCTCTGCATCCACATGCAACTGCGCCTGGAAGACAAGAATTGGTCTATCGGCCATCTTCAACTCCGATGGCTCGTCAATCGAGTGCAGGCTCCCACAAGTTGCCACCATCCTCGTTGCGGGAACAAGTTTACGATGAGAGCCAAGAACTTGCCTTGCGGAAGCAACAAGAGGAGAAAGAAAGAGAGCGTGTCGCTCAAGATATTGCCTTCGAGAGGGACTACGTCTTGGTCGAGAAGAAAGCCGTGGAAGTCAACGCTTTGGCCGATGAAATTGACGCCATTCCCCGGATGAACAGAAATACGGCAGCATCACCGAAATCTGGAGCAATGGTTCGTAGAGCAACGACACAAGGCCCTCCTGGCTCTGCAACGGGTGCACAAACTAGTGCTTCTCGAGCCGTTCAGATCGCGTCTGGTAGGCGTCCAGATACCTTACACAACCGGCAGAGTTCTTATGAGAGACGTTATGGCCCTAGCCCCAGCTCAGCAACATCGGCCATCTCGAAGGCTCTAAATATGGCAAGCGGACGTCTCTTTGGAGTTGGATTTTCTCCACCGGTGAACTTCATGCGTGGCGGCAAATCTCCTCCGATCAACTACAGCCCATTTCCAGCGTATCCTGGTGCCCAAAGCAGTTTGATTGTAGTCGGAGACTCTTCCAAAACCCCAGCAGCCACCGATGAGGATACGAAGTTTGTGCATCTCGTTGAGGAGATTGCGACGCGAAGCGATGTTGTTTATGGCTTCGCTGAAGTCAAGTATAAACAGCTTACCCCAGCCATTCCTTCTCAACCAGGGCTCGGTTTGCGAAACGCGTCCGACGCCACGAGCTATGACAGCCCATTTGGTGCATCCAACGAAGATCTTACTGTAGAAGCTACAGTCATTGTTGCGGAAGAAGCACTCGTACTCTATGTCAAGGCACTCGCGCTACTAGCCAAAGCCATGGATATTGCTGCACGCTGGTGGAACCGCAAGAACCGTGCTGACGCACTAGATGACACAGCCTATCGTTCCTCGACAACTGCAAACCAGCGGATGAATAATGTTGTTCAATGGATAAGAGGTCGCTTCAATGAAGTCCTCGAGAAAACCGACCTCGTACGACTCAAACTTGTTGATAATCAGCGTCGACTACCTGAGGACCACCCTAGCCATCCCAACAACATTTCTACTGCGACAGCTTCCAGCACTGGTATGGGCACTTCAGCCGATCAGGTGGTTGTAAGCTCTGGGATTACGGCTGAGAAACTCATGTATGACCGTGCCTTGGAAATGAGTCGAGCTGCCGCCATCAACGAGCTGACGAATGAGGACCTTCCTGGATGCGAGATCTCGTATGTTACCGCAATCCGCATGCTCGAGGCAGTATTGGAAAGTGACGAAGACGCTATGCCCAAACATGCGAGTAGCGCGAGTGATCAGGACGAGAAAGAGGACTCGGCACCGATTAACGGCTTAGAAGCTGAAGACAGGAAGACGGTGAAGAACTGTAAGTCTGCAATCTGCCGAAACGGATCTGGTATTGACATTCCAACAGTGGTTCATAGTATTCGCGGACGACTCACCGTCATCAGACGTAAGCTACAGGTTGTCCAGAAGCGATCATCTGCTCCGCTACTATCCTCGCCCAGCAGAGCTTCTCCGCCACAACTAAATCGAGGCAGTGTCCCCACGGCTGCCCTTGTTACGCCATCACGTTGACGACTAGCATCATGATTTTTGTTTTCGTTTTGACCTTAGGCAGGTATTAGAACTTTGCCATCATTCCCCTCCCGGCGTTCACCTGCAACAATTGACAAATTCAACGGTTCGGTCTCGCATCGTGTTGATGAGGGCCTTCCTGGACTTGTACTTTTTTTTCATTTGCATAGGCTTGAAGGGATGTGGGTGGGTGGATGGTTGGTGGTTGGTTTGTACAGCGAGGTCATGGAATTTTATCAAGGCGTACGGTTCCTTTACTACCACGACCAGAATGAATTGCTCCAATTTGATGAAGAGACGGTTGAGCTTGTCCCTAGGTTAGGCATGGAAAGATACCCCCGTCATGAGAAATGGAGCTGGTGCAAGGGATTGAATTACTTGAGTGCTGAGTGGCAAGCTTGTTGTGATTTAGTCTTGTACCTCTTCGAGGGTACAAAGGTGGCATTGCTTTTTGACAGCATTGGTAGTGTTAGTCCGGACAGCCATGCTGCCAGGGGAGTTGCCCTTGGTGGAAAGAACGGCGACGAAGTCCTCACAATAATAAGAGAATCAGTTTCGACGAAAGACATTTCGTGTTATCCTGACACGGATATGTATCGCACATTTGTACCAGACTTCTATGGAAAATCACCCACTGAAAATGAATGACCACCTCAAACTAGCTGGGATTTCTATGGCAAGAAAGTACCCAAGCTGTTGCCAGCAGGGTCGAAAACAAATCGGTAATGCACGAGTACAAAGCATCCCGATGCCGGTTCTTGCGTCTTTGGTTTGTGAGCTTGTCCACATTGAGATTTCCTTCGCTGATGATATATTCGTCAAATCGATTGACACTGCACAGTTCGGTATTGATCAAGATGTCATGACGAGGCAGAGTGTTCCAGTCGCAAGAGCATGTCCTGAAGCATAGAGTCGTGACGCTGATAACATGCTGAGCCCTTGTGTACCTGGAGTAGGTACAGATAGCTACATTAACATTGATAAGTATGTACGTGGCAGTGTTGGTGTTGCAAGGTCTTGAACGAGAAAATTCGCACTTCTCCGCACTAGGCAGGTCAGGCGTGACGCAGCAAGACGGATATACGAGGTTATTTATGCTTTCCCGCAGGATGCGGCAAGAGACAGTCACATAGCCTCGCCCTGCATTTGACATTCGCTCCTTCTCTGTTGGGAGTCTGTACTACTTTGATAGATGAAGCCACCTGCACGGTCTCTTTCAAGGCTTGTTGGACCTCACATTCCTCTTACACGTTCACCCTCATCATCGACCTCACTGCTCCGGCAGACTACCAGACGATCCTTTCAGACTCAAGTCAGCAGGAATTCTGTTCGTCCTGCAACCGCTACTCGTCCTCTGCTGCCCCTGCGTCGCCCTTCGCTCATACACGAATCTTGCCCTGGTGGAGCGTCACCGTTCGCTCTCTCCAGGATGTGTCGATTCATGTCCGATTCGCCTGGTGTGACCAGTACTCAGGGTCGAGTCGTTCTTCCCGACAATGTTGTGCCAAAGCACTATGATTTGACCCTTGAGGTCGATTTCGACGAGTTTACATTCGAAGGATCTGTCATCATTGACCTAGATGTGGCCAAAGACAGCACGACCATTTCCCTGAACACCTTGGAGCTCGACATCCACAGTACGACGGTCCATGCAGATGGTGCCTTGGTGACGTCCTCGCCATCGCTCTCCTACGATGCCGATACGCAGACAACGACCATTGACTTGGGCAAGTCCATTAGCAAAGGACAAAAGGTCCAGCTGAAGCACACCTACACGGGACAGCTCAATGACAAGATGGCTGGCTTCTACAGATCCAAGAGAAAAGACGGGGAGTACCTTGCTGTGACACAATTCGAGGCAACCGATGCTCGTCGAGCTTTGCCGTGCTTCGATGAGCCAGCTCTCAAGGCTGAGTTCACTGTCACTCTAATTGCCGATGAGGAAATGACATGTTTGTCGAATATGGATGTTGCCTCGACCGAGATGGTTGACTCGGAAATCACGGGTGAAAAGAGGAAGGCTGTCAAGTTCAGTCGCTCCCCTCGCATGTCGACATATCTGTTAGCGTTCATTGTTGCCGAACTAAAGTCAATCTCGACCAGTGCCTTCAGGCTGCCTATCAAGGTGTGGATGACGCCCGAACAAAATGAGGCAGACGGCCGCTTTGCTCTTGACGTTGCGGCAAAGACTCTAGCATTTTATGAAAAAGCCTTCCAAGCACCGTATCCCTTACCCAAGATGGACATGGTTGCTATTCCTGACTTTGCCGCTGGTGCTATGGAAAACTGGGGTCTCGTCACATATCGTGTCGTTGACCTGCTTTTCGACCAGAAGACTGCAGGTGCTGCTACCAAAGAAAGAGTGGCAGAAGTTGTCCAACACGAGCTGGCTCATCAGTGGTTTGGTAACCTGGTGACAATGGACTTCTGGGACGGTCTTTGGTTGAACGAAGGCTTCGCCACCTGGATGAGCTGGTACAGTTGCAACGAGTTCTATCCAGAGTGGAAGGTCTGGGAAACCTTTGTGATCGACACCCTTCAAGGCGCTCTAGGCTTGGACGGACTGCGCAGCTCTCATCCAATCGAGGTCCCGGTGCATCGTGCAGAGGATATTAATCAGATTTTCGACGCTATCTCATACTCAAAAGGCTCGTCCGTCCTGCGAATGATCTCGAAATATTTGGGAGAGGAGACTTTCATTGAAGGTATCCGAAGATACATCAAGAAGCACGCCTGGGGCAACACTCAGACAAGTGATTTGTGGGATGCATTGGGTGAGGCCAGCGGCAAAGATGTTGCACGCGTGATGGACATTTGGACCAAGAACATTGGGTATCCTGTCATTACTGTGAGTGAAAACGAGAAGGATTCCAGCATCACGGTCAAGCAGAATCGGTTCTTGCGTACTGGAGATGTCAAAGCAGAAGAGGACAAGGTCCTATATCCTGTTATGCTCGGCCTCCAAACCAAGAGCGGGGTTGATGAGACCTTGATGCTCACGGAACGTGAACAAACCTTCAAGATTTCTGGGGGACTAGATTTCTACAAGCTGAATGCAGACCACTCTGCCTTTTACCGAACAAGCTATACTCCCGAACGATTGACCAAGCTGGGTGAAGCCGCCCAAAAGGGATTGCTTTCGGTGGAAGACCGCGCTGGTATGATTGCGGATGCTGGTGCACTCGCAGCGAGCGGATACGGGCAGACATCCGGTATCTTGAGTCTCCTTCAGTCCTTCAACACTGAAACTCAGTTCGTGGTGTGGAATGAGATCTTGACAAGGATCAATGCTGTCCGGAACACATGGATATTTGAGGACGAATCGATCAAAGATGCTCTCAAAGCATTCCAGCTCAATCTGTGCTCCGCCAAGGCACACGAACTCGGCTGGGAGTTTTCCGACAATGAGGACCATATTCTGAGCCAGTTCAAGAGCTTGATGTTCGGCTCCGCTGGGTTGGCTGGAGACAAGAAGGTTCAGGCGGCAGCCAAGGAAATGTTCAGCAAGTTCCTGGCTGGAGACTATGCTGCAGTGCATCCTAACCTACGTGCGTCTGTCTTTGCCATGGCTCTGCGGGATGGTGGAGAGAAGGAATGGGATGCCCTCCTGGCACGATATCATTCCGCCTCGACCGCTGACGAGAGGAATACTTGTCTACGAAGCCTCGGTCGTGCAAGGAGTCCCGAGCTCATCCAGAAGACTTTGAAGCTGGCACTGAGTGGCAAAGTCAAAATGCAAGATATTTACATGCCCATTGGGGGCCTGAGCACCACCTCTGAAGGCATCGAGAAACGGTGGGAATGGATGTGGCAGAATTGGGGCGAGTTGGTGGAGAAGTTGCCTCCCAGCATGACCATGTTGAGTAGCGTCGTCAGCATCTGCGTTTCGGGTTTCACCAGTGAGAAGCAGCTGCATCAGGTCGAAGCATTCTTCCAAGACAAGGACAAGAAGGGATTCGACAGGAGTTTGCAACAAAGCTTCGATAGCATCAGAGCCAAAGCGAACTGGCTGAAACGGGATAGTGAGGATGTTGTTGGGTGGTTGAAGTCGAATGGTTACCTTGAGAAGGGCAAGCTATGAGCATTCGTGTGCGTGACCAAGAGGTCTTTGGTGGCCAGAAGATGAACAGCTCTCTTCCAAGGCTGTATGAGTAAAAAAAGTAGATCTCAAGTCCAGTGTAGACATTCTTTACCTGCGAGGGATGTGAGCTGAGTTAGATATCCGATTCTGGATACGAAAATCCTTTTGCACGCGTCAGGGTCTCTAAGAGATTCGAGGATAGTGATTGAATGGGTGATTGTTTCGTCGCCAGTGGATGCATTTGATATACGCAGTAAGCTATTCGTTTACACGAGTACAGAGAGAGGATCAAGGGGGGTCCATAACGGAGGACGGAGTAGATGGTGGTGTGGTGGTGCGAGGGTGTTGAGTGAGGTTGGCCTGGTGGGCTGATATTTTTATGTATACGGAGAAGCATTAGTACCGAGTAGTCGTACTCCCTCGTATTATTCAATGGGTGGCTCGACTCGGATGGCGGAATCTACACCAAATAGATTGGACCATGCATCATGCAATCTGGCGCAGGTTCCGCCAATCACGCCGTTACGGTACCTGGACCTTTTTTATTTTTTGGCGGGACAAAAGGGACCCTTTCTCGCTACTACCGTGATGATCCCAGATTCATGAATTAAAAACCCGACATAAACTAGGGACACTCTCTCTGGACGAGCATCTACCATTCGTTATCCAATCCTTCTTCTGGGCGCAGTCGAGTCTGTGGACATCACACTCCTTTGTCTCCCTAGTCCTCTCAACACACACACACCCTCTGTGCTAGTAACACGCTCTCACACGGAATCGCCTCATCATCATGGGTTTGCTCGCGACCGTCGCAGCGCCCCTTGATCGCCTCCTCCAAGATCTCCCTCTATACCAGACCGTCCTCTTGGGCTTCGTAGCCCTCCTCCTCCTCTCAGTGGTCCTCAATGTCACCCGACAACTCCTGTTCAAGGACAGAAATGCACCCCCCGAGGTCTTCTCGTGGTTCCCGATGATCGGCAGCACGTACGTCGTCCTCTGCGCCACTCTCACCCTCACACTCTGGTCATGCTCAATGCAACAAATGCTGACACATAGACTTTTGTAGAATATGGTACGGAATGGACCCATTCGACTTCTTCTTCACCTGTAAAGAGAAATACGGCGACGTCTTCACCTTTGTCCTGTTGGGCCGAAAGGTCACAGTCTGTCTGGGCACAAAGGGCAACGAGTTCATCTTGAACGGGAAGCTGAAAGATGTCAACGCCGAGGAAATCTACACCGGCTTGACCACACCAGTGTTTGGAGAAGGGGTGGTGGTAAGTAGTCAAAATGACTGGGCGCAGGGAGTACGATTTGGCTGACACCTTACTCGAACAGTACGATTGCGAAAATGCCAAATTGATGGAACAGAAAAAGATGGTCAAGTTCGGTCTCACCATGGATGCCTTCAAGTCCTACGTCGATCTGATCTCCTCGGAGACCAAGTCCTTTGTGGAAAACAACAAACTGTTCAAGGGCTCAAGAGGCAGTGTCGACATCGTGCCCGCCATGGCCGAACTGACCATCTACACGGCGTCCCGATCGCTGCAGGGCAAAGAAGTACGGGCAAAGTTCGACTCGACGTTTGCCGATCTGTACCACGACCTGGACATGGGATTCGCGCCCATCAACTTCATGCTTCCCTGGGCTCCTCTCCCGCACAACCGCAAGCGAGACGTCGCCCAGCGCAAGATGGCCGAGACCTACATGGAGATCATCAAGGAGCGACGGGCCAAGGGTGGAAAGCGCGAAGGCGACGAGGAAGACATGATTTGGAACCTGATGAATTGTTCGTACAAGGACGGCACGCCGGTGCCCGACAAGGAGGTGGCGCACATGATGATCGCCCTGCTCATGGCCGGCCAACACTCGTCGTCCTCGACCTCGGCCTGGATCTTGCTCCGCCTCGCCACCCGGCCGGACATCCAGGAGGACCTGCTCGAAGAACAGAGGCGCGTGCTGGGCAAGGACCTCCCTCCCCTGACGTACGAGGGTCTCCAGAAGTTGACCTTCAACGCCAAGGTCGTCAAGGAGACGCTGCGCCTGCACGCCCCCATCCACAGCATCCTGCGCAAGGTCAAGTCCCCCATGACCATCGTGGCCGACGCGCCCACCGCGACCAAGACGTACATGATCCCCACGACGCACGCGCTCCTGTCGGCCCCGGGGGTCACCTCGAGAGAGTCGGCCTACTTCCCCGAGCCCTTGCTGTGGGAGCCTCACCGGTGGGACGAGGGTCACCCTCTCGCCTACACCCAGATGGGCATGGAGAAGGAAGAGTTTGAGGATTACGGTTACGGCATGATCAGCAAGGGCGCCTCTTCCCCTTACTTGCCCTTCGGCGCCGGTCGACACCGCTGCATCGGTGAACAGTTTGCCTATGTCCAGCTGGGGACCGTCTTGGCCACCATGGTCCGACACGTCAAGTTCAGACAGCCCGAGGGTAAGGATCTGGTTCCCACGGATTATTCGAGTTTGTTTTCCAGACCAATGGGTCCCGCCGTTGTCGGGTTTGAAAAGAGATGACATTATTCATCAACGACACTGGGTGATTTGGTGGCTTGTACGCCTGTGTATAGAACAAAACCAAGGATAGCCCTGATAATAACGTACCTTGTCTCTGTCTACCAACCTCGAGTTGTATAAAGCGTCCAATTTTGAAACGGGATGAGAGAAAGATGGTGTCAGAGACAGAGACAAGACAGCGACGGAGCAGGGTCCGTACATGGGGCTCAGGAGTGAAGCAAAGGCGCCTTTGGAGTTTGGGTGTCAGAAGACAGCTAGAGAGAGAGAGGCGTCTCCGGATTAGGTTCATGGTTGATGGATGATAATTAAAAATTACATACCACAAGGTGACTTGATAGAATATACCTGTATGTACATATGTATCATATGTCTTGAATATTCGTATCCTTCAAAGAGACACGACCAAAAATTCTCCATCATCCCATCGACGCCTTCATAAGAGAAGGAGACATCAAGCTACGGAGAGTTTTCTTTCATGGGCAACGCTCGATCCGACCATCCCTTGAATTCGACCAATCCACGACGCGCCATCGGGCAGTTTGGTACTCCGTGGCCACCGTCGTCACCTGTCCCTTTTCGTAAGCCTCTTGCCATTTCGGAGACGGCCCGGCGACGTCGTGTCGTACCGCGCGGGCGGTACCCATGAGTTGGGCGCTGTTGGCGGCCAAGAACAAGTGACCCAAAAGGCCCGTGGGTTCTTCGCGTAGGATGCTGGGTCGGAGTCTCATGGACTGGGCCATCCAGACGATGAGAGCCGCGTTGACCAAGAACACGCCGACGAAACTGTAGGCGATGGCATCGGCGGTGCGGAGGTAACTCGTGGTGAGGTGTAGGGTGGCGTCCAACGTGTCGTCCGACCCAGAAACCGTAGTGCCGGTGGTCCCCGTCGGTCGTGTGGTCGACACCAAAGGGTGAAGATAAGTGGTGGCGGTGACAATATACAAAAGACGCCATGCTGCCTTGAACTGCGTGATTAGGTTTTCTGTCCGAAACGCTTCGTCAGGGATCTTGCTGCTGCTGCTGCTGCTGCTGCTACCACTGTTGCTGTCATCGCCATTATTTTTTACACCCGCCTCGATCACCAACCTACCCAATGAAGTGGCCGACCATAAGCTCGTCGGATCTGCGTCAACGGCAAAAGAACTGATGGATTGTTCAAAAATCTTCCAATATTGTGGTCTCGGTTCCATGAGTTGAGGTCGAGCCGTGGGTTGGAAATTTCGTATGAGAGGTCTGTTGGAATTCGACGGGTCCACTCCCACGACGAGTTTCCCCGTATGGTTGTGGTATGTAGTCGTGCAGGAAATCATGGAAAAGTTGGTGACGGCGGAACCGTTCCCATCCGGGGCGTGAGCTGCAAACAGAAATACACGCCCTTCGAGCGTGGGCGACGATGATGAAGAAGAAGTGCCACCGTCACTGTCGTCGTCGCCACAATCATTCTTCGTCCACGTCTGGGCGTAGTTTTGAAAGAACCCATCACTGAACTGAAATTGATTGATGAAGTCACAACCTTGGTCGGTCCCATTCAGCAACCATTGGTGGTCGGAAGCGACGACGTCAAAGTCAACTTCTCGTAAAAGTGCTCTGCAGTCCAGGTCCATGAAAGAGGCATTCTGAACGACGGTCACGTTGTCGGAGGTTCCGTCAAGACCGGCGGGTATCTCAAAGGGGGCGTAACTCGCGTTCTGATCTGCCCACGCCGGCATGGGCGTGTCGTACAATTCGATTCCCGTGACGTAGGTGAGCATCGGGAGGAGCTGTGTGTCGGCTTCGATGGCCCACTCGTCGTAAAAGGTGGTCCGGTTGACCTTGATGTTGGTCTCGGCCACTTGTCCTTCATCGAGGTCGAACAGATTGGCCGCCAAGGGAGTGACACCCAGGGAGAAGATGGGACTCATAAAGAACCACAGTAGCAGCAAGGCATGCTTACTTTGCCAGGCCCGTTTGATCTTGGAGAACCACGACAGGGAACCGTAGTCCAGGAGGATCGAGGCTTTGGCTGGCGCACCGCCATCTGCGCGGTTGAGCTCGACGTAAGGCTGTCGTTGAGCAAAGGCCATGAACGCGGCCGCGAGACACATGCCGTAGGCTTGAATCGTGAAGGTGGGTATCTGCTTCCACGTGAGGGTCAACCCGAGCGCCACACCAGCGACGTTCCGGTCCGGTTTGACTTTACGTATTTCGGCGATACCTTTGGCGCCGGCCGATTTGCGTGCCAGGACGAACAGCGTCACGGCAAGGCCGATGGTGAACAAAAAAAGTAAGCCTAGGCCCCAGGGTTGGAGGCAATTGGTCACCCATTCCTCAGGTGTTCCGCTGAAGGATGATAAGCCGAGCTTGAACAATCGCATTCTGGATCGGTTCGTTGGACTAGGCTGTGCTGGAGGTGAGGGCGTCGAAGCTTGAGCCGCTGTCGTAATCGATCCGGAGGCTGAGGTATTGCCATGGTGTTGACCCTGGCTGGTGGGAGCAGAGGCGTGGGATGGGGCAGCTGAAGTATGCGACGATCCTGGTGTCGAAGTTGGATGGCTGGACGCATTTGTCAATGAAGATGGGGCAGACACCGACACAGGGGTTTGTGATGATGATGGTGGCAAACTTGGAGTCTGCCCCGTGGGAGGTTGAGTGTTGGAGGCACTTGGTCCTGTGTTCACCACCGCAGGACGTGTTTGGGCGCTCTGTAAAGGAATCCCCGTAGTGGGAGAGGCGTTTGCGGATGGAACAATAGAACTGCTTGGACTCGCATTGTTCTGTGCCGGAGTTGCTGGTCGGGTTGCGTTTCCTTGGGACATTGATCGCAATTCCTTTCGAGGGTTGCTAGGGGAAAATGGATGTTTTCAGACTCTTGCTCAGGCTCCATCAGAGATCCAGAGGATGAGTCTTTATGTGCAATCCGAGTCACCCTGTGGCAGTCGAAATGCGCCTTGACAACCATGGTGCTATCCTGAGTCTCAGAAACTAGACATCTTCTCGACCATTTCCGCGACGGCAGCTGAAAGCCACCCAGTCACTAGATGGATGTGGCAGATAATGATCTAGGCCAATTCAATCAGCCTTGCCCATGTTCCGGAGAAGGATCAGAATCATCGTGGAGGCTAATCCCCCATGGTTGGCGTCAGGCGCATTAGCTGATTGGTCTTGATGTGTGATAAAATGTGGATCGAGGCACACATTAACAAAGTGATGGGCGAGGCAAAGGTTGAGTGAGGAATGTCGTCTCGACAAGAAGTTCGGATGCGCAGCCACCACCACATTCTCGACTGATAAAGACCTTACCGAACAGGAACTTGTCCTTTTCCGGCCGCACTCGCTAACACCTCAACCCCTGTTATCCTACCGTTTTCGACCGTTTTCGCGTTCTGAACGCCACATGGCGCTTCTATTGCTTTGCCCTGCATATGGCAGTGTCAGAGACTCACCAACTCAGCTGCGACTTGATCAGCTGGTTCATTCAGCTCGAAGCTCGAAGATCAAAGAGCCTGACGCCCGAGCCTAGCCCATCAGCCTGATCGATTCATAACCGTGGCAGAATCGCAACTTGATGGACAAGATGGCATCCGTTGCTTCTTCTCGTCTCCGTGCCAGCAATAATACGTCACGAAGATGTTCGCCATGTTTTTAGCCTTGTTCTCGGTCATGTCCCTTTTCAAGAGCATTACCGCTTACACCACGTACACCTGCGTCTCCAATGGAAACCCCGTTCTCACCGTTGAACCCGGCTGTGACGCGCTCTCTAATGGCTATTCCAGTTGCCAGACCAAGTCCGGAATCCCATACGAAGAATGTGTCTGTCAACCGAAGTTGTTCGATGCCATATACGAGTACGTCTTCCTTGAGGCGTAGTTTCGGTACTAATCTGAGACCAGATGTGAAAGCGAAGACCGACAATGTTTCGAAGGGTACAGCATGGACGAGTACTATGAGAATATTCTTTCCGGTTGGCACTCATTGTGTGACACTTTCACCTCGACATCCTTCTCAACGCCCAAGTTGAGAACGCCAACCACGACCTTCGTCCTTCCCGCTTCCAGCAATACTCAAAAGTGCCAGAGCATCGAAACCGTGTGTGGTGTGACAGGGACTCTGATCAAAGACTGCTATCTCAGCTACCCTGCAAGTTCCCAGGATGCCCAATTCAAGAGCTGCGCCTGCAGGAACGACTTTTACAGTGCCGCGTCCATCTGTGAGTACGATGGGAACATCACCTGTTTCTCTCGGCCTGCAACATTGACGAACATTGGACTTTGGCACGTTTGTGGGGTAAGTGCCCTATCGCTGTGCGTCGATCGAGCCTGAGGAGCTGACAAGGGAAAGATCACAGCAATACCTGATGCAGATGATGAGGGGTCTGGCAGTGTACTCACGACGCAACCCGCACCAGCTTCCACAACCAGTATGCTGCTCACGACTCCTCCATCTAGTCTTCCAGCATCCAGCGCAGCCTTACCAACACCAACCAGTTCCGCAAGCAAGACTGGATGGGTATCGTGGCTGGTAGTTATGATGTTGGGAGCACTCTTCTGGGTCACGCTAGACTACTGACGACGACCTGAGCAAGGGATGTCAATGCAGATTGTGTCTTTGATATGTACTGTAGCTCCGTAATGGTCCCTGTTTTAGGGCTCAGAACATGATGGATATCGTGCGTTTAAGATGGCTCGGAGCCTGCAAGGTAGTTCTCACGAGTATGACATGTCGTTTGCTGGTTCCAAATTCTTTTCACCTCGTACTCGTACTCGTATTGCTGGCAACGTGGTATCATGTCCGAGATCTACACGTGAGTTTTTGGCCGACTCGGAACGAGATTCATTTTGATACCGAGTGTGGGTAAAGGGGAAGAGATTTTATGGGCCCGAACGGCCTAACAATCCGCCTAGTTCGCAAGGTATCTTCAAATAAGATGTAGGGAGTATGGGTGGTGCTTCTGTCCACAGCAAAGATGGAGCACGTCATGATTTAGCATGATCTTGCGTGGAAAAAAGGGTACTAGAAAGATCAACAAAAGAAGAAAATGAGAATTCAGTTGTAGTGAGTAGAGGATAGAGGAAATTCTCTCTGTTCCTGTACCTCATGTCATTCACAAGCCAACAAGAATGATGGGGTAATTACTGCACAGAAAATACTGTACTTTGTCCCTTCAGATGGTGGGGTTTTTAGGCTTCACTTACAAGTATAGGGAGAGGTGACTTCGGTCACTTTTAGGCCCGGCCTCGCCCTCTCGTCTAATCCCATGCATGATTTTTATCGGCCTTTAAGCACCCAAGCTCCATTATTTTAGGTGTCCGTGTTTGACTCCGTTGGGCAAATTCCCATGATACGAGAGTTGAACCCCATCCATCATCAATTTTGCCCTTCAGCTGTTGTTATATTTATTATTGTTCACTTCCTCTGTATTCCCTTTGGCTTTCGCGCTGCATAGACTTTTTTTTCTTGTTTTCAGATCTTAGATTTCGTTTTCCATCTCGAACTTCTTTCATCAAAGACCACGCGGTCTGCATTTGTATGCTGTATTATCCTCAACTTCTTTGTTACCAAATACTTCGCATTTCGCGCCGCGCCGTGTCCTCCATCGAGTGAATACCTTGGAACACAGGGACTTGGGCGGACTTTGCCTTTCTACTACACGATAATCAGAGCGTCCTTCTGTGTTTTGAACACAGCAATAAAGACATCTACTACTCCCTACTCGAGACAGAGATCCCAACCAAGGCCTGAGCTGACATACTACGGACTCCGTCGAGCCTCGCTAGCCTGATTTACCCGAGTCTGAGAAGGATCTTCAGGCTAACCACACCCTCGTCCCTCCGTATTACTTGACTGAGCGCTGCCCTCCATGGGTCTGTTTGGCAAAAAGTCGGCCTCGGATGGCGCAGAACCAACAGAGCATGTCACCTCCGGGACCACTACCGTCGTTCCCAGCCAAAACGTCTCGAATACCGAGTTGAACAAAGAAGCGCCACTAGAACCGACAGTAGCAGAAAAGTCCGACACCTCTTCACAAAAAGATGTGGACACGGAGAAGGAGCAGACTGTGTCGGCAAATGCCTCGTGGACTGGGGATGTTGAGGTACAAAACGAAAAGGCGCATGAAGACGGAGTGCTCCCCTCCAACGAGGACGAGGCTGTATACCCTGCCGGCTTAAAACTGGCACTGATCACACTTGCACTGTGTCTATCTGTGTTTCTGGTCGCATTGGACAATACCATCATTGCGACAGCCATCCCGAAGATCACGGATCATTTCAGATCTCTCGGAGATGTGGGCTGGTATGGCTCTGCATATCTCCTCACAACTTGTGCGCTACAGTTGTTCTTTGGAAAGTCAGTCGCTCCCGCAGGACCACCACTATGAATGAGACGCATTGCTAACAATTCACAGGATGTACACCTTTTTCTCGATCAAATACGTCTATCTGACTGCCATTGTCATCTTCGAAGTCGGCTCTGCCGTTTGTGGTGCTGCCCCGACATCCAATGCGCTGATAGTCGGCCGTGCTATCGCTGGTATCGGATCTGCTGGTATTTTCTCGGGTGCTTTGGTCATCATCGCGTACACCGTCCCTCTTGTCAAGCGCCCTATCTATACTGGTGAGCCTTTGTATTGGAGATCTTTGGCCGCGCTGTTCTAACCAAATATAGGTATTATCGGTGCCATGTATGGAATCGCGTCAATTGCCGGACCGCTTCTGGGTGGAGCATTCACCGACGGCCCAGGATGGAGATGGTGTTTTTATATTAACCTGCCACTCGGCGCTGTTACATTGATTGTGATATTCTTCTTCTTCCAGTCTCCGCACAGAAAGGCCGAAGCATCGGTCTCGTGGAAAGAGAGAATCTATCAACTTGATCTTGGTGGCACAGCTGTCTTCGTGGTCGACATTGTCGTCTGCTTACTCGCTCTGCAGTGGGGTGGCTCGACATACGCATGGTCGAATTGGCGCATTATCTTGTGCCTTGTTCTTTTTGGAGTCCTCACGATCGTCTTCATCGTGATCCAATTCTTCATGAAAGACCATGCAACAGTGCCCTTTGGGTTGATCTCTCAACGCAGTGTTGCGGCGGCAAGCTGGTTCGCTTTTACTCTTGGATCGGCCTTCTTCTTGCTGATTTATTGGGTTCCCATCTGGTTCCAAGCCATCAAAGGAGCCTCGGCATTCAAGTCTGGTATCGACAGTCTTCCCATGGTCCTGGCACTTGTCATTGCGACATTCATCAGCGGTGCGCTCACTACGGCAATTGGATACTACTGGCCATTCTATTGGCTGAGTGTGATCTTCTCCGCCATTGGTGCTGGTCTCTTGACGACATTCGAAGTCGACACTGGACACGAGAAGTGGATC
This sequence comes from Exophiala oligosperma, assembly GCF_000835515.1. Taxonomy (NCBI): domain Eukaryota; kingdom Fungi; phylum Ascomycota; class Eurotiomycetes; order Chaetothyriales; family Herpotrichiellaceae; genus Exophiala; species Exophiala oligosperma. The sequence continues at coordinate 2,556,250 of NW_015622822.1, forward strand.
GGCTTCCAGGTCATTTATGGTCTTGGTGTCGGTTTTGGTATGCAGCAGGCTCTTATGACTGTCCAGGCTGTCCTTCCACTCGATAAAGTCCCCACGGGGACTGCGCTGGTCATGTTCATGCAGACATTTGGCGGTGCGTTGTTCGTCTCAGTCGCACAGAATGTCTTCAACAATCGACTGATCGCCGAGCTCCCGAAATACGCCCCGGGCGTTAATCCGCAAATCGTGGTGCATACTGGTGCCACATCTCTCAAAGATCAAATCCCTGCTCGACTTCTGGATGGAGTGCAGCATGCCTACAATATTTCACTGACGAACACGTGGTACATCTCTGTCGCCATGGCGTCTTTGTCCATACTCGGCGCAGTGTTTGTCGAGTGGAAGAGTGTCAAGGGCATGAAGCCGGGTGCGGTGGCTGCCTAAGTGGTTGTATGCTGTGCTTGTATTTGCTTCTTTTCATGTTTGCATAGCGATTGCGGCGTTGGTGTGTGGGTGAAATTAATTGCAACCCTTTTGCATATATTGGACGGTTGGATATTGTCTCTTGATTCCACTCATGTCCTAGATACTCCATAGATTGATGAGAGATAGACCTGGGCTATCAGAAGCCATGATTTGTAATATTTGGTCATCTCAAAAAACAAGTTCGATCAGTGCTTGAGAGTGCGAATTGTCGGATATTGTTGCAGTTACTCGCATGAGTATTCTAGATTCTCAGGCAGTGGTCGCATGCGCATTCACCAAGCAAGGTCTCGAATACTCTCTCGAATACTCCGTAGGCAAGTCGGGATACAACAGTGGAAAAGCGGTCCAGTGGCCCGGATAAAACCCCGGATATCTGCCCTGCATGGAGTAAATGGCCTGGGCTTATCGGGAACTGGGTCTCTGACTCAACTAGTATTTTATTTGTCCAGTAATAACTAGGTACGTACCAACGACGAACATCCCGTCGTTATCTCTTTCCCGGATAAGATCCCAAGAACTCACCTGGCAACATGTTTCTTCATACGAATCTCTGTCGCACTCTCTTCCTGTATCCATCGTATCCACTAGTATCGACTAAGCATCTGGTTTACTGAGATGTTGAGAAAAACAACAACAGGCTGAATGAAAATCATCATGAGGTCGTGAGGGGAAAAATGCCTCGGCCCAAAGTCCGCCCAGAAGACCGCCAGCGCGCCGTCAAGGCGTGCATCCCATGCAAGGCGTCCAAGAAGAGGTGCGACGCCCAGCAACCATGTTCGAATTGCGTCAGGAAAAAGGCCGAAGAGACATGCGAATATGCAGAGTCCATGGTCCGACCTCGCGGGATCCACGCCCACACGGCGAGAGCTGCAAGTGTCCAGCAGTCGTCTACTACCACGACCACCAACACCGTCGAGCGCGAACATGACGGCGACACGAGTACGAGATCACCGATCGAAGAAGTGGCGTATGAGTCGTCGCCTGCAGCAACAGCGACAGGCAAGCGCAAGAGGTCGCCCGCGCGAGGGTCGGGTCAACGCAGATCCAGCGACGGCAGGTTGTTGTTGAATTCCAGAGGAGAGAAAGGTGAGCTTTTGTTTTCTGTCACAGCGTCGCCTTCCAGTCCGGCTGGTAATCGGTGACTAAACCCCCTCAACCACAATAGTATACGTCGGCGGTACGGCGTCGCTTTCGTTCTTACAATTTCTTCGCCAAACCATCAAGCAGCAGATGGGTCCGTCGGTGTTCACAGACAACGATCGACGGAATGTCATGCTCGAAGTACGGAGTCCGGAAGATACGAACGCCATCTTTGAAGAAGATGAAAGCCAGAAACGGGCCTTGATTGAAATCTACTTTGCCGCGGTATGCCATGTCACTTATCTAACTTGCTTACTTCGCCCGTTCCCCATGTAATCTCGCCTTGAATTCCGTTACTCTTCGTGACTAACTCGTATCAAAGACCAATGGCTTTCTCGATCTATTCACGCGCGACGAAATCGAAGCTTACCTGACGAGCGTCCCCACGCCTACCGATGGCGGCCGCGAGTATGCTCTTGTGGCATTGGACCTCATCATTGCCATTGGTGGCCAGTGTCGCGCCCTTAGGCCTTTCGACTTGCGCTACGCCGTGCGGTATTTCTCGAGGGCGCAGAAGGCAGCCGTGGCGTCTGCGCTGGAAGATCCATGCCTGAACATGGTGCGCTGTTTCCTGCTGATGGCCTTTTACATGCTCGGCGCGTGCAGAAGAAATGCCGCGTTCATGTACGTTGGCATCGCGGCACAAGCGTCCTCGGCGCTCGGATTACATGTCACTGAGCAATATCGGAACTTTACCGTTACGGAGAGGAGTGTTCGGTACGTCTTCATCACCCGATTGTGTTTTCGCCAGCAATATGTGAGGTTGCCCAGACTGATGGTGTGGTTCTTTTTAGCCTACGTACGTTGAAAAGTCTCCGCGTTCTTGACGTGTTGGTATGTTCGATCCTCGGTCGAACGTACTCGACACCCGCCGTACGTATCGACAGCGCCAGTTTCACCGGCATGCATGTCCAACCCGGCAAGCCGAGGGACATGGCCCTCAACGCCAGTTTCGGAGCGTGCGAGCTCATCGCCGAGATCATGAGTAGTGTCGACGGTGACGTGTCGAATCCGATCGACACACCCACCGCGAAGCGCTTCCTCGAACGTTTGAGGAGCTGGAGTGCGAATTTGCCGCTCGAGATCCGTCGGTTTGAAAAGGCGGGCGATGAGCCCATCACCCCCTCAGACCAGGAGTGTATCATCGGAAGCATCCACGTGAGTTGCGTGTATTACTTTGCCGTGATGCTGGTGACGAGACCGTTTCTCATCACCCACCTGATGGCGCGATTGCCGGGCGCTCCACTGCCGGTCAAAGAGCCTAAAGAAGGGGCGAGGGTACAGGATTCGGAGGCGGTGAATCTCGCTCAGGCATGTATCGACTCGGCGATTCTCATGGCGCAGACGTGCTTTGACGCATTGCAAGGTGGGATTTTGTTACAGAATATGTGTATCATGAAGTGAGCATCTCCTCTTGTTTTTTCCTTGGCTAGCTGCTGCGCTCGTAGAGCCAAAGTTATGAGCCGTTGCTAACGGTTTGTGTTCCAAAAGGGCATGGGTCTTTGCAGCAGGCTTGGTCTTGGGGTTCTCCATGTTCGCACAAGGAGAATCCCCATTCGACATGGACGAATCATTCAACGGGGCCAGAGAGGTTCTGAAGAAACTGGCCGAACACAGTCCCCAGGCCGAACATTACTATGAGATCCTGACAGGTTTCGCCGACGCCATACAACGACACAGACAGCATTTGTCCCGAGAAAAGAGACGCGCTAGTAACAAGTACGTCAACAGGATCTTGTCGCTCGACGTCAACGTCGGTACCCACAATAACAACAACACCGCCACAAGTGTATCAGGAGCGGCGTCTCAGGTCGGGTTCTCACCCGGGATGCTGGGGTCGAGGGACAAGGATACCGCGGATTCGAGCTATCAATTGACGGACCTTGGTTCCATGGCTGCTGAAGCGGCCAATGGAGGAGGGGACTCTGACGTTGCGCAACCCCTCGTTGATACACATATTCATGCCGATGGCCAGACGACACCGTTCCAGTTACTCGGCACCACGCCTCAATTCGCGGTGGACACTGGCGGAGGGTTCGACTTTGGGTTGTTCGGTTGGGATAATTTCGCCATGCAGATTTCGGAGAATTTCTCATTCGACAATTACGGGGATACATGGGGACCAGCAGAATAGGATTGACTTGCTGACGAAGAGTAAAGACGGGGGAAAGGACATGGTATGACTATGATGAGGATTGAGAGTTACGAATGTCGAGAGTATTTGGATTGGGGACACGACGGGGAGTTGTTCATTCTGAAACCGAAGTGAATGGGAGATGCAGATCAGGTTGGTCATGTGAGGTAGTGACTTTTTTGGTTACCGACGGCACAGCTACTATGTGAATTTCCTTTTTTGGCTTCTTTCCAAAGGGTTTACCCATCATGGATGATTGTGATGGGATGAGAGTGGGGGAGGGGGGGGCCTGTATCATTTGTAATTTACAGGGTCAGGGCACGGAGTATGGGTCAGACTTCTCAAGAATCAAAACATTGTCAGTTTCTATCTACCCAGCGCGGGCTTTTTCCCGAGGTCGTCCAGTTGTTCCGTCTAGGAAGGGGGAGTTCTTTTGGCGAATGGAAGATGAAGATTGACGTTGTTCTTCTTCCCACGAGTATTTGAGAACGGTATCCTTGTTCCGTACGCCCGTTGTACTGTAAAACGTATCAGGACCACCACCGCCGTCACCATCCCCATGGGTAGGTACCAGGTGACTTGAGAAAACAAAAGTAAGGTGGTCTTGGTTCCAACCGAGGTAACCTACGACTTGACACAAAACTTGAAAAGGAGCCGCGAGCCTTGTGCATGGCATAAAAAGGATGATGGATTAATAATTGAAAAGAGCCAACCCACTCACCAACACGACAGCACCTCACATCAAACTAAAAACGAGGATCGACGATGGTGTGTTTCTCAAATACGTATAACAAACAAACCACGGTAAGGTATCTTCTGATACCGTACATTTCATTCGGCAGAGTACCTAGAGAAGAGTCTTGAAACAATATCGCCGCCCTCGACATCACCACTACTATCCGTACCACTACCAATCACCTAGGTACCTAGGTATAGTACAGATCCTGCCATGCCGAAGAAACAGACGGTATTCCTCGTAGGAGCAACGGGTGAAACGGGGGCGTCAATCCTAGATGCCATGCTCGAAGATGGCTCTTTTGTGAGTAGACTTACGTTACCCCCTTTACGATATCGTCGACACAACACACACACACACACACACACACTCACACACACGTCATCTTGAGGACAGTGATGATGATTATGCATCTCCATACCTTGACCCTCAGTGGCTAGCTACTAACGACGATGTCTCTTTTTCGCAGGAAATCACATGTTTCATCCGCGCTGCCTCGGCGAACAAACCCGCAGTTCAGGATCTCAGGGACCGCGGCGGCGGCATCAAAGTCGTCACGGGAGACTTGTCGGGCCCGATAGAAGACACCGTCAGTCTCCTCCGGGGTATTGAGACGGTGATCAGTTCCATCTTCGCCCCCAACGTGTTCGAACAGGACCCGCTCATCGACGCCGCGGCCAAAGCGGGAGTCAAACGTTTCGTGCCGTGCAACTGGGCCACACCCGCCGCGAGAGGAGGTATCATGCAGATACGCGACCTCAAGGAGCAATGCCACGACCGGATCCTCCGTCATCGACTGGGCTACACCGTCATCGACGTTGGGTACTGGTACGAGATGAGTATTCCACGTGTCCCGAGCGGCAAGATCGACTCCGCCATCGTCTTGCCCATCAATGAAGTCTACGCCGGTGGTACGGCGCCGAACATGCTCGTGGCCAAGAAGGACGTGGGTCGCTTCACTGTCCGAATCATCAAGGACAAACGTACCTTGAACAAAAAGGTGTATGGGTACGGTGCGGTCCTCAGTCAGAACGACATCAATGATATCGTCGCCGAGAAGTCTGGAGAGAAATTGGACCTTGTTGCGGTAAGTCGAACAAAAATTCTGCTCGTACCTAGGTGAACAGTCTGATTTGTGTGTCTCCGTTTTGCTCTCAACACCAAACTGATGTCCTGTGTGTGAGTTGCAGAAGTCGGCCGAGGACGTTCAAACTAGCTTGAATGCGGCGGAAAAGAAGTTGGCCGAAGATCCGTCGAATGTGCAGAACATGTACCTCCTCGCACATGCTCAGTACTGCAACACAAAGTACGTGAGGGCAGACAATACTCCGGAAAATGCAGAGTACTTGGGATACATCAATGGGCGTGGATTGTACCCGGATTTCGAATGGATGAATTTTGCGGACTTTGTGAAGAACCTCCTGGCTGGTGAAGTGAAGAGACCTTATCCTCACTTGACGCTCTAAATAGACAAACAACACGGGGCGGAAGAGCTGTTTGGCGTTGACGTCTTGCCTAATCTTCGCGCCAATCGTAGGCAGAATTTAGGTGATTGTGAGCTTGAGGGTCAGGCTGGATGACTGATTCTTTGTAGGCCATGCACGTTCAAGGTGTGGTTGTCGGAGCTTTCCAACCCCACGGGTATGAAGGCTTTGACTGTCGTGTTCCTTTTGAGCGACAAAGAGTCCCGAATTGCCTTACTGATGATAGTGCGCCATCCCGGGAAGGTAAATAAATATCGAGACGTAACCAGATTCGGCAGCCCCAATCATTCAACCTTCTAGGTTTTCTTTCCCAAGTACCTGTCGTCCTCAGGCGGGCGAAACAGCTAGTTGAATCTGGCAGGTGTAGGTCCGTACAGACGTTGTGTGTTCCTCGAGGGTTTTCTCTACTGACAAACCCACCGGCCCAGCTTTTGATTTCATTTTTCAAAGACGTAGAAGGACCCCTTTTGGTACGCTGAGTTGCCTCGTCGGGTTTAGTCTCTCAGTACTCACACTCAAGGCTTCATGCAGTGTACGATGTGCCGGGTCATTGCCCTCAGCCCATGAGCCAGTCATCGACAAGCCTTCTGCCTTACGGGCATCTAACCCGTTCCGACTCACCAGGATATGGCGACCATCAGTAGGGCTCTGTTTCCCTTATAATGGCCATCGTCCCCCGACCCAGAGGGTTTTCTTTTTGTCTCTCAATTTTGCCCAGCCCGCTCTCTTGTTCAAACTGTTTCCACGAGCATTCTCTCTGTCTGTATCCTCAATCTGCTTCTGCACCGTCTTCCCATTGTTTCTGTGCCATCACTATGGCTCCAAGCAACAACGCAGGCTCTGTAAGCTGTGCGAGCGGCGTCGATATAGTTTATACTGATGTTTTTGCTAGGGTCGTGAAACATCGCAGAGGCCGGACGCAAGGGCGCGTAGTTTGTCTCCATTATAACGGCTTGTTTGCCATTGACGCTGACCTGGTGCAGGGAAGAAGCCATCCGTCACGTTGGAAGCATTCCTCAAGTTGTCAGCCGAGAAGGATTCATGGCACCCCCAACAGACCAGGTCGAAGCGGGCGGCATCGGTCACCGCAGAAGTCGATACAATTTTGTTAGAGTTAGAGGATGCTTGCCAGAAGTGAATAATGTGCCTTTGACAGCACTAGGCAAACATGTCGTGGTGAGTGTGGTGAGTGTGGTGTTGCATCGGTGAATCTGGAATGCTCGCCCAGTTGGAAGTGCTGAGAGGTTCATGCTGTCAGATAATTGTCCAGTCGCATTCCCATCTCAGACTTGAAGTTGCAAATAATATACCCCGCATTGATCGTAATGAAGCCCCTCTCATAGGCGGCGTTCGTTCAACCCACCTTCTATCGTGGTGTTCATGGTTCTACTCGGTTGCGAAAGCCAGATGACATCGTGGGTGGAACTTTCTCTTCTTTCGCTGTTAGTCAGAGTGTTTGCCCAATAGCTATATTATTGCAACAAGGATTTTGTTGTAATAAATAATGTATCATAGCGTAGCTCCCTACATCTTTGAATTCGTGTTGGCTTGGTTTAATCAACATTCATTGTTGTTACTTTGGGTTTGTTCATACGATGTCACTGATGCGCGAAAGTGGCAGTGCTTTCGAAACAATCGTGAGGGGGTTGGAGAACTACTGCCCCGAATAGGGAAATTCCCGGGACATGAGCAAATCGACGATTGATTGGCTGAGTGGTAAATGCTCAGCATGCCACCAATCCCTCGACAGCCTCGTCATTTTTGTAGCCTGGGCCAGCACCACCTGTGGTTTTCCAGGTTGCAGTTTGACAGTCCGATTTCTATCCAATAAGCAGGACAGATAACTTAACTCCTGTGACAATGTAATCTCCTACATACACACCAAGGGTACTCCGTATCTAGCTAAGGAGATGGCAGAACTCCTTCAAGGGAGCCTGACCGGCAAATTGCCGGATCAACCTGCAAGCACCATATTACCAGAATCGATACTCGCAATGCGTTATTACTTCTAGCCTCTAGACACGCAGTGATGTACTGTAGATAAGATAGACAGAAAATACCTCATTTTTCCGAGATGGATCATCTCGGAATGTTAATCTCGAAAACGACCATATGATAGAAGCAATGCGATTCCGGTATCGGGCAGCCGGTGTATGCGGGGAAATTACTCGGTAAGAGCCACTTCTTACTTAAGTCTCGATTCGCATTCGAGCTCCCGGGGATCTCGAGGAACGGCAAGTCAACTTGTTGCGGTGTCTGGTGTTTGAGAACGCACTTCTTTGAATTCGTTATACCTTTTACGAGCACTTTCACAGTAATTAAGCCATATATTTGGCTGGGCTACCGTTCACACCCAACGACAAGATGGCTGTCTTACGAGCGGTGTGCCCTCGCTGGACAAAGTCAACCAGCACACCAGTATCACGGTTGCTTTGCCGGCGAAAGTTTACCTCGTCAAATCGTAGTATGGGAGCCAACAATGCAAAATCAATATCGGAAGCATTCTTGAACAAATTCTCCCAGGGGCAAACCTTTGTCCGATCCCAGCTTTTAGATGCGAACCAGCTACGACTCTTCTCCCTCACCCTAGACAGGCCGCATCTGTGGTCTAGCTCAAACAGTTCGAGCGGTCACGACTTGGAAGACAAAGAACCACTCTCAGGCACACCTATCCCACCTTATTACCACCTCGTATACTTCACCCCAGCCCAGCTACCGGGAAGGCTAGGACTTGACGGTACGGACGCATCATTCAATCCCGACGCCCCCTTCACGCGGCGCATGTGGGCTGGTGGATCTTGTCACTGGGTCGGAGCAAACCCCAACAATGCGAGCACACAAGCCTTGCTCAGGGTAGGGGAAATGGCCACCGAGACCACCAAGGTGTTGAGTTGCGAACCAAAAGTGATTGGCAAGACGGGAGAAGACATGTTGGTCGTCCGGGTTGAAAAGGAGTTCCGCAACAGCAAGGACGAGCTCTGTGTGCTGGACCGACGAAATTGGGTGTTCAGGACCGCCTTGGACCCGACAAAGCCAGCAACCACCGTTCCGAAGCCTGCCGAGTTGTCAGTGTCGGAACTAGAGCAAGCGGCCACGGGAAAGGTTGTCCGGGAATACAACCGGGATGAGGCGATGCTGTTTAGGTTTTCTGCATTGACGTTCAACGCCCACCGAATCCACTACGACAAGCCATGGGCGAGGGATGTCGAAGGACACAGAAATGTGGTGGTCCACGGTCCCATGAATCTGATGGCCATGCTGGATCATTGGAGAGATGCCAAAGCTCCCTCCCAGGACGGCGACGGCATCTTCTTTCCCGAGAAGATCGAGTATCGAGCTACCAGCCCAGTGTATGCAGGGGAAGCATACCGTGTCATGATGGACGAAGACGCAGTTCGTCAGAAGGTTGCCGATGTCAATGTTGTCAGCAACGACGGGACTACTTGCATGAAAGGAACCATCAGTGATTGGTCATGAGCACCATGAACTGTGTCGACAATGCTCCAAGGGGCCTCGCATCGCAAAGGGTGCAGTAATCGAGCTAGGATCGGAGGCCCTACAGCAAAGTGACAGGAGGTATAGTTTGGTATGAAGGAAGTTGTTCACCCATGTACTCCGTACAGTATGGAGTACATACATTCAGCAGCCATCCATCATCGGCATTATTGCGGTAGAATAGCATGTGATAGAGTGATCTGTCGTTGATTTTTGTTGAAGGACAGAAGGTTACCTAGATAACTCCGGAGCATGAGCCTTGGTGCTTCAATTGTTCCTCACATCGTGCTGAACTTGTGAGTAAAAACATGGTTACTTTATTGTGTACGAGCATGTTCAAGATGCTAGTCGCCATGATTGATTCGATCATCTGTCCAACCGACCATCCAATTCATGTATCCGTCAATCTGTCAAAACAAATCGACTTTTTCGTGGTGTGGATGGGGCTCTGTGGCAGTATTTTAGTGGCCCTCCGAGATGCCTAAAGTGCATGCCTAGGTACGAGTAAAAAGAGTAACTAGACACTCCTTTAGTTGGACGCTTCCCAGCTTCCCGACAGGTTGCCGAACTTTAGGCAAGTGCAAGTCTTTTTGTTCTTTCCCCCGCAATAATGTCATGCAGCGCCCAATCCAGACCACCAGCGACTCCTCAATTTTCTCTTTCATGCCGACTCGTCTTCTCAATCCAATCACTTCCTTCTGTTTGGACAACACCAGGATCTTTTCAATGTCTTCTCCACGTTCCTCCCCTTGTTGCTAGAGTTGCACTCGATGCCGTGGCTGCTTTGCGCGACCTCCCCGGCTCCTCGTATTCCAAGCCGTCTTTTTCGATCCCAGATTCCAGGGTTCGCATGCGATCTATCAACATTTCCTCGGAACTTACTCAACGCGATATTTGAGTCGTCTCCCCCGGTGCCCTCTTTCACTTTCACAACAGACCTCCCCTTCAAGATGGTGTTTGATCGCGCCTCACACACACCATGATTCCACAGACTCCCTCCGCGACCGTACCTCCCGACACCTCTTCCCAACAACTTCTCCGTCTCGGTAAACCTTTTGTCGAGTTCCCAAGATTTAGTATTCTGTCTCTATTGGACGAGAAAGACCATGCTGGCAATAGGCTCCCCTTCTCGGAATGGCTGACGAGACGGCTGCAAGTTGGCAAGCCTTTCGTCATTGCCGACTTCGAGAAGCTTGATACCTGGCCGGGTGCGGACTCTCGGAGTGGACATCAGTCTGCCTTTGGCATCGAGAGACTGATTGAACTGAGCACGAAAAAGAACATACCCGTGCGCAACTGCAGTACAGGACGAGATCTTTCCTTCACCCTCAAGAAGTTTGCAGACAGTGCGAGACAGTCCTTTCCCGAGTTTCAAAATCTATATGCTCGAGATCTCCAATGTCCGCCAGAATGGCTGGAACAGTGTCGCAGACTCCTTCCCACCGAGGTCCAGTGGGGTGGTCGACTGGATCTCTTCCAGTGGCTTCCTCAGTGCGCTCGAAGTGAAGTCATGATGGCCTATGTCGGCAGTGAGGGGAGTAGCTCAGGCTTCCATCGATGCTTTTCAAGCACCGTCGCCCTTAATCTGCTGGTCGAGTCGGATGATCGCCCAGTCGTCTGCATCGGAACCGACTTCGATTCCCAGAAGAAGTACGATGCCTTCATCTCATCGAGAGGAGCTTCGCCACACCTCGATTGGTTGAATGTGGGTTCTGACGAACTCGTCGAGGCCGACTTCCCACTATATGTCTATGATCAGCGTGTAGGAGACCTCGTTGTCTTTCCACCGGCCACGGCACATCAAGTCTGGAATCCTTCTACTCTTTCAGCAAAACTCGTTTGGAACATTCTCCATCCTTTATCTCTCGAAGTCGGATTTCAATGTGTGCAGGTACCATTCAACCGTCTATGCCATCCCGATGTTGCTCGTACCAATCTGTCACTCGCGTGCGCTATGCTCTCGCTGCTTCAGGACAACCAAAGTATTACCAATGCCTCATTGCCACTTCCACCAGACCTGCCTCTGCTTTCGCGTTTGTTCAGGCAAATGGTCCATGACGAATCTATCGAGTCTGAGCCTGCCACCCCTATCAGCTTAGTACCCATGCCTGCTGGTACTATCGCAACCTGCAACTTTTGCTCCACTGCCATTTGGAATCGCCACGTTCGCTGCACAGTATGCACTGATTTTGATCTCTGCTTGCTGTGCTACGTGAATGGTCGGTCGTGTGAGCATGCTCAGTCATATGCTTGGGCAGAGCTTGTTCAAACCGACCAGTGTACAAGAGTCCTCAACAGAGCTAGAGAGATTTTGGGGTTCCAGCCTGAGGCACCCCGGGAGTTGGATCGTTGTAAGACACTTGGTACCGCCGTCAATGATCTTATGCGGGCCAAGAGTACAACCTCTGCCAAACTCTGCCATCTGTGCCGTATTGATCACCAAGAATGGAAGGGTCGTCGTTGCGACAAGTGTACTGCCTTCTTCTGCTATCGAGGTCTTTTCCGACACTTTGATCAGTATCCCCCTGATGTGTTGCGACATAAGGGTATGTGGATCTGTCCGAAGTGTGAAGAGACGTGTAATTGTCGTTGCTGTCACTTCACGACGGCTTACGTCAAGAGCGAGAAGCCAGCAAGCAAACGGCGAGTCAAGGCTTGCGACACCAGAGGAAAGGTGATGGGATTTGCAGACAATGTTTTCGACCAGAAACGGGGTCGAAGGGAAAGTAATCCTGGTGGGAGCGGGAACACGTCTTTGCCAGGGATGACCCAGATCAGTGGCAGGAAGCGAACGATATCTGCGACCGGTGACAGTGCTCCAGAAACACCCTTGAGGAAGATCGAGCTACCGACTCCCGAGCCAGATTTTTCGAACCAGTCGAGATTGGTTCTTTCGAGGGAAAGCTCCGAGCTTGTTTTGGATGCTTTTGGCAACATCAATGGCAATTTGCCCACACTGCTCCCGAGCTTGAAGACTTTTGCCGACGGGCATGATTTCATGGCAAGCCCTACGGATGAGAGACATGCAAGAGTCAGCACGTCTCCGGGAATTGCTTCCTTGGCTTCTACTGCTGTCAACGGTGGGCGCGTACCCAGCAATTTTCAACATGTGCAGAACCACATACTCCCGCCAATGCTTGGACACTCTGCACAGAATGGCATGTTTGTACCACGCCATAACTCGAGTGGTATGATGAGCACCCCAAGCACTGCTCCGCCAACATCACCAACAAAGCCCATGCCACCAAACGACATCAAGGCTCCGACCGCAGCTCTGGATGCGTCGATTGTCGAATTGGAGACACAGCTTCGTAACTTGAAAAAGTATGAAGAAGAATTCATTGCTTTGAACCTGGAGGACAGCAGGAAGATGCTTGCCACAGAAGTGGCCGAGCTCGAAGCCAAGATCAAAACAAAGAGACGTGAAAAGAGCCTTGTACTGATTGAGAGGCTCAAGAAAGAAGGGTTTGGTGGGCTTGCGGCTGTAGTGGGAAAGGAGGTGGGACTGGGAATTGACGGGACTGGTCAAAGGACTGTATAGTGTTTGGGTAAGCTGAGTCGTTGACGAGACGGGACAGCATATCGAGCTACTCCATTTCCATAGCGGATTTCAGTGGGAGGTTTCAAAAACCATGTCTAGGCTGGTATTGGGTTCTGAGGATATGGGCGCTTGGATGGCATGGATCTGATCAATCAACGATCATAATGAAGGGACTTGGAAAGTTCGGACCGTATATACCCCCAGATATTGCACATGAGGTTGGCACATAATGCTGACAGTTATTTATACCTTTTTATATCACATAATGACGGGTTGTTCTGGCCTTGGACCATGTCGCGGACGATGCCGATTGGTTTCTAAGCCGCCCGAGGTTTGGCGATGCAGGGGTAGGTAAAAAGAGTAGTTCCTAGCACTCTTTTATCCGCACGAGCGACGAGAGAGACCTGAGAGAAATACCTAAAGGCTGGGAAAAGGAATTGACCAAGTCCCAACTCGATGGTTGAAAAGAGGTCATAGAGGCAGGAAGTCATATTTCGCGAGGTCTTTGTTGATACGGAGTGACGAGTGCCTACAGAGTACTAGGGTAGAGAGATACATGGAGGTTACGGTACCATTAAATAGCATCGGTCTTTTGCCTAAGATGGGCTCACTAAACAAGTACAGTACATGCCTAACTCGCAAAGGTACCTATTGTACCAAACTTGCCTACCTGCTGTATGTGCTCGTAATGCTCGGTACTTGCGAGGCTCATTACTTGGGCGGGTCTTCCCGTTGGATTCCTGATTTTCGACCAAAGACAACCGGCTGGTCTCAGGTTGCGATACGGAGTAAATAGTCTGCCCTACCTGCTCTATATTTGCTTTCCTTTTACTCTCGCAAGCTTGTCTCTCCTTTCACGTCGCTGCTCTTGTTCTTATCTCTTGTTCTTGATTTTTGTAGGCTGTATCTTTTCGAGCGTGTTTCCCATCATGGCAGAAATTGAAACTCCAGCAACACCGGCGTCGCCAGTCTTCCCTGACACTCTGACTTCTGTCACCGCTCTTGCTCGATTCGAGTTCGAGCCCGGCCGAGGCAACGAAGGAACCAAAGTCTTGATGGTCGAATGGCAAGACGATGACCACGCTCGCTCCAAGTCAGGTAGATGGCAGGTTTCATGGTCTGGCAAGCGGACAGTCTTCCCCGCGGACGACAACCCTTCGGACAATATCCGTCGAGTCTATTTTCTCTTGCCTCCTGGTGCGACCATCCCTCCTCATGTCACTCTCGCATATTATCCCTTTGCGGAAAAGACCGAGGGTTCAGCCACCCCGTTACGAATGACGGTGAACCCTTTGCCGGCCATCTTTACACCGGAACTCGGAGCCACTGCAAAGGCCGCTGGTAAGCGGGGAGTGCTGCATACGATATGGGCCAAGAAGAGATTACAGGTTCTCGACAAGGAGATCAAACATGAGGAGGAGCACAACCTAGAGGGTATAGCTTTGGAGATGGCCAGGTCGGAAAAAAGCTGGATAGAGAACAACTTTGGAGTGGCTGGGAAGCCTCCTGCCCTGGATTTGACCGCTGCCTCGAAAGCACCTCTTGCACCGACGAGCCCTGGCATACAGAGCCCACGATCTCCTGGCGGGAGAAGACTGAGCGAGAAATTGAAAGGGTTGACGCTCGGGACCAGTGAGAAGGACCTGGCTCCCCGGGGCCTCAACACTCCTACGCGCGAGGTACATCCGTTATCACCGGAGGCATCTGATCTGGCATACTCTTCGTTCAGCGCCTTCAGGAATGGACCCTCACCCGCCTCCACCGCTGCCCCTTCGAAAAAGATTGTGGCCCAAGCGCCCCCTGAGCACATCAGAACACAGCAGGAACGATCATTAGCAGGCTCGATGGACTTCATGACCAATAAGAAGCCGACAGACTCAACTGAAGATGATCTTTTCGCGGTCGCTCTGAGCCCCCGATCACCCGAGGATACGAAAAGTCCCTTCTCTTTCTCCAGCGCAGATTTCGGAGCGTTCGAAAAGTTGAAAGGAGAGCGGTGAATGATGACTTTACTTTTTATGAATGAAATGACCTTATGAACGACAACTATCAAAACGATCTGACCAGACGAGCAACTTCCAATCCATTGCGACTCGGATTGTACAAGCCACCACCACATTCTTCTCATTCCCTCGAAAGCCGCGGCTTGAACGTTGATTCCAGTGATACCCAAGACTCCAATCCTAACCATGTAAACCCAAGAAAACACAGCAAAGTCCTTCCCAAACCATGAAAAATGCAAACCACGTGCCCTATCTCTCATCTATGCCAGAACCGCGGCAATCAAAGCCGCAATACCAAAGCCCGAGCTCACCAAGCGACTGGCATCACCACTGTATCGAGTCGTACCAGCAGTTGGGGCCGGCGCAGCCGTACTCGGTGGTGGCGGGGGCACGTTGGTGCCTGCATTTGTGACCATGGAGGCAGTATAGTTTGAGGCAGGGTTCGTTGCAACCGGAGCAATGGCTGTCTTGGTGCAGCCGCAGTTGTCATCATACCATGTGTAGGTTGTGCCTGATGTGCCTCCTGTGGCAGCTGCAGTGGGTGCAGGCATCACCGATGTCTGATGGCATCCGCAGTGTGGATCCCAGTATGTGACAGTGACAGTGGGTTCTGCACCAGCAGAGATCAACGTTGCGTTGGCAGTTGGTGTGTATGTTGTGAATGGTGTCGTCGTTGTCACTGGCGGCGCAATGGTTGTTGGGTCGCTGGTGCTCGAGGTGCTACTGCCTGAACCAGATCCGACCCCGGCGGCATTGATGGCGAAGAGAGGTGAGAAGTTGGATGAGCCATCTTGAACGATGCCAAGGCCATAGTCGCCGGGGACGAAGCCATCAGGGACGGTCACGGTCCAGTTGTACTCAGCAGACGAAGCTGGGATATTGGCTGCACAAACGGAGAAGTTAGCATTTCGTGGCGCTTTGGGTTTGTTAGGACCTGGACGTACTAGCTATAGGATCGTTCCAGCTAAGATTGCCGAAGAACAGGGAGACTGGTGAACCATCTCCCACGGTGAAGTGGATTGGAACGACTTGTCCGACGGTGACTGGACCCCAAGTCATGTTGACGAAATCAGAAGCGAGGGCGGTGGTGGCCATGGTGCCGACGGCGATGGCGACGAGACGAAGCATGGTTACTGGCGCACAGGATGAATGATTGAGATGAAGTGGTCAAAAGAGTGACAAGGAGAGTTGAGAGACGACGAAGAACAAGACTGGGCAAAATAAATGAGTGACTGTGTGTGACTTTGGTTGGATGCAAAGGGGGTAAGAGAGGGAAAAGAAGAGAGAAAAGTAGATGGCCGGACACGATCAACAGCAGTAGGTATGCGGTGGTCAAATACTTTATCGCCAGGACCTTGGACCTTTGGGGGCACGAATTCGTATGTTTGTTGTGAATGTGTTTCTTTGCCTCTGATTTGATGTGATTTGATGTGATCCGAAGGAAACAAGAGCAAAAAGAGGTTGTTGTTGGGGGTGCTGACATTCCAGTCCATGTTGGTTGTTATGTTGAGCCATTGGGAGGGAGGGAGGGGGAGTTTGCTGTATGAAGGGATTGCCAGTGAGCACGGACGAGATGGTATCGACGTTGCACATTCCAGAGAGAGATGATTTGATCTCTTTTTTGTGATCTGAAGAGCGGTGATTTGTTGACTTACACATGGATAACTCCGTATAGGGTATGATTTGGAGAGGTTGGTAGAGGTTGATCTAGAATAGGTCTTTTTTTTAAATCTGGAAACACTGGAATGGACATGGGTGGTGATGGTGGTGGTCCTCGAGGGTCCCGAGCTTTCTTCACTCACACATACAAACACATACATTACGAGTACATCTTTTGGACACGGAACACATATGGACGTAAGCTACTATGGAGAGAGGTAGGTAGGTACTCCGTACTTACGGAGTAGTACCTAGGTAGTTGATCCGTAGCAAAGTTGCCATGTCAAGTAGGGACGAGAATCTATCCCGGGAGATATAGACTACGATTCTTCACTCAGTAACTCTTGACCCTTACTCTGGGTAACGGGGCTTGTTCTAACGGTCAACAAGACCCAAGGGACTCACGAGAAAAATCCGTCTCGTTCAGACACTTGAAAATCACGTTTCAAAGGAAGAAAGACCGTCTTCTTTTCTTGGCCCTGGCAAATAAACATTTGATGGATTGCTCCAAAAGTCCTTTTTGCCCCTTCATCTAGGGTAATCTCAATGTCCCTTCTCTGTGTGTTTGTATGTGTCCAATACTTTGAGCAAAAGATGGATGTACTTTTTTCCTTCCCCAGAAGAGCATGCCGTCCAGAAGGGAGAAAAAGAACCATCGCCGTAAACAGTACCTAGGAAGGGTAGTCTTTTAATACTAACACTCTCGTATTGTTATTTGTATATAAAAGTTTGGATCTTCCGTTGAAAGTTGGAAACAAAAAAGACACCGGTTTCTTTCCCACACGCCCCAAGATCCGTACAAGAAATGTGGCCGCCCATTGGTCCTCGACGCCCCGTGTCAGTCCTTTTTTGGAAGAGGGGGGGGTTTTCTGACACAAAAAAAGGAGAAACAGAATGTCGATTCGGGTGTTTTCGACCTTGAGCTGGTTTTTTTTCTTTTACAACGCCGCAGCGAGACCGAGAACGGCGGCACCGAATACTCCCATGGCGGGTAGGGCGAGTCTGTCCACACCGTTGCCCGAGATCGAGCTGGAACCGGTGGCACTGGCACCGGCACTGGAAGTGGCGGAACCGACGGCGGCGGTGGCGCTGGACAAGGCACTGCCGGCCGCGCCGGTGGCGGAACCCGCGGCGGACCCCGCGGCGCTCGTGGCGGCACCGATTTCAGAACCGGCGGCGGACAGGGCGGAAGAATAGATCGAGGCAGCGTCACCGGTCAGGCCCGAGGTGGCCGAGCTCAACGCGGAGGCGGCGCTGGAGAGCAAGGTCTGGAGGGCGGTGTCGGTCCCGACGAGGGATGAGGCCTCGGAGAGGAGGGAAGAGAGGTCCTGTGCCGAGGCGGTGGCCGCGAGAGCGGCGGCGAAGATGTAGGTGAAACGCATGATGATGATGTGTTTTGGTCGTGTCGGGAATGAAGTTGTACACGGACGGGAAATGCCTCGAGGTTCTTTTCTTTTCTTTTTTTGGTGAGAGAGGGAGAGAGAAACGGATCTCGAACGAGAGAAAGTGGTTCTTGTTTTGTCACAAGAACAAAAAAGAGTAAAGACAGTAAGGTAAACACAAGTGAATGAGAGAAGAGGAGAGAGAAAAGGAAGAATCAAAGAAATTCCCACAAAAGTGCAGCAACCTACTTGTCTACTTATTGGAATCCCTTTTCGATTTCGACTGACCTTCAAGTTTTGTCTTTTTGGACCCCCAGAAAAAAAAAAGTCAATCGCCCTTCTTCCTTTCGAACGAGTACGCCGAGTGACATGGGTTCGTAGCCGCAACGGTACGGAGTACCGTTCATTGGGACTGGATTCTTTGATTGACGTCCAGCCCCCAGGAAGCCCAATTTAAAAGGGGGGGATTTCGTTACGGAGTGTCCGTAGATCCAATCCACTCTTTTTTTCCACTCGATGACTGGCTGGAACTGGCTGGAACTTGGTATGTAACAAAGACGCGTCGAGGAGAAAAGCTGTCAGTTGTTGGTCACGCGAGTGGGTTTTGAATCGAAGAACATGGGAGGAAGGGTCTGGACAGAGAAAAACGGTCGTTTCAAGGGGGGGAGGGGGGGGGGGGAAAGGAAATGGTTTCGAAAGGGGTCAAGGATACGGAGTAGGGATACGGAGTACGAAATGTTGATTGGTCTCACCACCTGCTACGTACCAAATTTCCCCCGTATTTTTTTGAAATCGAACACGAACAGTCTGGGTTGTCATACTCCGTATTAATCATGACAAAAGGCGAGATTTGAATCGCCAGCACTGCCACAATCAGAAATCTCCCATCCGCCGGGAGTTATTATTTACATACAGTACTCCGTACGGTACGCATTCGTATGAGCAAGGATATCTTGATCGAGCATCCAATCAGACGGTCTAAGCACATCCCCTACCAAGTCTTTGGTTCAGCCTTGCAGCACAAGTTCCAGCCTCGTCGAACTCATTTGTGTCAGGTTCTTCACGGTTTTGTCACAGATAAGTCGGAGTCGTGGCGTCCTGCACCGGTTACACAATACTCATATTACTACTCTGAAAACCATCCATCAAGTCTGTCAAAATGGTTCAAACTACCTAAAACATCAAGAGTGCCTACAATTCCATTCTCAGCATGCCCTTGACGTACTCCGTCTGTCCTATGGCCAATCCTCCGAAGAAGTTGAGTCGTTCTCCGAGCTGTCGAACTCCTCCTCAGAGGACATTCCCTTCGCAACGGCCGAGAAAGGTGGCTGGTTCGTCCGTGCAACCCCTGTCCAGTGCTTTGTGACCGAAAGGCCTTTCTGCCTTCTCTCCTTCTGTCTTCCACGCCTCTCGTTGCTCCTCTCGGCTTGCCTGACATTACGATGTCGGATTATGTCCGCCGCAATGGCATCTTCGAGATTCCAGCCCTTGGGTCGACCTCTAGCAGCAGCGTCGTTGTTCAGACTTCGGTACCCATATCGCGCTCCCGCCCCCAGATTGCCCTGACGATCCAGTGCCATGAGCTTCTCAATGAGCTGGTTTCTGTTGTCACTGCGAACTGACTTTTCGGGAATTTGACGCTGTATTGTAACTTCTCGCATTAATTCGTCCCGGAACATGGCGGCGTAATCTTGTCTGCTCGGAAGTGATGGAGTTTGACGGGGATTGTACTTGCTGATCCGATCTTGCTCTTGGTCAGAAAGGAACGGTTGACTGTCGGTCTCACTATCTGGTGTTGCGGGCGTTGATCCTTGCGCCGCCGCTTCTTCCTGACCTATTTTATGGTCATACTCCAGAAACAGGCGACGCAAGTTGCGCATGAGCCGCAAAAACCGATTCAGCCCCTGCCGTAGGGCAAGATTCAAGTAACTCTGACGGCCTATGACATCAAACATCTTCAAAATGCGAAGGTATTGCTCTTGAATGTCAATGAGTTCTCTCCTCATGAGGGCAAAAGTTGCTGGATGTGCTGGGTGAAGCCGCGGGACTTCACGTCTTGGAATCCTATCCATTTCAATAGGAACAGCCTGGTCGAGAAGAGTTCGATAAGCTGCTCTCAACTCGTTCGTCTCCCTACGGAGATTGTTGAACGCATCGCGGATGACCGCCCTTACTTCGGCTGGTCTCATATGGGTCGCAGTTTTGTCTACAAGCATTGTTGACAGCCCAGGGAGATGCACAGAGCCGATGACGCGAAGCACATTTCTGAAGTGGCTATCTTGAGGAATCAGTGTTGGCACGGGCACCTCGTCATTAGGGTGAGGAAGAGTGCGAGCCGCTCGATGTGGACCACGTTGATCGATGTCCTGCTCGGATTCAGCATCAGGATCTTGCTCAGCTTGTTGTGCATCCTGATTGCCCTCAATTGCAGGCTCTGTTTCGTTCTGCTCATCGGATTGACTCTCAATTGGCGATGTCGTTCGCCTAGTACGCGGCACATGCACATGGCCAGGTTGGGGTAAGCATTGACAGAAGTGATGGTATTGCCCCGGGAATTGAGGACACTCATGGCACAGCCCATCGACATGAATATCAATAGGAGGTTGATTTTCTTGGTTCGTATTGTTTACTGAGCTATGTCGACTTGAGTCACTCGAAGAACCTTCTTCGGGGCCTGAACCATGGGCACTTTCGTCATTCTCGACAACGAGCTCACCAAGGGGTTGCCGTCCTGGTCTAGGCCGAAGGCCAAATCCACCAGGGCGGACACCACCTTCATGGTCATCGGGTAGTTCTGGGCCGGCTGTGATCTCACCGAGCAGAATGCGGGTGGCAGCCGGCGATCGCCGTGATGGAGCGCCCCCAAAATATGAAGGAGCTGCTGAGATCGTTGGATGAGGGAGAATAGAACCCCGTGGTATATATGAAGGCCCTTGCCATTGCGGTATCTGGATAGGGTTTCCTTGTGGTACGTAGAAAGGGTCTTGCATTCGGGGCATTTGGGGAGGGCCTTGCCAATGTGGGATTCTGGCACCGGGCTCTGCTCTCACCGTAGGTGCTTGCTGTCGCACATTACGGGTAGCGGACCCCGTCAACCGCCCCGAGGCTCCACGCTGTGTACTGGGGGAAGTTGGAACATACTGTCCCCTAGGAGGGGATGAATTCCGCCTGAACTGAGAGGAATCCGCACTCTCTAGACTCTCATTTCTCGTGACAGCAGATCGTAGTGCAGTTGGCGGCTGATTGTATAGAGCCACGGCATCCCCAACACGAAAGGCCGATCGTTCCAAAAGATCCCATATCTCGTCATCAGTGGGACTCGCAATGGAGCGGTATCTTTCTTGGAACATTTGCCTGAACAATGAGATATGTTGGTCGCGAAAGATTGCTGCGCGACTGGCATTCGCATTAGCCGAAGTTTCCCTCCTAGGTGAATGACCACGGGTCGGGTTCCTTCCATCTCCTCCTCGTAGTCTCAGTGCTGGTGTTGTCTTGCGAACGCGGCTTTTTGGGTCTATGATAGCCCGAGGGCCATCTGGACGTCTCTCACCTCGGCGCTTACGGGAAACAAGGGCGACAGGCGAGAGAGCTCGACTTTGTCCAGGAATGAGCCGTCGTATGAATGATCTGAGCCGGCCGAACGGTCCAAAAAGTCGAGTATACTGAGATCCAGAAGGCGAGGACGAATCTCGAGTGTGAGGTGGAGGCCTGTTGATGAGATACTCAGGTCGTAATCCTTCGGAATATATTCCAGGGGTCGCTAATTCCCGGGATATCTGCTCACTGTGGGCGACTTCCAAGGCGCGTGTTTCTGGAAATTGACAATGGACATAGTCAAAATCGCTGGTGAGGTTTATGCCTCGTGGTTGCGGGAAGAAACGTTGGGACGTTCGTCTGCCAAGTTGACCAGCGATGAGTAGATCAGCATCTTTTCTTGTTGAACTTGTGGTGTCAGTTGAGGTTGATCGACGTGATGTCTTCTGCACATTCGCTCCCTGTGCGCTTGATGACCTCCCTGCCCTCACCGAAAAGCTGCTTGCGGCAGGAGAGGAGATGTAAGAAGATGGGGTCAACCGATCTCCTCGTGCGCTTTCTGCGCCTCTCCATCTTCTGACAGCAGCCGGGCCCCCGTTGATGGCGTTCAGTCGTATCACTGCAAAGTGTAATTTGGGAAAGGTGTTGGAATCCAGTATGTTACTGTCTGCAAATTTCCTAAGCGAAGAAATGACATGCTTTCTCAAAGGCTCTTCTTGCAACCGACGAAGGTGGAAGTATCTCTCGTCAGGGTCTGCACGGCATCTGTTAATGAAGCGACAATACTTGGCCACCATATTTTCGATACTCCTTGGATTGGCGGCGTCCGGTAGCCGAACCAGACGTTTAAATTCTCCTGCGACACCGGGCTTTTCAAAGAATTCAACCTCAAGACATCGTCGGTCAGTGATGTTCGACAGATCGCCACTGTCAAAGCTGACGAATGCCACTTTCAGACATCTCCAGATGTGAAGCCACAAGGTCCTTCTTTCTGATTTGTAGGTGAGGTTCTGGAAGTCACCGTGCAACTCATCACATTTACGCAAAACGTTCACAACAACATCGCGGCCTAGTAGTGGGAACAGTTGCTCGCTGGCATTTCCAAATAGGCTCGGAAGAGCAGGGCATGCTGATAAAGACTGAATCCCAACTAGCAGCGTAGAGAATGTCCGTTCTGGGACGCTCGTGGGTGATCGACGTACGCGAATCTGCAAGTCATGAAGCCTTTGAGACAGCAGTGATTCCGAGTATGATTTCCAGAGAGCTACGAAGGTAGAGTAATTCTCGGTAAGCTTTCGAAGGCATTGAATAATGGGAGCGGCGTTGAGGATTTCTTCAGGCAAAGATGACATTAAGTGAAGCCAGTCAGTAATAACAGTCATATCTTCAAACAAGGTCGTCGGCTCTCGGACCCCATTGGAATCTATCCATTGCTCGAAATACTTATTGATCCTCTCTAGGATAACTTCCACCGTCCGGGGCGCGGAGCGACTATTGATACTAGGAAGCCAGAGGTAGGTTTCAGAGGTTTGATCGGTTCGGATTCTGGGCTCATGACGAGGCCCGCTGTCGATTGTGTCGTCGACATTCTCCTGCGTAGGTGCTTGGTGGGTTTTTGTGAGGCCAGACTGACTTTGTGATTCTGTGGCGAGGCGCAAACGGCCATGATTTGGACCAGCAATAGCGATGCCGGGTCCTTCAAGTAGAGTCGTTATAGTTCGTCCTAGTGGTCGAGGAAATACAGTACCGGCCCTCGTTACGCCAGACGCAGAGTGCCTGTACGGCTGGCTCGAAAGTCGTCGACGAGCACTTTTCGCATTCCGTCTGGGCGCCATCTCGATCTGAAGGAAGCAAAAGGGGATACAAGGGGAAAAACATCAGAACAGCTTACCAGCAGAACATTAAATAAAACCTACCTCGGACAAAGGCTGTCATGGTACATGACCTAGAAACTTGTTTGCATCAATTGCACGCACCATCTGCGTTCAGGCAACTTGAGAAAGAGGCACGATTGAAGGCAAAGACGAACACAACTCATTGTCCGTTTTTGGTTTAGCGCCATGGACAAGAGAAACGTCTTTTTATCTAGCATTTCAGTGGATGGCCAAAGCTCGGAATGGGAGGTGTTCCGCATGGGCCAAGTCTAGGGTCTGAATGAAGATGGGACAAAAAGGAGACCCTTGGATTCGCCGGGTTCTCGTAGTGTAGTCGAACAACAAAGGTCATAGGGCAACCAGTCTATCCCCACCATCAGCCGAGATCCTGACAGTAAGTTGTAGATGGAAACAAAAAGAGCCATGCATCCGCCATTGCGCGCGGATGACTGTATTATGCCCGGAAGCCGAGAACGATTGGGTAATAGTAAGAGAGGAGTCGAGGGGCGCGAGTGGTTGGCTAGAAGAGAATCACGTGGAATGGCGGACATTCCTCGCGTGAAGCTGAGGGGGAGAGCAAGCTATCACCTCGTACTCGTAGTCGTAGAGTTGAAGAATGATTGCATGTGATGGTGTAAGAAGACGGAAACGGAAGCAGTTGGCACTTTCAACCGGGCTAGACGGGAAGAGGGTCCAGGGGAATCCAGGTTTGAATGACTAGAAAAGGGCATGTTCTGTCGAGGAGGGAGAGAGAGAAGACGGTGTTCACACAGTCTGATCTCTTACCCCACACTTTTACCAAGGCGGACGGACTGGTTGGCCGATCCGCTGACGAAGAATGGTTTGACAGGGGTTGAGAAGTATGTACGAAGGGAGGGTGTTGTGTGCGAGGTGTGGGAGGTGTATGGAGGAGAACAAGCTGTACTCAGAGGGCGCAGGCGCGGGCGCAGACAATCACTCTAAGTAATGCTTCACGTGATAATTCCCAATGCGAATGCAGATAGGGACTCTCCATAACGTTCCCAGCTAAGTGACTGACCGACTTGTATGACTTGTATGACCTGATTCCTTCATCTCGTCGGGTACTGAGAATTGCAAGGTGTACTGACAGATGCTCTGGCCTTGTACGACTGGTGTATAGTTTCAGTACCTCTGATATCCATTCAGATGCTTAGGGTTCCCCGTTAGGTCTCCTCTGGTGGCCTGTGCAGGCCCGTGGAGATGCTTCAACCAACTGGAATGGGCTTCGAGTCTGGAGAGAGCGCGCTAAACATGGGCCTAATGCACGCCCACGTATTACCTGGAGATGATAGCGCTCAGGAAAAGGAAACTTCCTTGCCCATCCGGTGTTCTCGATCACCTGTGTAGTACTGTAATATGTAAACCAACAGCATTTCCATGCCTCCTTCACTCCCTCCCTCCTCTCTTTACTTTCTCATCACTACTCTATCCCAACTCTACTATCTCCTTGATATCCAAACCATTCCAAACCCATTGCTATACCGCACCGACCACCAATCAATCAGACTAAGCCAATCTACTCCGTGCCTTTGCTCGCCTATCTCGAACCACCCAATCAGCCGCGTCTCCTGTTCACGCTCATACCAACCATGACGTGACTTTGGCTGGCATCCCCTTTGTCTGAGCCCTCAAAGCCATCTCAACTTCAAAGTGTCTATTGATCCTACTATTATACCTATCGAAAACTGCCTACAACCGCACCTTGCAAATTGCTGTTCCGTACATTGCCACAATCAATCGACGCTTCCCGCCATGTCCGGCCAAAACACACCACCCTCCCCTGCCCCCCAACACCGCCGACGATCCTCCTTCATTGACATGTTCAACCCTCGTTCAGCCCAGTCGACCGCGACTACTGGACTCTCATCCTCACCTCCCTCTACAAATACCTCGTCGAACCCCAACAATACTCAACACCGGAGAGGCACTTCCATCACCGGACTGGGTCTCACCACCAACCCCTCCGGCCAGACTCCCTTCTCAGCCTTCCAACGCCGAGCAAGCATTGCAACCTCGTCAGCTTCGAGCTCCCCAGACTTCAAGAATAGCTTTGGTGACGAACCCGCGGTTATTGAAGAGGATGATACATCGACGCAGGCCATAGGACAGCCTCCATCTCCATCCTTTGCGAGAAGAGTCAGCTTTGGAGCACAAGCATTGAGAGACGTGAGAATGGGCTCAAGCCCTGGTTCTGCTACTGGCGGTGGTAGGCGCCCCTCGTCTTCCCTTTTCACGCTGGTTGAGAATTCAAATTCCGAGAATGCCACTCCCTCACGACCTAGCTTGTCGGGCACGGCCAAGACTACAGGTAAGAGTCGAGGCCAGTCCTTTTCATGCCATTCAAAGTGGCTGCTGCGGTCTCCCTGGCGCTCTATCATCGACGTATACTGACCCTTGTTTAGAAGGCTTCAACTGGTCAGAGGCTCTTCGTGATAGGTCTAGACGCTCTCCCTCTTTCTCTTCCGGCAATCCATTTGCCCAAGGGGCCACTCGACCGCGTTCAGCAAGCATCTCTAATCCTGAGCCGCCCAAGGAATTCCCGAAGGCTGTCGAACCCCCTGCACCCACCAGAATGAAAAAGCCAGACCATTTGGGTGAAAGAATGCTTCGTGGTGATTTTATGATGGATTAGGGTCAGGAAACCAACCTTCCTACTGGTCAGTACCATCTCCTCACCCTCTATGACTACCACAAACTCATAGCGTTTGACAGATTCAAGGAGTCATTCCCTGGAGAGGGTCAAGTGTTTGAGGAGCTTCCTTACGGGAAAATGTTTGGGCGGCTGGTTCTGTGCCTGGGCTACGCTTCACTTGTAAAACACCCCAAAAAGAGCTACGTATGCTTTACGTTACAGCAATTCAAGGTTGAAACATGAGAATGAAACTGAGAGATGAAGTTTACGAACATTGTTATATTAAAAGAAATGGCAATTGACCGTCTTGAATGCGCAAGTAAGCAGCATTTTCAAAGTTACAAGTTTAAAAGTCATCGCTGTTGCCATAATCCCTCTCTTCTGTTTGGTCGCTATCATGGATGAAGTTGTTGTTCGACGAATATGGTGAACGCGCTATTAACGTACTTCGAATGAATGTAGATAGCGTTGAGGTCTTTCGCTCGAGATTGGAAGCGAAAGTGATGTGCTTGTGAAGAAGTACTGAGACGGAGTCTCAACAATTGCATAACAATTCCTTGCGACGAATTCTTCTGCACCCCAAAATGCACACCACAATTAGTATTGGACGAAACGGCGGGCTTTGTCATGGTAGAGGAAGTCCAAAGTTGGGTACTTTATTCATTCTCCGTAATGCATCTTCGTGCCGGGGCCGGGGCAACCGAAGTGTGTTGTCCGATGTGCTCCGCCTCTTGGAGATCCAAAGTTGCACTTCTGGAGGATCTAGCAGGTATACGTCAACCTATAGACATCATCTTCCCTTCGACTCTTCGTAGCCACTGTGCAAACACCTAATATAGTGGCAGGGATCTTCACTGCTGTGTCCTACGCGACTAGGTCAACTCGCAAGCTGTGATTTCTACCTCAGCTGCCCAACGCAGCGCAGTGGCAGTCACCGTTTCTTGCGACCTTTGTCCAACATGTCCTTATAATATGGAAGCCCCAGCTCAAATCACCTGCTTAAACCGCGCCTGTTAAGCATTGCAGTGGTCTTCCTTCTCACCCCGATCACATTACTCCCACAACTACGACATCAATCCTGCCCTCTGTCACGCCGCGCTTTTTGGTGGTCCTGCCTACCACCGCGTTCCGATCGGGAGACAACGAGCAACCTCTAAGCAACAGTCGACAGCATTCACCTACCGAAAGGATGACCATGGAGAAGATTGTGAAGGGAGCTACAAAAATAAAGGTAAAGACCACAGAATTTTCGATCTGTCAAGGCTAATTCGACTAGTTGGCTGCGCCCAAATCCAAGTACATCGAGCCTATTCTTTCTGCGACGAATGGAGGGGATTCTGGTGTTGCTGAAGTCTTCCGGACTCTGCAATTGCGATTACGAGATTCAACATGGACCATTGTCTTCAAATCGCTGATTGTGGTCCACTTGATGATAAGAGAAGGGCAGCCAGAGGTCACATTGAGGTACATCGCTGATTCACCAAAACGCATTGCTATCAGTGGATTCGCAGAGGGTATGACTCCCGAGTCCGAGTCAAAGAGATTTTGCCCGTCGACTGACATGGAACAGTTCAAACCCAAGGTTTGAATATTCGCCACTACTATGAATATCTCATGGAGCGGGTTCGGGCCTACCGAGATACAAAAACAGATTACGTCAAGTCAGGAACAGGCAAGATGCGAAGACTTACGGTCGAAAAGGGCCTACTAAGGCAGACGGAAATAGTCCAAGACCAAATACAAGCCCTACTTCGATGTGATGTGAGTTTGCTTCCTCGGATGGCAACGATCTTACTGACCCAAGAAGCTGTTGAACAGTCAAGACCCAGACAACGAAATTACATTGACAGCCTTTCGGCTACTGACGCTTGACCTGCTTGAGCTCTTCAAGGTCATGAACGAGGGTACTATCAACGTTTTGGGTATGTTTCTCGAATACGAAGACTGGCGAAATGCTAACTTTCCTATCAGAGCATTATTTTGAAATGTCTCGTCCCGATGCAGAACGCGCTTTGCAGATATACAAGACTTTTGGAAGGCAGACGGAACAAGTAGTGCAGTATCTGAGCCTTGCGCGACAGTACGAGACGTCGACGAGGTTGGAGGTCCCTAAATTGAAGCATGCACCCACGACATTGACCAATTCGCTGGAAGATTATTTGAATGACCCAGATTTTGAAATCAACCGCCGACAGTATCTTGCACAACAAGAGGCTAAAAGAACAGGGAAACCTGTGTCATCAGCTCCAAAATCGACGCCTTTTGATAGACCTTCTGATACGACAACACAAGGTCATTCCTTCCAGCAGCCGGCTCAGCAAATACCAAAGGGGCCTGCACCGGATTTGATCGATTTCTTCGAGTCAATTGAGCAGAATCAACAGCAAATGGCTTCACCAAGCAACCCTCAACAGCAATTTCACACAGGAATGCTTCAGGGTCAAGCATATCAACAAGCACAGATACCGCAGCAGACTGGGTACAACCCCTTCTTGCAACAGCAACAGCAGCAACAACCTCAATTTCAAAGCCAGCCTCTCCCACAGCCTGGACCCTTGCAGACCGATTTCACTGGCGCAGGTTTTGGTGGGTATGGTCCTCAGCCGCCGCAGCAGACACATGCTTTCCAATTCCAGTCCAATCTTTCACCCATTCCTCAAAATGGCGTGGCAGATTTCCAGCAACAACAGCAACAACAACAACAACAACAACAACAGCAGCAGATGGCTTTACAACCACAGCATACGTCTACAAACCCATTCCGTCAGTCAATGATGCCAACAGGAAATGCACAGGTCTCTCCAATGAGTGCAAATCCTGCACGGCAGTCAATTAACCCTTTTGCGAAGCACAATACCGGAGCTGTAACACATAACGGTCCTGGTTTTGGTGGCAACAACTTTGAACAGACCTTCTCTCCTAGCCCAATCTCTCCGGACCAAACATTCAATTCCACTTCATCATATGGCTCTCAACCTCCTGCGCTTCAACCACAAAGAACCGGAACAAATCCATTCGCAAAAAATCGGCCTGCGACAGCCGGTGGTCCGGTGACTGCGAATGTAACAGGGAGCACGAATCCGTTCAGGCAAAGTGCTTTTGTGAACCAAGAGACTGGACAAGGCTGGCAACACAGTTCTCAGGGGACATTTTCAGGGTTTGACGTGAATAATGTAAACACGATGCCAGTCTTTCCAAGACCAGGGCACAATTAATGATACAGCCTAATCAAGGGTAATACTGTTTGAGGATTCAGAGGAGGGAGGGTATTAGCGCTTTCTCTTGGATAGCTACCTATATACATTCTTCGACTTTTCAATCTAGCGACTTTTTGCATTGTACTTTGAAATTTGGGTAACAGTGTCCAGTACTATTGTCTGTACATTGTTTATATAGCCAAGTATACGTATACGTAACATACAACCAGAAGTGACCCAAAGTAGTTCTCATGGTATGGAGTACGGATTACCGAGGATTGTAGATGTAGATACCCGATGCTTCTAGATCGACTTCGACGCCACCGCCCTTTTTCGTGGCCTCCGCTTCGGTCTCGGCGGCAACATCCGGAATTTCAGAAACACCAACTTCGACTCCTCACACTTGGGTTGTCAACTTGGACACTGCTTGAGCAAGTTGATTTCAACGGCCGTACGTGGATTCTGTTCTACTGACATTGACTTCTCGGTGCCTCTTTTGTTTCTCTCTCCCAAGAATGATGGAGTGCTCGGCTCCATTATCGCCCACCAATCCGCCATCTTCCGTTCTCTGAGATATGGACCAACAGGGCGCCGACGGCGTTCTACCGAATCTGTCAATTATCCCCTATGACACAAACCGAGACATCGTGCTGTGAGTGTGGGCCGGTCCAAACTTTGACAAAAAGGTCCCAAAGGAGGGCGGTTACTGACATTCTTGTCTCTACAGTCGGCACGCAGACACCATTGTCTATCGAGATCCACGAACGAATCAATTGGTCCCCTTCCACCACAACCGAGCGGTCGAACGACGACCGTCCGACTGCCCAACATGCGGTCGGCCCTGGCACGCCCAGGCCAGGTCGTCCAGTCAGGACGCCGGCAGCGGTCCGCGGGAAGACCAACCGAGTTTCATCACCCAGGATTATTTCGAGATGCTCGCTCGAAGTCTTCCCGGTTCGAACCAGACTTCGGCGCCGCCCTCGCCGAGACGTCGCATGGTACAGCCGGTGCGGTCGCGACTGGGTCCCTCGTCTCCGGTCGTAGCCAACCCGCCCGCCAACGCCGAATTCGTGGCGAGCGCGCCCGTGCCGCCGTCACAGGCTCACGGCATCTCGGAGACGGCATTCTCGCCCAACTATTTTGAGAAATTCTTCGTCGAGGATCGGGAACTCGGCCGGGGCGGGCGGGGCGTCGTCCTGCTGGTCAAGCACGTGCTGGACGGTGTCAACCTGGGCTGTTTCGCGTGCAAACGGGTCCCCATCGGCGACGACCACGCCTGGCTCGAAAAGGTGCTCGTCGAGGTGCAGCTGCTGCAAGGCCTGTCCCACCAGAACCTCGTCTCGTACCGGCACGTCTGGCTCGAGGACTACCAGATCAGCACCTTCGGCCCGAGCGTCCCCTGCGCCTTCATCCTGCAGCAATATTGCAACGGGGGGGACATGCACAACTACGTCCTCGGGTCGGCCCAGGCGGCCACGACGACCCAGGAGCTCAAGGAGCGGATCCGTCGGCGCTCCAAGGGGGAGACCGAACTGCCCCGCCGCCCGAACGAGCCCAAGAAACTGCCCTTTGACGAGATCTACAACTTTTTCCGGGACATCACGTCGGGCCTGCGGTTTCTGCACCACAGCGGGTTCATCCACCGGGACCTCAAACCCAGCAACTGCCTGCTGCACACGGCGGGCGGCGAGACGAGGGTCCTGGTCAGTGACTTTGGCGAGGTGCAGTACGAGTACGCGACCCGCAAGTCCACGGGGGCCACGGGCACCATCTCCTACTGTGCGCCCGAGGTGCTGAGGCGCCTCTCCCCCGGAGGCCCCTACCAAAACTTCACGTCCAAGTCGGACATCTTCTCCCTCGGCATGATCCTGCACTTTTTGTGCTTCGCCACCTTGCCGTACAACTGCTCCGACGTGCTGCACGAGGAACGCGAGGACGTCGACTCGCTGCGCGCCGAGATCCTGGGCTGGGAGGGCTTCCACGACGACCAACGCAAAAGGCGGCCCGACCTGCCCGCCGCCCTGTACACCTTTCTCAGGCGCCTCTTGTCGCTGGACCCGGAGCTGCGTCCCAGCGCGGACGACGTCCTGCAGGTCGTCTCCTCGGGACGACTCGACGACATCCCCGCCGTGAGGAGGCGAGGGTCCATGGAACCCGAAGAGCTCACGCCCGGGCGGAGGATCCAAAAAATCGACACCCCTCAAAAGGGAAACTCCCCTTCACGTGGCGTCGGCCACGGGGTCGGTAGCGGTGGTCACGATCTAGCTCCCAAGTCTCCGAGGGCGAGGTTCCGTCATCATCAAAACATGTCCGGTTCTCCTGAACGGTTGATCAACAAAAACAAAAGGTCGAGGAGGAGAGAAAAAAGTGACCCATCGAATCCATTGCGATCCAGTAGCAGCGGCAGTGATAGCGACGACGACGACGACGACGGTGACGACGGGGGCGCCATCTCACCCATCCAGCCACATCGATTGCTACTCGAACCTCCCACTCCGATCGACGAGGACGACGTGCGTGGGCGGTGGGGTCACGGTCCGTCGGATTCTTGGGTCCGTCGTCTCTCTGTCGTCCTCGACAGACCCATCACCGCCCCTTCGACCCGACTCCTCGTGCTGGGCCTCAAGTTGCTCTCGACCTTGCAACCTTGCATGTCCTACGGCATGAACGCCTCGGTGGTCTACCCCTTGATCTGTCTGGCCCTGCTCGAGTTCGCCGTGCCCGACATTCGCGTCTGGAAGGCCGGGGTCGTCATGGCGGTACATTTTGTCGTTTTGGCGTTTGCCATCAGGACGGACACGTTGTGCGCTGTCGGTGTCGGTGTGGGTGGTGGTGGTACTGTTGGCGGTAGTAGTTACTGACGTTGTAATAAACCAAAAAGGAGAGAAACCAAAAAAAAACAAAAAATCATCAAAAATCATCATTGGTGACAAGTGACAATTCTTCCTTGCAAAAAACTAATATCTAACCCTAGTACGGAGATGATATGCTTGCTGGTGTCGTTTGGACCAACCCGCCTGGTGACTTGAGCCGCAATACTGCAGTACTTTTCAGCAAGGCCCCCTCTGATTCTTCCTTTTTTTCCAGAAACGTGACCACCCAACATGGTCTGTTTTACCATCTTCTTGGTCTGGTTCTTGATCTTGATCTTGATCCTGTAGGCAAGAGACTGATCCTATTCCAATCCTACTCCGGCCCCGTCCCATCGCTCTTCCGACTCCGTACCTTCTTATCATACAAAGTGCAACAAGTACTTAAACTGTCCTCGAGACATCGACATTGACGACACACCCCTCATCATAGTTGTATGGTGGCAACATCCCTCCGTCACTTTTGAAATCCCGCGAGTTACAATAACCACATCTCGCTCGATCATTTGTCAACGCGATACCTAACTGTAGTGTCTTTGCTATTCTTGACCTTTCCAAACAAAAAAAAACAAAAACCCCATCAACCATATTCCAGCAGAATGGCCTCGTAGTGTATTGTACAGCGTGGTCACTTGTTAGCCGCCATCAACTCTGTTGATTCATATGACTAGGTAAATTCTGCCTAGCGTAATCGGCATGCACAAAGGCTCGATCGACCATCGGAACGCTCTCCAACACGTACTGTAGACTCTCGCTGAGATCGTGAGTGTCGCGGAGACTCATATGCTCGTCCAACACGATGTCGACCTCGACATTCAACTTGTCGCCGGCGTGATACGCCTGTAAGCCCTGGATGTAACGAATCGTCTTGGCGAACCTCATGGTTAAGTACAACAAAATGTTGCGTTGGTCCGCCGTCGCGGCCGCACCGCACAGGTTGCGCACGTGTTCGCTACTGGTCTTGCTCCAGTTGAACATGACATACAATGACAACAACAGACCGCCCAGCGCGTCCAGCCACCAAACCTGAGCGTAGAAGCCGACGAGCGGGAAAATGATGCTGAACGTGTTGAACACGACGTCGGTCGCGGCATCCTGGGCGAGTGCTTGCACCGACGAGTTGCGAACGAGACGGCAGTAGAACCAGCAGAATCCTTTGATGGCGACAGTGCTGACCATGATCGCGATGGCCGGTATGCCCAGCTCGACGACAGAGTGGTCGGGCGATATGAGTCGGTTGAAACATTCGAGACTGACTTGGAAAAAAGACGTGATCATGATGATGCTAAACACAAGCACCCCGACAGGCTCCAGACGTCGCCGCCCAACCGGGTACGCGTACTGGTCCTGTTGAGAGATGAGCTTCGTGGTCGACCAGACAATCGCCGTGGACAGAAAGTCGAGCGCGGCGTCGACGAGAGAGGCGAGCACGGAAAGTGACGAGGTGAGGATGATCACTGCAATTTTGCCGGCCAACAGGATCACATTCGCGACAAGGTTGAGGTAGATTGCGATGGTGACAATCGGGTCGTCGAGTTCCACGCTGTCATCCAGGTCTTCCAGGCTGATTTCTGGGAACACTTCGAGAGCTTGTTCTTCGTCGGCCAGCAACGGCGTCGTTTCGTTGTCGGGTAGCTTGTACAGGTTCTTGGGCGTGCGTTTGAGCTTGGTCTCTATGGGTGTGGGAGGTTCCTCCGCACTGCCGTTTGGCTGGGCCAGTGCTGTCGTCGAAGTCGCACTGCCCGGCTCTCGCTCTTCCGAGATGGTTTTCATATTCGACTTGTGCGCGGGCTGGTTGTACTCTTGAATCAAGTCGTGAGGCAGACTCGAATCGAGTAGACGGTCGATGTACAGGTATTGCGCGACCAGGAAGTTGTTGCGCTCGTAGTATTTCCGAATAGGCTTTTTCATCTGTGCCAGCTCTTCTTCTGTTTTGTAGTACCTCTGCCAATAATACCTGGGGTTGGACTGTCCGATCAGGCGCATGCTGCGCATTTGAGGCGTGTTGAGAATCTCGGGCCCCAGACTCATCCTCCTCGCATCGATCTCCAGCGGAGAATGCGCCGATCGACGTTTGCGCAGAGGCTCGTGTTCGTCCATGTGATCTTCATCCTCGGTCGAGTGGTGGCTCGCAAAGGAACCGCGACGAACCTGTGGTTGTCGACCGCGCTTGGGCAAGGTGAATAGAGAAGTGCTGGAGCGGTTCTGTATGAGGAGAGGGAGGTGTTGGCCTCGCGTCGACACGGCGCCAGGAGATTCTTCGTTGAGAGGCACGAAATATGAGAGGCCGTTCAACCGATAGTCCGGCCTCTGGGGGGTACTAGGCACGTCCATCTTTGGCCGGTGGAAAGGCAGAAGCCAAAGATTTTCGTCCTTTTAATCTGTAGTCGTTGGATGGTAAGCAGCGCAGCAGTGGCTTGTGCAGCAGGAGGAGAGGCGTAGGAGAGCTTCGAGCTGGGTCAGCCTAAGTCTCGCAATAGGCTGATCATCTTGGCAGGGTGAATCTAGTCATCGGAAGGGTTTTGTGATTTTCGAGGCGAAGAGCTCTGGCTGTGAGACAGACGGTATGTTTCGTTGGGATGTAAGAAGGTATATATTTGGTTCAGTCGCGGAGGGTTTTTGGGTTTCTAGGCATCCCGCAACAGCCTAATAAATGAGTCTTAGTGGTGAATCTTTTGGTAAGGAAGTCCGGAGCTACAGCTTTGCGTCATGGGCCGAGAAAAGCACATGCGAAAACAAGAGGCCGATGACGGAGGTCAACCTGAGCTACCTCAGACATACTCCGTACGTATTCGTTATACAACAACAGCAACTTTATAACTACCCAGTCCTGTGTGATGAGTAGCTATTACGAATAATAAATGCTAAACAATAAATAATGAATTATCAACAGAAATATCAGTGTTTGACTTCTTTTCATTTCATTACTCATTACGAATAGGTAGTTGTAAGTAGCTATGCACAGTCTAGATAAGTCTAATGCGATGCCCCCAAATAACTGCATCTTCATCTTCAATAAGTTTCCAGTTGTTCCTCTGCTGCGACAATCACTTCAATTGGCATTGTTTGCATGACAGACCAAACTTCATCAGTATTCAAGGTACCTCGTTCCAACTCCAAATCAAACAAAAAGCACCATTCTGCTGTCATGATCCTGAGACAACCAAGGTCGTAAAACAAACGTCTATCAGATGTTCAAGCTTCTGAGAACTTCGACCCAGCTTTATATCAGAAGCAAATAAACTCCGCTGAAAAATGCTGACGCAGTCATTCCAAAAGTCATGGTGGACAGTCCACCAACACCGTTAGTGTTGCTTGCTCGTGCGCTGCCACCGGTTCGAGATGCGGCATTAGTATGAGTAGATGATGACGAGGTGCTGTATGCTGTACTGGTTCCCACTGCGCCTGTGACAGGACTCGCATCTGGAGAGCTGGACGCAAGAGCGGCGCAAGCACTTCCACTAGAACTCCGCTGAGCCAGTGCCGATCCAATATTGGCTACCACGGCTTGTGTATCGCGAACGGGCACCGACACACTGCCGTCTTTCCCAATGGTGACTTTAGAGACCGTGTCATTGACGCGAGAAGGCGTGCCATCACCATTCTGTTCGTAGCTGACGCCACCAAATGTGGTGCCGTGCTTTGCGTCAGCACCATCATTGGTGAGATAAGATAGGTAAAGGTCCTTGCCAGCAAATTCGGTTGGAAGCGATAGCTCAACAGTCAAGGTCGGCTTGTTGGTTGCTGAGACATTGGCAGGATTGGAATTGATCAAAACAATCGTCGCCAGGGTGCTGTCTTGGTAGATGGAATATGCAGCTATCCGACCTTCATACTCTGCAGGAGCATCATTAAAGATATAGCCACCCACCTGGGCCTGGCAGCCAGGTCCAATGGCCAGATCGAAAGCGGCAACGCCATAGTAATTAGGTCGCACAAACGGTTGGTTCCCGTAAAACTCAATCGGTTGCCAGGCGCTGGCATTACTATTATCGGTCATGTGCAGCTGGACTGAAGAGATGTTCAGGGTGGCTGCATATAGAAGGAAATTCAACGTCCAGAGCGAGGCTCCAAAGGTGTTCGTGATGCCGTCCATTCCAATGGGACCAACGACACCCATCTCACGTAGAGCATATGGGTAGTCTGTGTCAAAGGCTTGTTTTATTTGAGAGACCCAGGCAGCAAATTGATCATTGGTGGTAGAAAGCGTCATGAATTTGTCCTGCGTCAGTGGATAGGTCGACACGCCAATATAATAGTAGTAGTCGTGCTGGTTCCAGCTGGCGACGTACGGCTTGTTTGAGTTGTTGGCTTGGACGGTGATTCCAAATTGATCCAGGTCCTCAATCATGAAGGAAGTGCCAATGGTCGAGGCCGTGGTCCCCGGCTCGAAGAAACTACTTGGAAGATTGTTCGGCTTGAGTACTTGCTCCCAGATGGCACTTGCTCGGTCCAACCACTGCTGGGTATAGACTTGACCGCCCCAGTTGCCCGTTCGGAAGCCGTTCTGGAGGTACAGATCAGGCTCGTTGCCAATTTCAAACGAGACCAAGTTGACCTGATTCAGTCCTTTGATGGCTTCCGAGGCCATGGTTGTTATCTGGTCAATATAGTCCGACTCCTCA
This sequence comes from Exophiala oligosperma, assembly GCF_000835515.1. NCBI lineage: Eukaryota > Fungi > Ascomycota > Eurotiomycetes > Chaetothyriales > Herpotrichiellaceae > Exophiala > Exophiala oligosperma. Next base: position 2,593,042 of record NW_015622822.1, read on the forward strand.
TAGGCCAGATTCAAGCCAAAAGTGATGGGGGTATTGCTGGGAAATCGGTTGATGACCTCGAAGTACCGTGGCCCGATGATGTACATGTCGGGGGGATATGCGCCCTGGCCAACGGGGTTGGGGTTGGGTTTACAGACATAGTCATTCTGAGACTGGTCGTAGATAAAGTAGTCTTGTGTATTCCCTCCGATACGCAGATGCGGCGGAGTGCCCGTGTAGTTTGCCAGATTCTCCAGCAGGTTTCGGGTGAGCTGGTTCTCCGAGCTTCCTCCCGTGAACGAGTAGAGGTTGGAGGACTCGATGCCGAAGCCGGCGAAAGAAGGACTGATAATCTTGGACGCCCCGGCGGTCGGTTTGCTGGTGATGGCCAGAGAGACTGTGCTTTGGGCGGTAGCGAGGGTGATTAGAGATGCACCAACGAGTGGCAGATGAAGAGGGTGCATGTTGACGCAGCGCTGTGCTCTGGTGGTCTATTACAACTGAAGTATTCCAAAAAAGACAACTGCCAAAAACGCGGACGAGCGCAGCTTCAACCCAACTCCTGCCTCGACAGCGACCGCCAACAGAACAATCTCTTTCTCTCACACACTCACACACAGCAAACAAGCAGGAACGAACGAACGGTGGGTGAAACTGGCAACAAACGAGACTTTCAGTGCAGGCAAAGCAAAACAGGAAAACCGAGAGTTAAAAAAAGATCCGGTAGCCAGTGACCCGGGATGGACAGACGAGTGTGTGTGTGTGTACGACTCCTCGTGGACAAATACACGAGTATGACGATGACGGTTAGAGAGCACAGACATTTCCAGTACTCGTAGTACAAAAAAAGTACTGTAGGTACCTGAGATCTGGGGTCGACAGAATGGCATCTGCCATGCCCATCGGTATCTTCATGGGACGCGCAATGGTAAACAGGATGGTTGGCAGGCTTAAAACGCCCATTCCGTCATGCGAGGGAGAACCAAGTGGAGGACAGAGGCTCACGGAGCCAATCAAATAGTGCCTGGTTTGCCTTGCGCTGAATTGTTTCTCTTTTGGCACCCACGAGAGCTCCAAGCTGCTTCAAAGCTGCTCCATCTTCATCCACCGAATCCTCCGATCATTGCCGTGCATAATGGTCCAAGAAATGTAGAGAGATGACAAGGAGTTGAGGAGTAAGGAGAAGCAGGTTTTCAGGCCGCTTGAGGCCCAGAAAAAAGACACGTACGACGCTCACCTCTCTCCCGCTCCTTATCCCACAGGATCCGAAAGACCATCGAGTATATCAAATCAATAAATGACCTAACTATCCCATGTTTCCCGTACATACCAAGGTTGTTATCCACAACTGAACAATCTTGGTTTTTAGCCGTTATCTCACCCAGTCCGTCCGCCACGGCGCGGGGGGTATGAATACCTTATTTTGTACTCCATACCCAAGTTTTGATTTTGGTGGTGAGGGCAGGTCGTTGATTGATGGATTTGTCGCCGTGACCGTGACCGTTCCCAGTTCTTTGCTAGATCATGACTTGTCAGAATCCACCATCGTTCACTACTCTGTAGTGGTTCCTGGATTTCTGACGTTCCTCTCCGTGCATCCGGATGGCAAGTCCGTCACGGCAAGCCCACGGCAAGTACTCGTACTCAACTCCCACAACCTGAAACCAGGCAAACCCCCCAAGTGCTTTGGATCAGATATCACAATTCTGTGTTTGAACGTCCGATCTTGGCCCCCCTTCCGTCGTGTACGTACGGGTACTCATACAACCATGACAACTGCCATGTCTTGGCCCCTCGCTTTATCTGCAAGGTCTCGGAGCATGTGCAATGTTCACAGTAAGTACTCCGTGGTGATCATCGCCAATCGCCACAAGCGCTCTCTTCGAGCACCAAACGGGCTACGTGTTCAATGTCGGGTCTATGCTACGGGAGTTCGGGGTACGACTATCCCTCTACTTCACTGGTATTCTGGATTGGGTCTGGTTTCTTAGGTCCGTACGAATTAACACTGTAGAGGCAGCGATCATACACAAAATCAAAAGATGCGAATCATTGTTGAGGGAAAAATAATTAACCATTAACTTCTGTAAAGTCCTCACAAGTAGCTAAAATAGAACTTGACCATCGCAGTATATAGAATATGAATAACAGCTTCAGCCTCTCAGGGCTCGTCATCAAGGCATGGGGCGCATTATTTGCTCGAATAGTAGTGTACAAAAAAAGTGTGAGGTTACCGTAATCGGTCAACCACATCGTACAGAGACAGAGACCGGCATTCCTCCGCATGACGAATGGGTTCAAAAAATATTGTTGTGGGTATCGACTATTGGTACATGTATTGCTTTCCTGTTTGGTGGAACGATTGTTGGTACAATTGGTGAAGGAGAAAGGGCGGCCAATCCGTCGTGCGTGGGATAACACGAGCTTTTGGATGTCGTGGCCTGTGGTTGTTGGCCATCATTAGGGCCTGCAAGGATTATTGGGCGTTGGAAAGGGCAAACGAGGGTGTCCTCGTATCTGCAGACAGGCGCATCCCGTGTCGAGCAATGTACTCCGTAAAATCTCCCGAATTGGAAACGTGGTGATGCCAGCTCAGCCGTCGTGTCCTTGTGAATGCACGAATGTTTTGCTTGAATTGGTGGAGCTGCCAGCACATCGTCTTATGCGTATGCGGGTAGGGCTGGGCTCGACCACCCTGTCCGTGACAGCAGTGTGTTGGTTGGCCGACTTCAGACCCTGAAAGGTTGGAGGTGTCTGCTCAGCTGTTGCAGCAGACAAGGTTCATATGTCGTACATGACGCAGAGAACGCGGAGAAGAGGTCGAGACTTTCAAGTCCCGAGTAATGCCAACCGAAGGCTGGCTCGATTGGATGCCGTGAGAATATAATGCTTTGGTCGGCCGTGGTCCGTCTTGGGGGACGCTTTACTTTGGTATGGCTGGAAGAGGTCGATTGGGGGGAGGTCCTGGGCAAGGAGGATACTTCGAACCAGCAGGCATGGCGGCGATGTCGTATGAAGCCGTGTTGGCGGATTACCTGGTTGGTAGGCTGAAGGGTTGTAGAATGGCAGGCTTTGGTGATGTATATCAAGTATAGCACTTGGGACTGTGACTATATGGTCTGTCGAAAATATGATGCCTTAGAGTCAGTTGGGAAAGTTATTGACCTGCTGGGTGAAAGGGATCCCGCCAGATATTTATTTTTCTGATACCAGGCAGCCTCACCCCGGCAGAGCCGAAAGTTGTTCCAGAAATGGTGACGACGCGGACACAGTCATCCTTGCAGGATTTTTTAGCTTTCTGGCGCCTGCTTGGGCCAGTGGGTCCTGAAATGAGGCTTGCGGTGTGTGACACGATGCCCGCTGATGAGGGATGTTTGATCGCGCAAGAGTGGGAAAAGAGTTGCAGGACCGACAGGAGAAGAGGAGCCCTCTGTCTTTCTCCAACCCTGGGTTCCGCTGACTTGCAAACGGTCTAGCGGCCTAGCCGTTTCCACCACCGAACATGGGCAAGACGCTAATGCTCTCGGGCGCACAGAAAGGAGGTTCCAGCTGACCGGGTGCCCTGGGGTTGCTGGGTTGTGCGCAGGGAAAAAAGGAGGAGATTTGTCTGCTCGGCCAGCCTGTTCCCTGCCTAGAGCTGCCCGGCCATGATGACTATTTCCTCATGAATTTGCCCAGTGTCCACTCTACTTTCCACCCTGGTAGCGGTGAGTAGAATTATTATTGATTTGGCTGTGCCCAAATTTCGGGGACTGTGTTTGCCAGTGGTGCCAGCCTGACCAGCCGACAAGGGCGACCCAGTTTGGCCAGATTGCACTCAACAGTACGCAAGCTGCTCGCAGCCTCACTCGGCTGTCACCCGGGCGGCAGGAAGCTGTGCTCGTATCCGTACAAGTGACAAGGTGGTGGTGTTCGCTACCGAGAAGTATGCACAGCAGTATGTGCCGGAAAGGGCCATTTTTGGCAACACTACGACTGGAGAGTTTCCGTGCTCGCATGATGCCACCCAACCATGGCACAGGAAGGACACGGAACGCCGTTTACGCTACAAAGATGAATTCTGCGAGCTTGCCAGTTGCTAAGGCTATCCGGCAATCGTTACAAGGATTGGGAAGTCAGTTGGTCAGCATTTGAACTCGTGATCGATTTGTTCCCTTGTCATCAGTCCTTTTTCTGCCGTTGTTCCGCCTTCTCTCACCTCTCCGCTTGAGATAAGTCGTGACCCATTGGCCGAGTTGAAGGCGGATTATATCGCCGCGAGTATCACTCGGCTTAGCCGGACGCCATGAAACCAAGACTCGGTGAATTGTCACTCCTCGATAGTACATCTGGTGACCACAACACCACCTGCATGCATTCGCTAGCCGGTGAGCAATACCACGACTGCGGATTCGCCTGCGCATCGCATACTCGGTAGGTTCCAACTGGCCTCTTACTGGAACTTGGCCTCCCACCCCCTCGAAAATCGGTGTTCACCTAGTACCTGTCATGCGGAATCTGTTTCACGTCTAGGATGAAGCGCGCGGCTGGATTGGCCAATTCACCCACACCGACATTCTGTGTCGGCTACGGTGTCCTCGTATGAGTTGACAGAGATGATGGTGGTATGGAGTAGATACGTCAACGGTCCAAGTTTTCGGATCTCCCCTGCTTCGAACCGTCCGTGGAACGCAGCTCACTTCCATTATGAATTAGATGTGCGAGTAAATAGGTGTCGACTATGCTGCGGTCAGCAAAGACCCTTAAGACGGTTGTTTCATCGACGCACAGATGCTCAGTTCATCGCTGGCTCCAAGCTCTGATCTGTAGCGAAGGCCTAACATCCACAGACCACCTACAGGCATGATCCCACAACGGGTTCCTGAAGATCCCCTGGGTCTGGCGTCTCTCTCCAACAATCACCGCGTGGTCTTTTGCCACCCCCCAATACGAGCATAAAACTTTGGTTCCTGGTGTGTTTCAGGTGCACCCCCTGAGTGACAATCAGCCGAGGCAGCACCATACAGCCATGACCCTCGTCGGCAATATTTTCTCTCCCTGTGTGATCAACTTTTGCAATTTTTCTTGACATTTGCTTTTGATGTCATGAATGTGTGCCGTGTCATTGGCCTGCGTCATGAGCCAGTTTTTGGGGATTTAGTCGCAGCTGGGCAGCAAACTAGGAGGGTAGCATCTACGATTATCGGACGAAGCCAGGGGCCATGTTTAGCCGTAGGCGAAAACGCAGCAGAGAATGTCGTGTAGCATTATTGCTCCGTAAGCCAAGCGAATGTGCGCAAGTTTCGGGTTCTTTTGTCAGCTGAGAACAATAATGTGAGACGCCAACTGCTAATAAAAGCAAAGTAGTACGGCAGAGGCGGCGGCCTGGAACGGGGGGGTCCCAAAGCTCAACCCGGCAAAGGCTTCTAGGAGGTGGAGGAATTCTGCAAGTTCGCTTCTGGAATCTTGCATTCATTTCTTCACAATTGCCCCATTCGTGTCTAGTTCATGTTGCCAATCTGCCCGCCCGAGAGCTGAATATTGGTATTTTCATGGTGAGGCTGGACTGGAGCATGCAAATTTCGTAGAGCGCGACACCCATTTTGTTTATGCCTCCTTTAGTTACGATAGCCGAAGCTTGACAAGTACAGTTACCCTTTACTCCGTAATTCTAGGCATAATTCCATACGCCACACAGAGGGCTCGCAGTAGCCGCTGCCTCTTCGCCATCGTCATGGTTGCTGATGGCGGTAAAGGGTTTGAAAGTGTTCCACGAAGAACACATTGTCGCCTTGTGGCAATCTGGGCAAACATGGATCGAGGCATGTCGCTGTACCTTGAAACCCTGTATGGAGTATGGCTCAACGCTTCAAATGTGTCGCAGGATTGAAACATGCAGCCGACAAGATGTATGAGACAGAATAACAAACAACATGGCGATTTCAGGCGCCGTTTATGCACAGGTGTTTCGTCAATTCGATTACCGAATGAGCCTACATGCAATATTTGGAGCTCTTGCCCTATTGATAATCTCGTTTCTCGTACTCCGTCCTGCACATAATCAGGATAACGACACGTAGTACTCCGTACGGAGGGATAGTGTTGCAATTGCGCGCCGAGGCGAGGTGGGATCGGCTCTGACCGTAAGAGGTTGGCTTGCATCTTTCTCATGCAGGGCCTCAGGAGAAATGGGTTGTTCTTGCAGCCACCACGTGGAGATTGCGTGACAAAGCGCCACGATGCATCGTGATGGATCCCAAAATCACGGTGACTTGAGATATGTCACACACCTCGCTTCTCTTGATGCAGTGTCTAGAACAATTCCTCCATCCCTTTGCATGAGCTGAAATGTGGTGAATCCTGGGGTCGTGATATGGCATCAAATTTGACAGGCCAAGGGCTCATGGCTGACCGCCTCGACACCTTTCCACTCCGCGAGCAAATTTCCAGTCCAGAAAATTGCTTCGGCTAGCTACAGACTTGCTCGAGTGGCTGCTGGAATTGAGGTTGTTTCATAATCACATTCTTGAGCATCTGTTGCTGTGACAGCATGCAACTCGCTTACGGCGCAGACCACGAAAAGGGAAAGATCTTCAGGTATCGTCTTCTTCCTGTCCTTGTGTGGAAGCTATCCAATCTTGCATGAGAGCCTGAGCCTCGACTCCTGATGATTTCTTTCCCGGTCCACCCTTGCGCTCGATGAAGAGGCAGAGCACCCAGCCCCATATACTGAAACCTTCGTAGGTTGTCTTGAACCCAAGTTTTTTCTTATCGTCATCGTCTATAGTGGGCATCACAGCGTCAGATTCCTCGTCGTGGTGCTCTGCTTGCGGGATTTGAGCGAGATTGACATCCTCTTCGTCGCTTTCATCCTGGATTATAACCGAATCTCGAGCAGCACCTATGGAGGTGCCACCAGTATTACTCCCGAGCAGAGGCCGTTCATTAAATGTCTTGTTTTTCACTAGGATGGAATGCCGAGTTCTGATTTCTGTAAGGAATATGGACACCTCAAAGTCGTCTGTAGCGGGTCAGAACATTTGTATTGTACAGTAGCCATCTCAGCTGACCAACCTTGCTTTACAACATCCTTGACGCTCTTCTTCTTCTTGCCCTTGCCTCGTGCTCTCTCATTCTCTTCCCTTAATTTTGGCAGAACATAAGGCTTGACTGCTTCAAAGACGCGTGGTAGGGCAGGGTCGTTGTCACGAAGGAGCCACCGAGATTCATCGGCAGGGTTCTCAAGGAAAATGCGGCATTCAAGGACAGAGTGCTTGCTTATGCGCAAGTAGCGCCGGATAGGTGCCATCGCATGCCGAAGGTTGCTGCAATGGCATTATGGGATAGTCACAGATGGACGTAGGCAACTTGAGATAAATCGATGGCATAAGCCCAAAGCGCGTCATAGGCGATCGACTCCAGGTCGGCCAAGAGATTAGATAATCGCTTAGCAGATTTGTCCTGCTCCATCCCAACATCTTTTGTAGTGTTGTATCCTGCTTTTTGCTTTACATCCTGTGGACAAGATCAAAGCCTCCCAAGTGTAATCCGAGCAGATTGATAGCATGCCTTTGTAGCTATGTTGGTCCTTCCTCCTCCTACAAAGCCGCCATGGGTGACAATGGCTTCCTAATGCCGCACTTCAAACCACCGCCGACTGGAAACATTGACGGGAGTAGAAAGCGAGCGCGAACAAGACTTACACAATGACCAGTGTGAAGATGCAATCCCTTCTTGCGCCGTTTCTGCCGCTGGTGGTAGAACGCTTCACAGCGCTCGTCAAAACACCCTTCATGAAATTCTGTAAAGTTGATCGAACCAACATGTTGCCATCACGCTCTTCATTCCCCATTGACCATTGCCCTTTACGAGTGAACCGTCCTAGAAAAGGTGTAGTGTCTGCTGACAAGAAGGTTCATGATGCCTCGCCTGTCGAGAGTCCCAAACTTCTCCAGACCATTTCGGTTTCGGACTGGCAATGGCAAGACTGAGCCTTCAGTGAACGATGACCAAGCTGTCCTCCTCAGTGTCCCTGACCCAAGCCCAGATGCAGACCAAGCACAAGGATTTCCTTCCATCACTTCACCAGGAAACAAAACACCGGATGTGACTCGTGCCAGTGCAACTGAAGACAAAGCAGGAAAGCAAGCCGAAGGTGGTCAAGATACAGACGCCTCTCCAGACCGGCAAAATGATGCAAGCGCGTTGGCTGACTTCGACTTTCAATTTGAGTCCGATCCCACTCTCTTGAGGTATGCCACATTTTTATTCTCTCTCTCTCAATCTTCCAAAGCCAAAAAACCATGGACTCACGAATTGACCCTAGTGCCGACTTGGGTGGCATCAACAAACCTATTCCAAACTTCCGTCCTCATCTCTGGAAGCAGATCGACAACAGCCGCCACGTCCTCAACATTGACCTCTTCTGGCCGATCAAACTTGACGAGCTCAATGAGGATCCGGACGACGACGAAGTGAACGAAGATGGCGACACCAAGGGTGTCTTCCCCTTCAAGGACCTCCAACCTCTCAAGACCTTCCGCAACCTCCACTTCCTTCAGCTCAACGGCATGATGCGCTCCTACCAACCAATCATCTGGGGCGTCTGCTGGGCGAACAAGAACCTGACCATCCTTCACCTCGAGATGGCCTTGGAACCACTCTTCAGTGAAGACATTGCGCACAAGTACCCCCAAATCGACGCGGACTGGACCTACAATCCTCGTGGCGCACCGAACGGCCCGATCGAGTACCTCGGCGCTCACGGCAAGGGCGTGTTGCACGAAGAGTTTGGAGACGGAGAATACCTCGACCAACAGGCCATCAAGGCGAGCCAACTCGACGTCTACAAGATCCTGCCCATCGAGAACGTGCGCTTCCTCCCCGTCACCCACCTCACCCTGATGAACTTTGTCGTCGACGCCGGCCCGTTCTACCGATGGTTCGACCCGAAGAAGCTCCAAGAGATCACGCTCAAGAGTGGCTGCATCGACGCTGGCTTCTACCTTCCCCAAGAGATGCGTTCCGCCGTCATCGTCAAGTCTCCAAAGCCGTTGGCGCCCCCTCGCTGGGTCAAACCGGGAGAAGTCAAGCTCATCGATATCAAGAAGAAGAAGACGCCAACCACTGGTACTGATGTCGTCAAGGCCGAGGCCAAGGCTCCCGAAGGCAAGGGTGAGGCCAAGGCCCCTGAAGTCAAGGCTGACCCAGGTGGTGGCGCAGGCGCTACTACTGCTACTACTACTACTACGACTCCTGCTCCCGCACCACCAGGTGGACACGGACTCAAGAACAAGATCAGTCACATCCTTCCACGCTGGACGCAGAAGCCAAAAGACGCCAAGGAACACCACCATCACCACCACCGACGCAACTCGGAGGCCACTGACGCCGCGATCGAGGAGAACCTGAAGAGAGTTGGCATCTTGTAGAGAGAAAAGTCACGTCGCTTCATGCATGTTCCAGGGAACCTGGATCGGGGTCGAAGTCGATATGGTTTACGTCTAGCACGGTGTTCAAGGCGCAACTGGTGGGCCGGTCTCAAGATGAGGGGAGAGAGTGCCTAGATGGGAGAATACGGAATGATTTTCTTTTTTTTGTTTTTGTAAGAGTACACCAAAGAGGATGAATCAAGGAACTCTACAGCACAGCACAGCATGGCACGAGACTAATTCAAGACTTGGGTATGATGATGATGATGATGATGATGATGGAACAAGTCCAGTTCAAATCACGAGTCACAAGTCAGCAAGTCACAATTCTTGAGTGACAGCTCTTCATAGAATAAGAGCAATCAAATGAAAATTGACAAAGCACAATTCAATTCAACTCCACGTAATGGCTGGCTTTAATGTACAACAACAATGTCCAGGCCCCGTAATATCCATTTTGGACCACATGACCATTTATCCTGATCCTGATCCTGGTCCTGACCTTTAGGGGAGGGCACATAACAGGACAAAAGGACAATGATGAAGATGGTTTAGGTGGGCAGACGCCACATGATGACAGACCGCTTCCTTCCAACGAGAGGGATTCGAGAGGTTGACAATGAAAAAACAAAGACAGTCATTCCAGATCAATACTTCTGGTATCCTCTTCCGTAGGAATTCATGCCTCCGCCGCCGCCCTGCGCGTATCCGTACCCGGGCGACGGGCTGCGCATACCTGCCATCATGGGCTGACTCTGCTGGTGTTGCAACGTAGCTCCCATGCCGCCGCCCACCATCGGCGACACGTGAACCTGTGCCTGCTGCTTGTACATCTCGTTGCGCATGCGCGACATGTCGGCGCGATAGGCGAGCACCTCGGCCGCGTTCTTCTCGTACTTGGCGTCCTCGATCAGCTTCTCGTGCTTGCCGGCGCGGCGTTGGCGGACGCAGCAGAAGGTGAAGATGGCGATGGCCAGGAGCGCAACGCCACCCACCACGCCGCCGATGATGTACTTGGTGGTCGGGGCCAGGCCGTTCCACTTTTGCTTGACGGTTTGCGAGGTCGAGCTGGAGTTTTCGCCGTCGAGCTTGAGTGGTTTGGTGTCACTAGAGGCGGTGTTAGTGAAACGGATTCCCACCGACTTCATCATGAGGCAATAATACGTACTTGAGAACCTTGATGCTTTCCCAGCTGCCGGATCTGTCACCGTAGACGTACTGTGTGCCCGTGCTGGCGTCGTGGACCCGGACGGACTGCACGTTCATGGTGTAGCTCTTGGAGTAGTCTATCTCACCACCGGCCCAGTCAATGGTGCCTTGTGGGTTCTTGGGGTCACCGCCGGCCCAGATACCGAGTCTGACGTTGCAGGGAGTCTGGGGGAAGTTGTGTCCACCGTTGGCATCGGCGTAATTCAAGACACGGATCGACTGGCCATCAATGAACCACTCCAGTTTCTCAGCCGACCAGTCGACAGTGTAGTTGTGGAATTTGCCTTGAGCATCGTCGACCTCGTGAATGCGTGAGCGATCGTAGGTGGTCGTGTTGCCCTTGCCGAAGTAGTTGGTTTGCACGTATGTGTTGTTGGGGCCGATCCACTCCCAATCCACCTCGTCCAGATCGTTGGATTCCAGGACAATGGAAGAGACGACACCCTTGCCCGGCGCTGCCTTGAGCCAAACCTCGACCTGACCGAAAAAGAGGTAGAAGTTGGTCTGGACGGTAGGTGCGTCGCCACGCTTGGCGATGGTGAACTCCGCACCCTGATCACCGTAGTCGGCAGATCCAGCGGTCCAGTTCCAGACACGATCAGTCATGATGCTCTTTGTGAAGTCGATTGTGTAGTTGTTCACACCTAGGGCTGTGTCGGGCGGGCATTCCTTCTCCATGGGATTGCATGATGTGTATGTCTGCGCGAAGGCTGAGGAGAGGAGCGAGAGGACAGTCAGCGAGACTGTCTTGGATAGGTACATGGTTGCGGTGGATTGTGATTGTCTGTGTTTCTGAAATGTTTGTGAAGGTTGTTCCGAGGGCGTCGCAAGTTGTGACAAAAGTCAAGTGAGGTCAGGGTTTGTGGGAAAATGACAATGCTTTGTCGGAATGAAGAATATGAAGATGGCTGACTCCGGGTCTCTGCCTGTGGTCAATGCAATGACCGTGCGACGTACGTTCGTGGGTGATAAGGAAACTTGGGATGGAAGCTTGGACAGCAGAAAATGAGCGTGGGCCTGTGTCGCGGCGCGGCTGCGACAACAAGAGGATTTGTTTCTTCTTTAATGAGAGACGCGAAACGGTAGAAAAATGAGTGGCAGAGCGCAACACGTCGCGGTGTGTGCTCTCGAGCTCGACGGCGGTGAAGGTCGAATAGTGAAGGGGAATGTGCCAACGACGAGGTTGATGGTTGAGCAGCTCCCAGGCAAAAGGCCGCCGATCTGTCAAGGGGGATGAAACGCGCATTCAAACATCCCTGTGGGAAAGGGGCGCGCTAAGGGCATCGCACCGCCAATCAGCCACGACTGCGCCCCTGGATTCCCGTGTCTTGTCAGGGCCTAAAGAGCCGTAAAGAAGCCTAAGAGGTGCCTAAGAAGTGCCTAGGAGGACCCTAAAAGCTGCCCTGAAAGCCCAGAGATGCTTCAGTGAGCCTAGCGAGCCCATTGAATCCTTCCCTTTAGTTCCGTCATCCACCACACACACACAGAGTGTTTACAGTATTGTACAATACTCTGGCACTGTCACTTCCTCCACCTTTGACATCGCACCTTGTTGATGGTCTTGCAGCAAGTGTAAAGCCGCTTGTCCAACGTCGCACAGCATATTAAGCCAAGTCTACTCTATGCCGCAGATTTGATGCACATGGATCGTCTTTATGATGTTCCAATTACTTCATGCAACGACCCGACAGATAGATCGACAAAGGGCAATTTACCCATCAAATCAGGCGACCTCGGGTAAGAAGGAAAGAGAAATTATATCATCGATATACTCCGTACTCCGTACAGAGTAAAAAGTGATTCTTCGAATGACGAGGGCTCTATCTCTCTCTGTTGTCCATCGCTCAGCCACAGGTGCCACAGTAGATCGATCCATATGCAGGTACCAAGTGACCCGAATGACAAAGTGGCTGTCGTGACGCAGGAATTTGATGAATTTGTCGTAGCGATTAACGGATCTGCGAGTTTGATAACATTCATCAACATCAGCAACAACGACAATCCCTATTACAGGGTACATTTGGTTTGTTTACTTGTTTCTTCTCTTCTTTTGAGAAACAATGTTCACCACGTTCATACTTAGTCCAGCACATATTTTCGTCAGCATAGAACAGCCATCGAGCCGAGTCGAGTTCATAACTTTTCGCCCGACTTGCAGCCCGGAGATGGCTTTATCTTTATCTCGCCTACAGTACATGTTCATACTGGAGGCATACGATACTATGCAGTGTGAGGTAGTGACAGCCCGTGTAGTGGCTCGAGCTCGATCTGGCACTTCTTCAGATACAAGTATCGATGCGCCAATCATTGATACCACGCTACCATTCCATCCACGGAATGCTGCTAACTCAAGACAGCTAGCCTTCCGCGCTCTACTTGTTCTTTACTTCTCGTAGGAACAAAACACATATCATGTCCCCATCAACGGCTTCATTCGAGCCGAGTTGTATGTTACAGACTCGAAAATGGGCAGATGTATTGGTAAGTAGCTCGGCTCGACGGGCTCTTCAGATCCGTGACTGGGCAACGGGAAGCCTATATATTGAATATCGTTTGTGAAGAATGGCGTAGTGAACTTCCTTGTCTTCAACGCTTTAACGGTCACCTTGTCCAGCAAATTGTTAACCATGGCCCCAATCACAGTTGGTATTGCAGGTTTTACGGGGAGGGTTGCCGGCCTCTTGACCTTATCTCTCCTCGAACAGGACCCAAATGTACAGATCAAGGGCCTCGCCCGGACCCCAGAGAATGTCTCAAAGTCCATCTCATCCAAGAACAACGTCCAAGTGATTCAAGGAGGTGCCTTTGACACTGACAAGATCCGTTCATTCGTCCATGGATGCGACGTTGTCGTATGCTGCTACTCGCACGACGACCGTATCATGGTGGACGGCCAGAAACTCCTGATTGACCTCGCAGAAGAGGAAGGCGTTCCTCGCTATGTTGCCTCGGATTGGTGCCTCGACTATACCAAGCTCGGAATGGGTGAACTCTTTGCGAAAGAAGCGTCGCAGCGCATCAAGGGTTATCTCGACACCAAGAATTCCATCAAGGGCGTGCACATGCTCATCGGTGGGTTCACAGAGGTCATTTTCGCCGCCTTCTTCAGGATCTGGGACTCGCAAACCTCCACGTTGCGATACTGGGGCACAGGGGATGAGGTATGGGAATGTACCACTTACCAAAACTCAGCACAGTACACGGCTGCGGTGTGCTTGGACCGTGACGCGTTTGGAGTTTTTCGATGTAAGGCCATGCTTTCTTTCCATGATTTAGCAATTTCAGCATACTTATGTTTCAACAGTTGTTGGCGATGTCATCAATACCAAAGATATTGCGGCCGCGTTGGAGAGAGTGTACGGTATCAAACCAAAGCTTGAACGTCAAGGTTCCGTCTACGAATTGCGTTCTACCATGATTTCTGAGAAGGAGAAGCACGGCGTCAACTATTGGAACTATGTTTTCCAGTAAGTCATGACTCCATCCTCACCTCTCGGTGTTGTGTACTCTTTGGGAAAGGGATTATTCTTGGAGCCAGAATTCAAAAAGACTGACTTGCATCCCATCGCGCAGCTGGTATCATTACTTTACGCTCAGCGGCAAAGCCCTGATGGGGCCGAAATATGACAATGACAGATATCCCCACGTCAAGCCAGTCAAGATCGAGGACTTTTTGAAGAGTGTGCCACTCGAGCAGCTGAATGGAGTGTATATGGACATGGGAGACAAACCTAGGAAGAATTGATCGATATGGGATGCTGCTGATTGCACCACACACTGTGTCGACTGAGATTCTGTACCCCGTCCGAGCATGGCATAGCAAATAGCTACGATGAGAATACTTATCCATAACCCTCATTGAGTGTGCTCCACACATCTTTCACCTTTACTGGTATGATATTTCTGTCTGTCCCTGTACTCCTTACATGACGCCCATTTGTAATATGGATGGATATCCTCCTCTCTTTTTCCTCCCCCTCCACTAACGACCATCAAATACTGTATTCGTAGTTCCTTGCGGCCTCGCCAATTAGCTCAATCGACACATGAAGGCTCATTATTAATGGGGGGGAGGCCTCATTGCAGTCAGCCTTGCCAGGAGGTATATATCGTTTTGTCAGCGACGTTTTGGCCCGAATCCGGAGTGCATCTTTCGCCCCGTTTTTCTTTGAAGCCATTATTCAAATTACTGTACTCGTCGGTTCGTCGCTAGCTTTTTTAGGCGTGTTGCTTACGGATACTCCGTGCCGTAAAAACATCAATTTGCACAAACGGAAACCTCTACGGAACAAGGCCACGAATGATGGGGATGTTTTTTGACCAAGTCCGGCGCGGCTTATTGGCCCCCTAGTTGTACGGAGTGCAAATCACTGACGGACATTATACTCGGATATACGGTGCCCACTCGCTCCATTTCTCATTAGAAAAGAACAAGCCCTCGTTGTACTCTCCGTTGTACGAGGGGGTGACTCTATTCCAACGGAAGTATGACGATTATAAATGTCATTGGCACATCTCTATTTAGGTAGGCTTAGAAATGCTTTGTTTGTCTATGCTTCGGTATACGGTCTTGTACGTTTAAAGATCTTGTTTCTATAAGTACGGCGATGTAACCGCAAGGAAGTTGAGTTTGTGGTCCCCGTCACTTCCAACAGTCCGGCAAACCAAATCTCCATCATCGTATACGAGAGCTACCGAGAGTCATACATCCATACAGATATATATATACACACACAATGTCACCAACGAATCGGGCGGCATGGCTCCCTGCCCCCAACGAGAAACTAGAAATCCGACCTTCTGAGTTTGTGAAACCGGGTCCGGGTGAAATTCTGATCAAAAACAAAGCCGTCTCCATCAACCCAGTCGACTTTTATCTTCAGGACGGGTACAGCCCGACGGGGAAACCCAGGATCATGGGTCAGGACGTCGCCGGCGAGGTCGTCGAGGTGGGCGAAGGCGCCACCGACTTTGCCCAAGGACGGCGCGTGCTCGCCCACGTCGTCGGCCTGGGCACGGGGAGACCACAAGACAGCGGGTTCCAAGAGTACTCCATCGCGCCCGCTCTCAGCACCTGTCCCATCCCGGACGACATGAGTTTCGAGCAGGCCACCGTCCTCCCTCTGAACATCTCGACGGCCGCACACGGGCTTTTCTCGAGCGAGTACCTCGGACTGCCACTGCCGAGACATACGGTCCAAGATACCGGGAAGACGCTGCTGGTTTGGGGTGCGGCGTCGTCGGTCGGCTGTGTGGCCGTTCAACTCGCCGTGGCCGCCGGCGTGAACGTGGTCGCGACGGCCTCGCAGAAGAACTTCGACTTTTGCAGACAACTCGGCGCGTCCGAGGTGTTTGACTACAACTCCCCGAGCGTCGTCGGGGACTTGACGGCCGCTCTTCAAAAGCGTGATGTGACCGGCGCATATGATGGTGAGAATCTTGGTTTCGCCTCCCCTACCTTCCCCCTTCCCTCCCGTCTCCCTTTCCCAATCCCAACCCCAAAGGAATTCATGTCTTGATGCCGTATACATGCTAACACAATCTTCCCTTCCGCCCCGCGCCCACCTTAAGCCATCTCAAAGCGGGACACACAGTTGAACACAGCCCAGGTTCTGGCTCAGCTTGGGGGAGGTAAACTCGCCGTCACATTGCCCCCGGTTGACGAGATCCCTGCCACGGTGACGGCGACAGGAGGTATGTCTGCTTGACTGGCTCCCCCGCTTCATCTCCTTAGGCCGACCCCCCTCCCCCCTTTCCGGGTCGAACTGACTCAGTACGCATAGTATACGCCGTGAATATCATTTTGAACGACAAGGACAAAGCGATCGGTCACGCGATCTGGCATGATTTCTTGCCGGGCGCTCTCAAGTCCGGTCAAATCAAGCCTATGCCAAAGCCACTCGTATTTGGCCATGGTCTGGAGACCCTTCAGGGAGCATTGGATAAGCTGCGTGCCGGAGTTTCTGCTCTCAAAGTGGTGGTCACATTATAGATCCGGATCGGTCATCAGCCTCCACTGTGTGTACGCGTGTCTTGGAAGGAAAGGGGCTGATTTCCGAGTGTGGATAGTGAATTTCAAAGAGAGGGAAGTTTCCTAAATCTCGACATAATCCTGATCGAAACGGAGTACCTATGCGCAAAACTTCTTCACATTGTCATTAGCATTATATCGTATTTACATGCCGTTACCTAGAACATGTTTATGCACTTGTATATAAACCTAATCATGCATTCCAAGATCAAATCCAAGAATGCCAGTCTACCTCTTCTCCACGAGCAAGAAATGCATAGCCCCGTAAGCAATGACAATGAAGACACTGGCAAATATTGCCAGTCCAATCACATCGTTCCACAAGGCAAGGTTGTCGAAACCAAAGGCACTGAGAATGCTGGCTCCAGGTACTTCGATGTCAAGACCGTATCGATGATCTTTAAGTCGTAATTTGGCAACTTCATTTACGATCAGCGCTTCGTAACCATAGTGGAAGATTGATAGCTGTAGATGAAATTAGTATGAGCACTTCAAGGCAGAAAACTAGAAAGACGACTTACATTTTGCAACCATTGCGTCGCCAACTGAGTAGAATCATGGTTGAGATTGAGCAACAGACCTGCAAATAGCAAGCTGAAGAGCATCACCAAGCTACCAATCAGATTTGCCACGGCGGGATCCTTGAAGACGATGCCAATCGTGAGACATATCGCAGCTGCTGCGAGGTTGAAGAGCACCAGGATCAAAATAAAGATGAAAAAAGTCCCCCATTTTGGTAAAAGACCAGACATTGGATAGATGATGACACCCATGATGATAGGAGGGATCAGCCTCAGGGGTATGATATCAAAGATGACCTTGGCTGCGAAGTAGGTGATCGGAGAGTAGTAGCCATTGGCCCGTTCCCGGACGAAAATCAATCGCTCGGAGCTGAACACGTTCAAGCTTGTAAGGGTGCTGAAGCCGAAAAGAGCGAGCAGGAAGAAAAAAAGACCTAATCGGTTCTGGAAGCCGCCAATATCATCACTGACTCCGTAAAAAAGCCATCCAGATAAGACGGCGAGCAGGATTGCCACAGCATAATGTGTCAGCATCAGAATAGGATTACGGTAAAGATTTCGCCATGTACGTCTGGAGAGAATAAGAAATTGCCGTGGTAGACTGACGCGTCGGAACCCTTTAATGGACCCAGTCACAGGCTCATCCACACCATTTTCGTTCGTATGACCATTGGCAGACGAAGCTGCGTGGATCGAAGCGGCAATCTCGTCATGAGTGGTCTCCGCAACACTTGAATCCTTGAAGCTCGATACGAGAATATCGAGATCCGTGCTTGCATCTGGTGGGAGATCGTCAGGATCCTCCATGATCTGAGGTGGGTTGGAGCCATCTCTCTTGGACAAAGGCAGCCAGCTTCGCACACTACCGGTTGCTCGACTGAAGACATTGTCTTCGTCGTCGGTTTTGGGGGTTGGTGGAGTGTCATCTCCCGTTCTCTTGCGAGTGAACAGCTGTCGGTCTTGTTTCTGTTTCAGAGAGATGCGCCTCTTTGTTTTTATTCTTTGCGGCGGAGGGTCCTGAGGACTTTCTGTGCTAACATTGGAGAAACTTGCAATTGACTTGACAGCTCGGGTGCTGCTCGACTCAGTACCTATGCCGTCGCGCTCGAGGAATTCTCTTGGAACATCTTCGAAGATAGGTGAGCGCGGTATGCTGGCGTGCATTGTCAGATCAACAAGATAGTCGGCGATGTTGAAGCCAGGAGGGCAAGAATAGCCAATGTGGTCAAAATACGCTTGACAGCTGCAGAATGGACCAGAATACACCGTCCTACCCTTTGCGAGCAGAATAAGCTGGTCAAAGAGAGCAACAATGTTCGAACGAGGTTGGTGGATGGTGAATATGACAGTACGATTGTACGTTTTCGCCAACGTGACAAGACATTCGACCACGTTGAACGCATTGAAGGCATCGAGGCCACTCGTTGGTTCGTCGAGAAAGAGGATACTCGGGCTCGTGACCAGCTCGCAAGCAATTCCAACTCTCCGTTTCTCGCCACCAGAGATTCCTCGCCCGTTACCTTCTTCTGAACCGATTATTTGATCCTTGATGTGATAAATGCCCAGCTGCTGCATCACCTCGATGACGCGTTGTTCCTTGATGTTGATTCCCATATCCGCTGGGAGTCTCAAGAGGGCGCTCGTTAGGATGGTCTCGTGGACCGTTAGAGTCGGCAGAAGAGTATCTTCTTGATCAACGTAGCCAATGACATTGCGATATTCACCATCGAGGATCTTTTCACCGTTGACATACATATTGCCGCCGACAAGTCCTCGTTTGTTCTTGCGAGCAAGGATGTCCAGGAAGGTCGATTTGCCAGCTCCCGAGGCACCCATGATGGCAGTGATCTGCCCCGGCCGTGCAATACCCGATATACCAGAAAGAATCTCCTTGCCCTTCAGATTGTAGGCGACATTCTCGAATTGCAGCGCCATCGGGATGTGGTTGACCATTGACTTTGCAGCATTATCATCTGCATCATCTCCGAGGCGAATGGCGCCCCATCTTTTGTAGGCAGCCCTTCGAGAAAGATACCACGAGATCAAGGTGATAGCCAAGACAAGAAGGGCACAACCAGCGATGACACCAGCAATGAGTGGTGTATTGATCTCTTTGATGGGTCGAACGTAGCCCGGAACTTCGGTCTCATACAAGCATTCGCCGCCACGACATTTCAGCGAGATGTACTCGTCACCGAAGATCATAGAGATCAGGTTGTTCATGGCCGGCTCTTCGAATCGACTCCCGTCCTTGGAGCTTCCGCCATATGTATGCTGGGTAAAGAAGGAGGCAGGGCCTTTGATCTCCTGCTCCAAGAACTCATCGATATTGACCGATCCATCTTCGCCGCACAGGAAGCGATCTGGAATGCAAGAACATTTGATGTTCTCGCAGGTATATTTGGTCGTGTTGCGAACGTTTGTATCGTGGGCCTCCCAACTACAGGTGTCCAGGGCGCAGTAGAAGGATTCCTTATGGTCAACCCAGAATTGGAAATTGCAGGTCTCTTGATCGGCATTGCATGAGAAGGTGACCTCTGGAATCCTGGGATGGATCTGGTCCAGGATAGCTTT
Source organism: Exophiala oligosperma (assembly GCF_000835515.1). Classification (NCBI taxonomy): domain Eukaryota; kingdom Fungi; phylum Ascomycota; class Eurotiomycetes; order Chaetothyriales; family Herpotrichiellaceae; genus Exophiala; species Exophiala oligosperma. Next base: position 2,612,766 of record NW_015622822.1, read on the forward strand.
GTTGCTGACGTTACAAATCTGGTAGTTCTCGTGGACGACCAAACCCTGTTTATAGCAAACGCCACCTTCACCCAAGGGCATCATTGCATTGCATGCATTGTCGGAGGCGCAGACGTTACAATTGATACCCTCCCAGCCATCCCTGCATTCGCATTTGTCTCCTTTCCGTGGTGATCTGTTTTTGCCGTCTGCCAAAGATCCACACAGTGGCTCTGCGCAGTCATCCCCTCCAAAGCCAGGCGGACATACACATTTTCCATTGACATTACCGCAGTTCGCAAACTGTAGGCACTTGAACTCATCGTAGTGGCAATCGAAACATCTAGGACAAGGAGGGCAACCGTCTGGAGCAAGTTGGTAGAATGGATCCTGCATCAAGGCCGAGGAGGTGTCATTACTGTAGGCCGAAGCCAACAACACCGGACCTAGGAGGAATAGGACCGGCGAAACGCCATGAAGGAGCATGAGGAAGGCTTCGGCGACTTCGGGCTGGCAACAAGTACTTTAGAGGTGTGGCTGGTGCCTGTCGCTCGGAGCTTGCCAGCAAGCACTGGGTAAATAGAGGTAAGGAATGAAGATGGTATGGACTTGGGCGACAATGATCGAGGTTATGTTGAACGGCGAAGATGTGACACCGATGCAGAGAGGAAAGAGGAACGAGGAGTGCAAGCAGTCAGGCCATCCAGACGAGAACAGTTAGAGACACGGATAATGCTGAAGTCGATGTTGCAACGACTCTGGAACTCGGCAGGCACAACTGTAGCTTGCGATAAGTGGCTGAGACGGCAACCAGGCGGGGATTCTACCGAGCAGCCTAAAAGAATGTCTGGGAGCTCCCCAATTGGTGCGATGACAGCCATTCGCAGGCGCCTTAGTACAATCAGGTACCTATTCCGTATGCACCATGGCACAAACACGAGATACGAACACCCCCGTCCCATCGACATGGGGCTCCTCCCTCTTCCGTCTTCCGTCCTTTTCGCCGCATCATGTCGTCTGGCTCATACGAGTAGAGGGGCCAAAGGCTCCGCACAACCGCGGCATAAGCAGTTTCAAATTCCCATGCCAAAGTCATGCGAGATCGAGACCAGCTCTTCAGTTCCCATACCTTCTTCTGCTTGTTGAAAATCTGCACAATGGCTGATTCATCCTCGTCAATGCCACCTGAGGTAACGTAGACTGTGCCAAGAGTGTCAGAATTATCCAGTGTCTCGAGACTGACAAACCTCAGTGGAATCGGTGGCAGCATGACTCTGCAAAATATGACCTTTTCTCGCCCAGCGTTAGCCCGATTTCAGTCGCAGAATTGTTCGAGGTCTCAGAAGACAGAACTGGTTCAAAGCAACAGCTGGCACTTGACGATGTCAGGCTGAATGACGATGAATCACCCTTGGGACACGCTCAACTACGCAAGAATCTGGCATCGTTGTATTCTGCTCGCTCCGCTGGGGTTACTCATGAGAATATCAGGATAACTAATGCAGCTGCTTCTGCGAACTATGCCGTGTTGTCTGCTCTTCTCTCAAAGGGTGATCATGCTATTTGTCAGCATCCCATCGACAATGTGCTCTTCGGAGCCCTCGAGTCGCTCGACATAGAGGTGGCCCTATGGGAAGCCGAACCAGCTAAGAAGTGGCAGCTTGATGTCCAGGATCTTAAGGATGTCATCAAGGAAAATACAAAATTGATTGTGATCCAGAGTCCTTGTGATCCAACGGGTACGGTGGTGTCGAAATCAAAACTAGAGGCTCTGATTGAAGTGGCTCAGGAAAAGGATATCATCATATTAGCGGATGAAAGTTACAGACCTCTCTTCCATTCATTATCACCATCCGATGAAGACTTCCCGCCCTCAGCAATCAACATGGGATATAGAAAGGTCATCGTCACAGGTACAATAAATCACGCTTACAGCCTGCCGGGAACCAAAGCAGGGTGGATAGCTTGCAAGGACAAAGAAATCCTCGAAGCATGCCAGCCGACACAGATACGGATCGCCTCAGCTCCCTCCCGGCTAGATGAATTAGTTGCGGCTGAAGCTTTGAGTGATAGATGCATTCATGCGCTGTTAGGCAGAAATATCAGACTATGCCAAACAAATCTGGAACTTCTTCAAGGGTTCATTGAAGAACACAGCTGGTCGGTTTCGTGGGTAAAGCCGCAGGCTGGAACAACTGCTATGCTCAAGTTCCACAAGATGGGCAAGCCTGTTGACGACGTCGCCTTCTGCGCGGCGCTCCTGAAAGAGGCGGGTATATTCCTCTGCCCAGCAAGTACTACCTTCGGTAACTCCAAGAGCTATCGAGGTTTTATCCGCATTGCTTTCGGAGCACCGACGTCGCAGTTCAAGGCAGCGCTCGCAGCCTGGACATCTTTCATGGAAGCCTACGAATCTGTTCCAACTGTATCTCAAAAATAAAATCTTCATCAGATCGGCAATATAAATCCATCACAAATCATGGGCCATCGCCAGATCATCAAATCAAGAAAAACCACAATCCCCTCCAAGTTTTTTGTTCAGAGATGCCTTCTTCGCGTTCGTTAAATGTAACAAGAAAGGTTGTGCCGAACGCAGATATCATGCTTTCACGAACTCTCTGCCAGCAAGCCACTTAGGCTCCGAAGAGAGAGCTTGCTGGTTTCAAGGCAGAAAGATATCATAAGTCACACACTAGGCTTTCATCATCTGTAAAAATGTCAGTAAAATGCAAGTAGGTATCGTGGAAACAAGACCGACTCACATGTTCAAAACTTGGGGGGATGAAGAAAAGGAAATAAAGAATGAGAATTGCGAAAAGAGATTTTGTGCGGAGGGACAGACACGTCGGAGTTTCGCAACCACAAACGCCGACTGCGCCTTCTCCAAAAAATGTTCGCGCAGGATCATCGAGCATTATCACGAAGCCGGCCACAGCTACAGTATTCTGAGCTACAGAGATCAACATGCTGGTCAATAGACCGGCCAGAGTCCGTCAACTACGCGACAGCTACATTGAGATATCAAAATATGTACGCGCGCAACAGAAACTGAACCAACTGGGCCATGGACCAAAATGCGCTTCCCTCTGCGTTCGTCGCTCTAGTTCTACTGTAGCACCAAGTGCAGCCAGGTCCAACAAGGATCTGGAGGCTGCGCGACATGACGCTACAAGATGCAACTCTCAGAGATGGTCTGTACTGTCAGAAAAACAGTCTTCTTGCTTGAAACAATTCGAGCGGAGTGGTGAGGATGCCCACCATTTTCTACAGGGTGACGGCTGACTCGATAGGTCTCAACGACTCTCATATAAGCACGTGGGACAGCCTTGCGTCCATCGAGCTGGATGCTAGCAAGAGGGAGTCCAGGATCGTCACAATATGTGGTTACATCACTTCACAAAGATCAGCTGGGAAGTTCGAGTTCCTACAGCTAGTCAACCCGCGCCTAGACCAGGCTGTCCAGGTCATTTGCTCGAAGGAGACGCTGAGAAGGCCTATGTCAGGACAGACTCATGGGCTTTCAAAGGCCGAAGTCGAGTCCCAGGTCTTTTCGACAGAGATTAGAGGCCACACGCCAGTTCAGATAACCGGCTCTGTCGTGGCTCGAGCGGCGCCTCCCAAGAATAAAGGACAAGCAGATCGCATACAAAACTTGGATGACCAGGAAAACAGAGTTCTCGAAAAATTAGACCCTTTTGTGGGACATATCGGCCTTCTTCCACAGGTCGAAATCCAGGCAGAATCAATATCACCGTTGAATACATTTCCTGCGGACCTCGTTGCCAAATGTGATACGGCGTTTCCACCAGAGTTACGCCATCTCCAATTCAGGACCGATAACGGACTCCGCAGTCGGATACGTCTTCGCAGCAAGGTTGCGTCCAAAATTCGAGAGGGCATGCTGAAGAATGACTTTGACGAAATTGAAACCCCACTGTTGTTCAAGTCTACTCCGGAAGGGGCGAGAGAATTTATTGTACCCACGAGAAGGAAGGGTCTAGCCTATGCCCTTCCCCAGAGCCCTCAACAATACAAGCAGGTGCTCATGGCCTCCGGGATCTCTCGGTATTTCCAATTCGCAAAGTGCTTTCGAGACGAAGATCTCCGGGCAGACAGACAACCCGAATTTACGCAGGTATGTGAAATTACAGCCAATGGTCATCAAATGCTAACATGACATGTCAGCTCGATCTGGAAATGTCTTTTGCAGGTGCTGAAGAAGTGATGGCTGTTGTTGAAGACATCGTACGCAATTTTGTGTGGCCTAATGTGCCTGATGTTCAGCCAATAGAAAATGCAGTCTCCACTGGGAATTCGTCACACGCGGATCCCTCAAGATTTCCCAGGCTCTCCTACGCAGATGTCATGACTCGATATGGATCAGACAAGCCTGATACGCGGCTAGGGAGTGAAATACATCGAATTGATGAATGGTTGCCAGAGAATGTCATAGGCATGTTGACATCGCTACAAGACCCGATCGTCGAGATGTTGAAGATCAAAATGCAAGGAGCCGATCCATCCACGAGCACCCGCTTTATCAGATCTTTTCTGGACGCACCAGCCTCGGCGGTTTACTCGAGCAATCCTGCCGGTATGCCTGGAATTTCAATATATGACCCTTCCAAGCCACTGAGAGGACTAGCCAGCTTCGGTCACGAGGCAGCTGCACGTGTAGAGGAGACTTTCGAGCCTGAACCGGGAGATATTTTCATCATACAAACCCGCGCCAGAGCTTCGTTCGCAGGCGGCTGGACGGTCCTGGGAAACCTGCGACGAGATGTCCTACAAAGTGCAATCTCTGAAGGATTAATTTCTGCACCAATCGGCTTCGCTGGTCTCTGGGTCGTCGACTTCCCCTTGTTCTCGCCTACTGAAGAGACTGAACCAGGCCAGGGTGGTCTCGCCGGACTTTGCTCTACTCATCACCCCTTCACTGCTCCGAAAAAGGATCAAGATCTGTCACTCTTGATCACAAACCCCCTCCAAATCATTGGAGACCATTATGATCTGGTCATCAATGGGGTTGAAATTGGTGGCGGCTCACGACGTATTCACGTTGCAGACATGCAGGAGCTCGTTCTCAAAGATGTTCTCAAACTACGTGCTGAGCGACTTGAGGACTTTAGGCATCTACTTAATGCCCTCAAGTGCGGCTGTCCTCCTCACGCAGGATTCGCGCTCGGTTTCGACAGACTTATGGCTATGTTGACCGGCCGAGCAAGTGTCCGGGATGTGATTGCTTTTCCGAAGTTCGCTGATGGTGAAGACAAGTTCGTCAAGTCTCCATCACTTCTGACCGCGGAGCAATTGGCGACATATCACCTGGCTATTAATGACAGTGTGGAGGCTAAACACTCTCCACTAGTATCAATAAAGGGGTAGCCATACTCTGTATATAGCACTAGTTTAACTCGTAATAATAAAGTCATATCTCAATATCAAGCGTAGAACCGATTGTGGATAGCAAATTTATTGGACTTATGCCTGGTTCGCCTACGGTATAGGTATTCGAGGCTGAGTACCCCTTTCCACGTCACGTGACTCTGCATGTTCATCTTTGGGCACGAAGTTGTGTGTATTGAGAAGCCTGCCGTCCCTGCCCCTATTCTGCCCTCGAATATAGCCGACAATCGTTCCCCTCAACATTTGAACCAAGCTAGCAAATGGCGAAGTACAGATGAGAAGAGACGGAACATGGATGTGAAGTGAAGTCGGCGCACCTTCCAATAATGGAGCTAGTTCTTAGCAAGGCTTAGTGGCTTTAGACGCGCCGTCCGTCGAGACGCGGTACACCATATTATCAACATCACCGTCAACATCACCGTGAACATCATCGTATTCGCCATCCTCGGCCTCGCCTGCGGTCTGGTTCTGAGACTCGTTCTTGCTCTGCGTCCGCTTGTATGTCCTGAGCATTGCTCATGGACCGAGGAGACGGAGATGAAGCCGGTCTAAGCAAGGCAGCGTTGAAAGCCATTTGGCGTCCCATGCCGTCGGTGCGAGCCTTGACCCTCAGCGATCAAGACTTGGAAAGGGCCTGTCCCCTCTCTACACACCGTCCTCGAAAGAGAGCAGAATTTGACCTTGGGGAGCTTGACGCTCTCCCACTCGAAATCCTCCACATGGTTCTCCTTTACCTGGATATTCGGTCCTGCGCGTCATTACAGCAGACCAACCGTCGAGGATATGATATGATTCATTATAGTTCGACATTTTCTGACTATCGACGACACCTACACAGAGGCAGTCTGCGGCCATAGATGTCGGTCAGAACAGGATACGAAAGGCGAAACCACAAGGCATTCTGAGGCTCCCAGCATCTCCTGACAATTCAGAAATAGCAACAAACCAACGGTAGTGGCTGGGCTCTAAAAGGACATCCAGTCGTTGGCGACTGAGCAGTGCAGGTTTTGTAGGAGCGGACGTTCAGAGCAGGGTTCTCCCATGTAGTATATATTTAGAGGGGATGCTGTTGGCAGGTCCAGAGCCACCTCGTGTTGTGAAGTGTCATTGCATGGTTAATTCATTGGGCAAGCAGTACTCAGTGACACCCTCGTGATCTATTTCAATCCGGTGTAGGAATCTGTCAAAGCAAGGTACTTTTGACAGGTTCACTCCAATGTTCTGGCACTTGCGCCAGTGTACATTCCATAAAGAAGTTGAAGGTAAGACTCTGTCCAGCAAGGGTCGCTAGAACAAAGGGATTGCAACACAGTGTTTTCTTCTCCGAGCTGCCAATACTCGTCTTGTCTTCACCGCTTTCGACGGTGGCTTCCAATTATCCGGTGATTCTGTCAAGACACAACGCGAACAAATCTAGCCTCATGGGCAGTCCCTGCGAAAGAATCCAAATCCTCAATGTTGAAGTCGATCCCAAGAATATAAGCTATTACCGGATCTTGGTCGATGACACATCATTCAAATACGTCACAATCGACGCCGGTGTCTATGATCCAGAAGACATGACATGGGACCGCATGATCATCCCACAGCTACCACCGTTACCCGAAGGAGATTGGAACGAGGGCCATATCGCCAACCATCCGGAGCAAGGGACACCATACTTCTCTCGGTACGCCAAAGTCGAGCTTCCGACCATCGTCAGCATATGGAGCCCGGTGCAGATAGACTGGCTCGACCTCGAGCATTCGGAGCGGATTCGCAGCAACATTTGGGTGGTGCACCTTAAAAAGGACGTCGCGGGCATGAGAGCGGGACAAGAGGTTCTCATCAAATTCGCCAGGTTCCCCTGGGAAATGCAGTATTTCGAGAGTGAAACGAAAATCTACGAGCGTCTGGACAAGCAAAAAGGCGTCGGGATCGCACCACAATTCCTGGGCCATCTGACAGAAGGGGGAAGACCCATGTGGCTCGTGATCGAGTACATCAAAGATGCGAGACGCGCGGATCCAGACGATTTGGATGAATGCTGCAACGCACTGAAGAAGTTCCATCTTCTGGGTCTGTTACATGGCGATGTGAATAGGCACAATTTTCTCGTGCGTGAAGCTGCTGATGGGGGACCAAAGACCGTTACGATCATTGACCTTGAATCGGCCGGGGAATGCACCGATGGTGAAGCATTTGAGCGTGAAATGAAGACTCTCTTGGATGAGCTCAACGCAACTGATGGAAAGGGTGGATACGTCACTGTACGTGATGATGAGGAAGACGAGCATTGAAGGAAGAAGGAATGAAGACACGGTATCCAAGTACCTATATTGAGGGTAGGACTGGTATGGGTAATGGCAATGGGTAGCTCGTGGCGCAAGGCCAGACCACATCTCCTACGAGTGAGCAGATGCGCCTGGGCGCATACACGGGGTACAAGTTTATCCATAGTGACACTGAAGATAAACAGCGCTAGAGAATCCGTCTCCGAGATGTTGTCTGCGAACTATCCCGACGGGCAGTTTCAAACAGTGTGTTCACTTCGCCATGGTTTGTATACTGTAGTCTTTCTGTAGGTTGTTACTACTGTAATAGTGTCGTGGCGCCTGGACCACAACTCGCATCGGGCCAGATTAGGCATGTTGCTTGGGGAGCACTCAGTTAAACACTCGGGTTAAAGCGGCCACCCAAAACCACAAATGGCAATTATGGAGTGTCAGGTCCTCCGGACTCGTAGTTAACAACAACAAGAGAATACTGTGTACTGTATCGTTCAGAAATCCCGTCGCCATCTCTGTCACCATTTGTCTCCCGACCTGCACTCCCCCCCCCCTCTCTCTCTCACACACACACACACACACGCACACTCACACAAACCACCTCCCGCACACCGTTCACGATGGACCAAGTACAACACCTCGTCCTCGACCCCCTCAAACCGTACCTGGTCCCCGTCACGTCGAGCCTCCCGGCGCCCGTCAACGACCTCGCGCTCAACCTCCTGGGCGAAGCCTGCCACAGCGCGTTGTTGCTCGACCTCGACGTCACCTCTCACCCGGAATGTGTGTCTCTCGCCATCTCCAAGGCTCTGGGGATCGGCATCATCGCCGCGGCCTCGATCGTGAAGGTCCCCCAGATCATCAAGTTGGTCAGGTCGCAGTCTTCCGAGGGACTGTCGTTTACGAGTTACTTGCTGGAGACGGCGAGTTTCGTCATCACCCTGGCCTACAACATGCGCAACGGGTTCCCCTTCAGCACCTACGGCGAGACGAGCCTGATCGCGGTCCAAGACGTGGTCATTAGCGTCTTGATTTTGGTCTACTCTAAAAGGACGGCGCAGGCGGGTGCATTCTTGGTGGCGGTGGGGAGCGCCGTCTACGCCCTCATGGTCTCGGACACGTTGGTCAGCGACGCGCAGATGACGAACCTCCAGGCCGGAGCGGGAGGTTTGAGCATCGCCAGCAAACTCCCCCAGATCCTCACCATCTGGCAACAGGGCGGGACCGGTCAGTTGTCGGCCTTTGCCGTCTTCAACTACCTCTTTGGCAGCCTGAGTCGCATCTACACCACCCTGCAGGAGGTGGACGACAAACTCATCCTCTACGGGTTCGTCGCCGGGTTCGCCCTCAACGCCATCCTCGCCGCCCAGGTCTTGTACTACTGGAACAGTCCGACCACGGCCGGTCACGGTAAAGAAGTCGACACCACCACCACCAACGCCACAAACTCCAACACGCCCAAAAAGTTACAGGGTGTCGGACAAAAGGGGACAAAGGCGGCGTTGGCCACCGAGGAGGCTTTGAAAACAAACGCCCGTAACGTCAAGAATTCTTCCCCATCGACCTCGCCGAGACCAGGCAGCAGCAGTGGAAGACGTAGAGGATAAGTTTGAAATATGTCTGGTTTCCCAAAATTTATTGTAGTCTTCGTTACGTCTCTATAGTCAAGGAACTTTTCTGCCTTGCAGGTTGGTTGCACTTTGGAGCAGACGCTCGAATCATTTTTGACGGCATATGTTTTACGCATACCTCACAAACAAATACTGTATAAAATCGAATCAGAGTCCAAAACTCAATGATATTATTATCCTCCGTACCCTCTGTACACACAAAAGTTGCGGCTTCTTTCGAGAGAAATCAAAATCTATGTATAGGCCTGGTCTCGCTTCAGTTTGCGGCGTGTTGCATGTCGCGGGCCATGTCCTTACCAGGGCCGTTGAAAAAAAAAATTCCCTCAATCCAAACTTAGTCGTACTTCGTTTGTTGACAACTCCCTAAATAGATACCTCCGCATGCAAAAGCAGATGCAATGCACTGCAGGCCTGTCAACGGAGATTTAAAACAAAAAGAAAACCTTTTTGCAGCTGCACAGGAAGAAATGTCAGGAAAAGCTTCACATGCGTCGATACGAGTCTGGATACGGGGTTGGCAGCAGGGATCTCGCATCGCAACTAAGTTAGGTAGATACCTCCGTAAGGAAAGTTTCCCAGCCTCATGGTCCGTTATATGAAGGAGTCCGAGTACCATAGGCTTACCCGCCTAGGCAGGTAAATATAGAGTGTACCAAGGTCATCAAGGGAAAGGTCGGGGACAGCGTATGCACTATGCACGCCGGACCTTTGTGTGATTTGAAACAAGATTCACTCCGTACCCTTTCACCGGCCCTAAACCCCCGGGGATCGTGCAGAGACGATCTCGCATAAAGTATATTCTTACCTCTGCAGGGCGATCTTTTCGTTGGGCGGTTTCCTCAGGGGATTGCATCTTGGTCAAACGCAGAGCAGGACGTATAGCGTGACAGGAGGCAGACTTACTTCACTTCAGGCATCCGCTTGGGAAAGACCGTAGTAGAGTATGTATAGTGTACCTGACGATATTCCAAGCCTTCAGCATTGAGTATTGAAAACGTCAGTGTTTGGTTCATGTTGGTCCAAGACAAGCGGTGCATGCGCATGCTTCCAATAATGAAATTCTTCGATTCATGACCAAGGATAGCTGAAGGAGAACAATCAAAATCCCCATAGCGAAAAACCTGACAAGTAGAAGCACATCGTGGGAGGAAGGTGCAGATTGGTAGCCACATTGCACGCGCTGGATGGGAATACAAACAGTTGTAAGAAGGGATACTACTTCCTGGAAAGCATCATTCCAGAGTTCCGCCTGAATGGCACTCTTGAACTATACCTTGGCAAACTTCTAAGCCAGCTGTTCAAGACCAAGTTCCGTGTGATCCAAATCAGATGGCAGTTTGTTGTTTGACTAGCATGTTGATGCCAATCTCGCCCAGATGTTGAGAGAACAATCTTACCATACTAGTTTCCAAGATAACAGTTGCCATTCCTGCGTAGTGGGTTTTCGCCGCACAAGTTGGAGCTGAGTACGACGTGAAATTCTAGTGAGGCACTGAACGATGGCTCTGAGCATGGACTTTGAGAGCGGCATTGTTGTCGGCGCTATACTAGTCACTTTCAAATGAGATACAGACATCGCCGGCTTGGCTTTTGCAGATGAAGGATGAAGCCCCTATGGAGGACATTGCATAGACAGATGGCTTCGTCACAGTAACAAGTGTTATGACGATCTCTGATCTGTGCATGAGGTTGGTATGAAACAATTGTATGTTATAGTGCCTGGCGGGTGAGATCGGTGGTTTTGCATCTGCCGTTGTCCTCGTGCAGCCTGACGGATCAACGCCATCGGAAATGACCTTTACGTGGGTGGTTGAGGCCGTGATGACCTGTGCGTGCCTGTTAGATTCGGTCTCCTTCTGTGTTTGTGTCAATTGACCAAAACTAACAGTGAGGAAGAAAATTAATTCTGCTTCTTGTTCGCACAGAGACGGAAAGAGCGGTAGAAAGGCTCAATTGGACTGGGGTTTCAACATCTGGCTATGCGGCTCCGCGAGTGCTCATACAAACGGACGGAAGCCTGCAAACTTTGGGGCAGAAAGCAACCAGTGGCGATGATAATGAGTTCATGATCAGCCTGCAAAAAGTCTTATTCGCATGTTAAACAACCACGTACGTATGCGGGTGTCTTTGGTATACCATGCTCGTAGCCGATATGTCTGAAAGTGTGGTTCCAGGCACTAATGAGTTGTCAACGATAGAATGAAAGCTGTTCAGCCAGCCTTTCTGCAGACGGTGGCTAGAAATTAGCATTCCCATGTTTCTTCTGAGATCAAGCAGTCTCGTTAGCGTCGGACCTCAAAGTCCAAGAATGGTCATCGACCACGTTATCGTGCATTCAATGGCACAAGACCACACAGAAAAGTGCCGATAGGACATCGTCCCAAGGACCGTAACAAGGGGAAACTATCCTGCATGGCGACAGGCTTGGTTGGATTGACAGATGTTGGAGGAAATTCGAGTGGACCGGCATCTGGTGAAGGTGCTCCAGACCATCCCTATCGCACGATCAACAGGAGAAAGAGGCAGGACGAAAAGACCTAGATTCCTCAAGTAGAAGAGGCGTCTGGTGGCATTTCTCCGCAATCTCGTTGCCGTGCAAGATCAGCGTACTATTGGGGGAGGCGAATTTTGAAAGGCTGTCGGATTCTGCTTGGCCATGGAAGCTTGAACATTGACCTTCTCTGCATGGCCAGGGTCGGATCTCGAAGAAGGGTCCTCGAGCTGTCAGGGGTCATGTCTGAACGTTTCAGCATGAGGCCCTGAATGACCACCAGTGACGACAAGCACCAGGGGTCTGGTGGTGTGAAAGATGACATCGGGCATACTGAAAGCAAGACTGACAGCACGAGACGTGGATTGTCTCTTGCTGCGTCTTCGGTCGCCAACCACACTCCTCAATCATCACTAAAATGATGGTCTTGTATGCCCGTCCGGAGCGGATTCGAGCTAAACAATCCCACACGCGTCAGCTGCAATCACTTTGGCCAAATTTGATTCCAATCTGGAAAGAGGCGCGTGTCATGGATTTCGGCGCGTCTTCTAGTCTGTGGACTCCTGCCTTTTGGGAGCCAGTCCTCGGACCATCCTGGGACCTCCTATGCGGATCTGGACTTAGATTTCTGTTTTGGCCTCACAGGCCGGAGGTCCCGTGTTTCTGCTACTAGGGGTGAGCTTGACCTGGTAGCGTCGGAATGTGACTACCATGATTCCAGCACGCAGCCAGACACAGGCTCGAGTTTGTCCTTGAAGCTTCTCGGCCTGGTCGAGGCTACTATGTTGTTATATACGTACTACATGACAGAAATACAACTGCTGAAGCTGATTTTTTCGGCCGATCACACGGCAAGCAGCAGATTATGGGATAAACAACACGACTACGTCCCATAACACTGCTACAACATCTGTAGACACAACAAATTCGACAGCAAAAAAGGCTGCATGACGTCGTTACCGGGTGCTACATTGGTACAGGTGCATCGGAGGCTCGGTTGTCTCAATCTCATCTCCGTCATGCGTTTCGCTTGCAACCAGAAAATTTCTTTTCGTGTTGTGTGTGGTTCGCTCGCGTGTGCTGCGTGCTGCGTGCTGCGGCCAGCGTGGATCTATGTATACATTGCATGATGTTGAGAAAAAAATTTTATCCTCACGCTGAGACTTTTTTGTTTGAATGATAAATCGTCACTGGGGATATGCATGTATTCTGTGGTTTCGCAGAGCCGGCGTCGTCCTAGCCTCATCCGCAGTGATGTCAGGCAGTGGATTGGCTCGCGGTCTCGAAGAGTAACGGTCAGGCAGTTTCATGCACGTCGAGTAGTACCGACTCCCAGCGGCAGTGTTTGGAGTCTGGAGCCCGCTCAAGAAACCAAGGCGGGTTACCGGGAGTGACATTTGATCAGTGGTAACGGTCAGGGACACAAGGGCAGAGTATGTCGTGAGCTACGGATGGGGAGACAGGAAATCTATCATCTTACGCCTTCCGTAGTGTTGAGCTTGCTGCCATATTGAAATTCATCGACCAGGATGTGCATGGTCAATATCAAATCCAGGTCGCCGATTTGGATGCCAGAGATGAGAAAGTGCTGGTAGTCCGACATTTTCAGTTAGCAGTAAGGCTGGCTTGGAGATTGACAGCGGCGATGAAGTCCCGCTTGGACGCCACCGACAGCCTGCATCTATTGTCCATTGGCGGCTGTTGCTAGAAGTTCGCTTGGAAGGTTGAGACCATTGACCGAGAGGCTGAAATTCGGAGGAGCTCCGTACCTGTTACTGGAATAGAGCAGATCTCTGGATCTCAGCAACAACAGCACGCGAGCAGGGGTTGCTGACCCGTGCTGGACAGGGCCAATCCCTGCAGCTTCAAAGTTGCACGATTCATGAAACTTCGGAAGCGTCATGCAACACAGCAGAGAAGGAGTGGGAGTACGAAGGGCAACAGTATTGCAGGTCCCAGGCGTCTCTGTTGAACACCACCAGATATCTGCATCACACTGTCGAGATGAATTCCGGTCAGCTCGTAACTAACCAAGTAGGCCAAGGCGAGGCCGTGCCGCTGACAGTGAGCAAGCGCATCTCACGTCAATTGGCAGGGGGCAGTTGTCAATGGTGTTTCTAAGCTTGCAATGACATTCGTGGCCAGGTTTGGCCCCGAGCGACTGGCACAATGTAGGCTTGCATTAGGCCTGCAAGAAAACAAGAAGTCTGTCCACTAGCCGGGCCAATAGACGCGACCTGACGCGCTTTTCTCCAGACCCCCAGCCGCGCGACCAGTGCTGATGTGCTGTACGAGACGGTGGACGAGGAAGCTGATCAGACAGACTGTCGGCTGTAACTCGCATGTGCTTGTATCATACCGGTAAACACACGAAACGAAACGGAAATGACCAGCGGAAATACCTAGGTACCTACATAGAGCTTGCCTGTCGAAGCAGAGATGTCGGGCGTGCTACACAGTTTGACCAAGACCAGATGTCTGGAAAGGAGGAAATTGTGCTGTCGGTCAATCGCATGGATGACAGATGGTTGGAGGGTTGGTTGCTGAAGCGAAAGGGGGTTGTTTGTGATACGCTGTAGTCAAGGTTCTGTAGGCTCGCGGTTTAGCATGGCTGTCGTCTAGAAGGCCCGCGGGCACAGTCCTCTAGGTGTCCCGTAGGCGTGGTAGGCGTGCCTAGGAAACAACCGTGCGGGGAGTACCATGGGTTCCCAGAGGGCCTGGTAGATGGGCGCTGGTCCCCTAGCTGGTCTCCTGGCAGTTCCCTGGCAGGAGCTGTGGTCAATCAGACAGCCGAGCAAATGAGTTTCTGCCACAGCAGAGGTCGCGAAGATGGACTCGAAAAGGACCCTCGAAGGGCCCGTGGTTTGATGACCTGATACACATTGACCAACATGACCACCGAGTTTGCGGTGTATTGTACGGGCTGGTTCGCCTCGGCCTGCTGTCTCGTTACTGTCATTTTCTGGCTGGCTGCGCGCGCTGCACGTCGTCGTCGCCGCAAATCCTTGTCATCCCTGCAAGCTTCTGGGCTGCCTGCCGCGCCCAATCACCGCCGGCGAGCTCACTCCTCCTGTCAACCTCTCGCACACTCCACTCTCCACTCGTCTTTCACTTCATCTCGACGGTGCCATCTCCTGTTCTTTCGTCTCCTCCACTGTCGTCCTTTACCCGCTATTCATGAGGCCTTGACCTCGTCCTTTTATCCTCTCTCTTCCCCTTCTCCTCTGTCGTTGGACGAAAAGATATCACGAAATCCTTCTCGAGTATCTCGACTGTCCACGACTCCTCTCCTATCCCTCTCACCTATTCCTGCTGAGCACTGCCCGAGGTCACCTACTCAAAGCTTGCCCTTCTCGCCGACCTGCACTCGTTTGACTGGACGTTCTGGATAGCGTTCCTGCAAAGGTCACCGGAAGCACTCGAAATACCCCAGCTAGGCTCGAAAAGGTGAGAACAGTCTCTTGCATTTGATGATTCTGGAGGGAAAGAAAGGTGCACATGCGAAGTAAAGAGCCTGGGTCACCCACGACCTTCCCCTGGGTGTGGCCCAAATCGAGTGACTGCATACAACTTACCTTACCTGGTTCTCTCATCGTTGCAACATACCTATCGACCAATCCGAGTAATCGAGACCGTTGATCTCTGCCTCCCTCGGTACCACGACCCCTATCGACTCGACCCCCTCTCGATGTGCCTGATCCATACCAGACTGGGATGGAAAGTAGTCAAGTGACAACCATGCCAGGAGGTGGATTGTATACTGCTGGGAAAGAAAGACGTCAGTGACGAAAGGCCGAGCTTAGATTCTGAAGTATCTGGCAAGGGAGCAAGCGGTTATTGAGGGCGACTGGTGCTGCCTGCATTCATGACTACGTCTTGCTTAAGGAAAAGGATGTGCAGTGTGTGATTCTTGCGAGGGAGTGATGGCCCTATTACGCTCGAGCCCCCAAATATCGACGACCAATTTATTCTGGAGACGATGCTCGCCTGGACCACATATCGTTTATTCGACATGATCCTAATGGAATTCCTGTCGGCTTATCATATGCGTTTAATTGCACCATGGACCAACATTTACTGATCTATGTGAACGCAGATATCCTCTTTTGGACCAAGCTCTCGTCTCGAGTACAAGTCGGGTCAAACAATTCCTCTACAATCCTCAAGTCTCTGAGGTCAAGGTCAGAGCTTTTCTTCATCGTCTCCTTGACAATCAAACTGATCTCGATCCGTTGCAGTGCGCAGAAATCTGGCATCCTTTTGTGGATGACCTAGCCCACATTCCTGACCACAGCCAAAACTCATCCAAACGGAGGCGTTCATTCGACCTACGTTGCCCTCGACGCACGAGCATTCAATCTTCCCGCCATTCCGATCCTTGACTAGATGATCCCTAGTAACAAGGATTCTTGAATCGTCGTGCTATTTTTCTCCCTTTCCAGGTTGGTTATGTCACTTCACCGTTCTCCCATTGGGTAACTGACACGCCTGCGCACGTTCCAGATACTCCTCGGTCTAGAAGAGCATCTCACCTGGTTCCTGGCCACCTCCAGTCTCGTGCAACATCTGATTGCTTCCCGTCATTCACTCCTTGAGGATTATTTTACATACGACTGTCATTCACTTTTCTCCGTCGTCCTAAGTTCAACCTGCTGGCAAGACCTCGTCCCATATCCCCTCACATACCCACCTTCAAACACCATCTAGCACTTCATCCAACATGGCTTACAACAGAATTTCCTCCTTCGGCTCCAACGATAGCGGCTACGAGAGTGGCATCGTCGAGATCTTCGACGAACCTACCCAACCTATGAGCAAGAATATGGACCATGCAAAGGACGTTGCAAGACGTCGACAACAGCTTCTCGCTTCAGAGTTGTCGAGAAGAGATTCAGATGAATACCAAAATGATATGCTTGAGCATATGCTGAAGATGGACGCCGACACCATGGCGGACGTGGATGCGATTGACATCCAGACAGAGATTCAATGGTTTATGAGACCATACCTGCTTGACTTCCTGGTCGAAGCCCATTCCGCTTTCCAACTCCTACCCGAAACCCTGTTTCTCACAATCAACCTTCTTGACCGCTACTGCTCCAAAAGAGTTGTTTACAAACGTCACTATCAACTGGTTGGATGTGCTGCTTTGCTCATTGCTGCAAAGTATGGAGATAAGAAAGAGAAGGTGCCCACAATCAAGGAGCTGAAGTCAATGTGCTGCTCACTCTATGACGATGATATGTTCTTGCAGATGGAATGGCATGTTCTGTCGACGCTTGGCTGGGCCATCGGTCATCCCACCGTTGACTCTTTCATGCGTTTGGCAGTCAAGGATAATGTCTATGACCCTGAGGTGGAAAGCTTGTGCCTTTACATTTTGGAGATCGCTCTCTACCACAGAGAGTTCGTGTCGAAACGATCTTCTAGCCTCTCGCTGTCCGCATTGGCTCTTGCACGACATATCCTCGGCCGCCCTCAAGCCCGTGGTAATGAATTCGGATCCCACTTCTGCAGCACCACTGTCATGGAGTTGCTGAACATGGTTCATGAGCCCTCATCTATTCTTACTCGGAAGTACGCCTCTGTCCGCTACAATAGCGTCTCGCGGGTTCTGTCAAACTTCCTCACACAGAAGGCTGCTGCGATGTCTGCTTCAACCAGAGCACCACTGACGCCAACCTACGAGCTCACTCCACCTTCAGTCAATGTCAAACCTGCAGGTACCGAGTACTTCCAGACCTACGCCACGCCGCAAAAGCCTCAATTTCCTTCGGTCGTTCAACATGGTCTTTACACCCCTCCCATCACTCCTGAAGGCGAGATGTTCGGTGTGACACAAAAGACCTTTGGCGCCCCAAATCAATACGCTCCTCCTACCCCGACCCCTAACGCCATTGTTGGCCAGCAATACTCCTCTCAATACTCCTCGACCACCAACCATTGGAGCGCAGAATCCTACTAAGAAAATCATGGCAACCCCATAAACAAAATAGAATGTTGATCATCACGACTTCAATTCTCCCACCAACCTAAGTATCGCTCTGCAACACAGAGTGTTCTGTTACAACAAATCGTCTTTGTGAGAATGTATTTTTTATCTGCATTGCAAGCGTCCCAGTTCGACATCAAAGCTAGTACTTCTTCAAGAGTCATGGAAGGCAAAGGGAAAAAAGGATATCTGCGGCAACGTTCTTGATCTTAATCAAAATCGAAGCGAGGCAAGAGGTGTGTTGTCCACGGGTTGAAACAAAAAAAGAAACACATCAGCAGCCAAACGTTCCAGTCTTTCAAGCATTGTTTCCGCCCTCGAAGCGCAAGCAACGCGAGAGACTGCTTAGGCTCTCGAGTCAGCAACAGAAAAGGAAGATAATTTTCTCGGGGTTTTTGAGTCGCGGTCAGCGGAAACGACTCTTTTTCCGAAGCGACGACAAGAGGTTGTTTAAATTGAAAGAACATTCGTTCGTTTTAGGAGGCAGCGAAAAATTGTGAACAATAGCTAGCCATGGCTGAAAGGGAAAATGGAGTTTTTTTCGATCACAGGGAAAGAGAAGATTAGATACCTTTGCTGGATCTGTTTTGTCTGGCAGCGAGGAAATGGGCCAAAGTAATTTCTGTTGCTTAGAGTGCTACATCTTGCCTGACCTACCTTTTTCAAAGGAGCAGGCGTCTGGTACTCGATGAGGATCAACCCCTCGATAACTGTGTCAATAACAAATCTGAGCCTTGTCATGATTTAATAATCTTGGAGGGTGCTTCTTTTACTTTTGTTTCATTATTCCGGTAAATGTATGAGTCGATGATGCTCTCTAGTGGGCTGGATCGGTAGAGGGAACGAAGATTTTTTATACTATCTTGAATTGTACATTTAGACTAATTTTGAATATATTATGTATGCTCTTTTCATTCGTCAAGGTTCCAGCTTCCGACCCCGACACACTTTTTACTTGTTTTGTTTCTTGATCTTTCTACTCGGATGTCTCGGGTCATATTGATTTGAAGATGATTCCATTATTATTCTTTTTTCTTCTTCTTCTTCTTCTTCTTCTTCTGTCTGACTAGATAGGGGACGATCAAGTGGAAGCAACAATGACTTTTTGAAACGGGGAGGAGGAAAAGAAAAGCAGGCAAACTATGACTGCGTGTGATAAAAGGGGGAAACTCTCAACAAGGGTACAACGACTTTTGTGAGTATCATGAACTTCCTGTCATGCTCATGTCCGTTCTGCTGCCACGTCCAATTTTTGATCAAACCCAGCCATCATCCAACAATTCCTGTGGGATCAAATGGTCACCGATGCTGCCGTGGACACCCGTCAGATGCCGGTAACAAGCCATGCCATCCTCGAACGTCTGCAGACACACCCAGCAGAGATGCGTCTTGCACGAGCCGCAGATCATGTGGTTGCAGCCGGACCACTTCTGGATTGGCGTGGTACATTTCGGGCAGTCCTTGATGTTGTGCATTTCTTTCATCTTGAGGAATTCCCGGTACTCCTTGCTCTCCTTGTACGCCTCGTCTCGCGCCAAGCCGCAGGTGATGCCGTCGTGGCCGACGCTGCCGCATTTGGTGCACGTCAGGGCCAGACAGGTTTCGCATACGATCTCGCCAGGGTCGCTCGTGACGCGGTAGATGGTCGGACAGTCCGGGGTAGGACAGTAGGTCACTTGGTCTGGGCGACTGCGGACGTAACATTCCAGGGACGTAGACAAAAGGGCTTGGAACTTTTCATGGGACAGGATCGTTCGAAGGGTGTCGAGATCGACCGACTGGCCACAGTTACCCTCGGCGCCGTAGCAGACGATCTTGACCTCGCGGCCGTCGGCTTCTTTGCATTGGGTCTCGAAACAATCCCGGCAGTATTTGTGACCACAGGTGAGCTCGACGGCGTCTTCGACATCGGAGAGACAGGCGGGACACTCCTCATTGTTGTCGTTCGAAGTATCTGAGTGCGACGGTGTCCTCGGCTCAGTCTCAGGGTCTACATTTTCCAGTAGTTCTGTCGCTCTTCTGAATTCTTCCGGACTCCCAGAGAATATCAGAGTTCGCTGATTTGAACTGAGGTGGAGCTTGACTTTCCCTTTGCCGTATCTCTCTGTCAGACGTTTGAGGCCGCCACGCAGAACTTTTGACCACAGTTCACCTTCCAATAAGGTAGTGTGTACGGACTGCTTGCGACGACATATCTCACTAAGAACGGCAAGCCGAGTAGTGTTGAGGAGAGTGTCATCACCATGAAGGAACAATCGTCTTGTCCTTAGGTCCCTGTACAGAAAAGATTTTCCAGGTCGCGAGAGGCTGCAAAGGAAAGCAAAGCCTTCTATGCTGGCAAAATATTCGTCCCACAAGGCGTGGCTGTTGTCGTCACTCAGTATTATAGTACCAGCGAGGATGGACTCGACTCGACCCTTCATCTTCGCCACGGCACGAATTTGCGGTCCAGTAATATGGATCACCACCAGTTGGTCGTGCTGGTTGGGAGCAAACGTCGACATATTTGCGCCAGCTTCGGCCTTTGGTTGTTGAAGCTCATCAAGATGACTTTTTGACACTGCGTAGATCTCGGGCAATACTCGAAACTTCACCGTGGCAATTTGCTCGACGTAGATCTTTGATCCTAGCTCGTCGTAGTGCCTGCCCGACCATGAGAGAGCATGTCTTGCGTGGGCCGGGTTTTCGAGTTTCATGAATAATTTCGATTTTGCGCCAGTCGAGCTAGTAATGAGGCTGGAATGTCCGAACCCATTCTGTGTGTCGTCCACGAACAAGCCTTCGACGAAGGCCTTTGCAGCCGCTTCCGTCATTTTTGATGTTCGCTTTCCATGCTCGTACAATCTAGGTCTCACGCCTGTGAGCACCTCTCCCAATTGCTGATCGGTCGTGTCGGCAGGCATGTTCAAAAGTGTAACCATCCATGTTTGTCCGAGCCCTGGATGGTCGCGTTCTTGGATGTGAGTCGGAACTTTACGACCTTGAAACCTCTTCTCGAACCGCTTGGTGGCTGTTTCTGCCCACTTCCTGCTCAGGTAGACTAGGTAAACGATCTTGGAAGGATTAAACCAGGTGCAGCAGATTGTATGCATCTTGACTTTTCCTGCAGCTTTGTGAGACTTGTTACCGTATTTGCTTGGTGGGTGTTGAGGGAAGAAAACATTCGAGACTCGAGCTCCATCGCCAAAGTGCACAAGGACACCTTTCAAATGTTGATGGAGTTGGTCTTCTTGTCCCAGTTCTGGAGTGTCTTCGTGGTTCTGCATTGATCAGCTTAAGTCTCGCGGTGGTTGAAGTCTCCTCCTACCAGGTTGGATTGTTCGGGCTCGGGGCTTGGGTGAGCAAAACTGCAGAATTGTCCATTCTTGCAACGACCTCTGATAAAGAATCGGCACGTTCGAGAAGCTCGAGGTCTGAAAATCTTTGCCTCTGGTCTCAAGGTTGTGGATTTTGAAGAATAGGCATCGGTATGTCTGAAGTCTGCGCGTTGTCTTCGTGTCGATATTTGCAACTATCACCATGGACGCAAACTCCTTTGGCGTAGTATCTGCAAAGATGCATGGCTGTAGCCCGATCCTTCCTATTAGGAGAATTACGCAACAGAATTTTGATTATTTCCAGAGGTGAAGCTGTGATGTTTGTTGCTGGAAGGCGCAAATTTCTTTGTTGAATGGCGCTGGCAGCCTGAGTGAATGTGCTGCCATGTTGGACGCGTCTGGAACGTTCATTCTCAGACGCAGTTACATGTAAAGGGTGAATGACGACTGTTGCTCTCAACGACCGCCAGACACATCCAGGTGTCGTTCAATGCGTTGACATTGGAACGCACCGCATTTCCCACTCCCTAAATCTTTCACCTAAACATCTTACGTGATGGACACCATTGGATAAACGAGATCTATTCGCATCTCACTCCAGTTCTTTGAGGTTAGCCAGTCGAACATTCTACCTACTGGTACATGATGGTCTTTCATCTTGAAGATTTCTGCTACCATCAGTGTCGCATAACTGTGCGACGTGGAAGCACAATGCAACACTCCATCATCTGATACCGGTTCTCTCGTCACTGCTGCGTCCTACTAGGAGCATCAACCGTGGTGTAGTCTGGTATTCAAATTCATGAAAGACAAGCCTGAAGTTGCAGTACAGTAAGTAGTACGGAGTACGACATTACCATGTGCCTCAAGCGCTGACGTGGGTGGCTTCATCCCCTCTGTTATTCCTCTCCTTTACGCTGACTTGACTTGGCCGGTGTGTCTCGGGACCGCTTTCTAGGCTTACCTACGTTCCATTCTATCCATCTGCATTATTTAATGCTACAAATCGCTCAAGATGCTCAGGCAGATTTTCAGAAACAAATGGCCGAAAATTTCCACGAAATCTCAACTAAGAAATAAACTGCACCTCAAAAGCCCAGACGTTCGATGATGGATGTAGGGGAATTGTACTTGCGAGAATTTGAGCGAGGTCAACTGCGATTGTGGCAAACCACCAGATACTGGTTTAAAGAGTACGGACGAGGATGACTGCGGCTACGTCGATGATGTCTTCATCTGGAGTAAGATGATCGTGCGTCCTCGCTTCTTTTGGGTCCGTCCAGGATGCGAACACGAGGCTATGCAGGTGCTCATAGGTCAAAGCTCCTCGTCGCCACAGACTTCCCCGTTTACACCCCAGACAAGATTCCTGGAGACTGGGCGGGGTCGATGGCTACTCGACGACAAACCGAAGCCCAAAGGCTGCTGTCAAACCATGACGAGCAAGTAATAATGACCTGCTCCTCTGGGTTCCGGCTTTTCCAGGGCATTCCCACACCCTCTACCCAGTAAGTTCTCACCTGGTTCGTGCCTCGCTGGTGTATAAAGACAGAACAAAGCTTGGCTAGTTGTTCTCTCTTGAGGTCAATCTACTCTTCATTTCTTCTCCCTTCGCAGCCACTAGGCTTGGACATTATTCTACACTTGTCTCGACTGCCTACTTTGTTGAAATCATGGTGTTGGCATCAGATCCATATTACAACCGCAAACCGGTCCCTGGTATGTGGCTCTGCTAGCCCAAGTCCTTGTTCAGTTGCTAATTTTGGGATCCAAGATGACTTGATCAAGGACGTCGGCCTCACTGGCCTCTCGCCCGATCAAGAGTACTGGAATCGTGAGCGCAAGTACAGCGTCAATGGCGTAGATGTTAGAAAGTTCAGCAACAGTAAGAAAGGGGGTTTTGAACCCCAGGACGACCCTTACTACGGCCGCAAAAGAATCTCTAGTATGTTTCTCGATCTCTTATGAGCAATTTCAGGTGTCAACTCTAACATCCTGCCCAGACGCTGAGATTCACGATGTCGGCGACACAGGTCTAACAGCGGACCAAGAGTTCTGGAACCGTGAACGCAAATACAGCCTCGGCGGTGTCGATGTTCGAAAGTTCAGTATGAGCAAAAAGGGAGGATTCGAGCCTCAAGACGACCCTTATTATGGTCGTAAGAAAGTGTCCAGTTAGTTCCAATACCACTCCTGGGTTTGTGTGGATCAAGTGAGAATTGACCTAGTCGGCGTTTACAGATAAAGAAATCGCTGGCATCGGCGAGACGGGCATGACACCCGCTGAACAGTACGAAGTCCGTGAACGCAAGCAGTCCCTCTTCCAACTCTCGGACGACCCCTTCGAGAACATTGCGGGTCGCCACCGAACGAGCATTTCCGGGGTCGCGAGTGGCGCATCAGCAGCGGCAACCCGCCGCCGCAGCTCAGCCGTCGCTCCTGATGTTACAGGTCCTTCGCACAGTGGATATCATGGCGAAAATCTCGCTCCCATTGAGAGCAGAACTGAGATCCCGCCGATGAACTTTGGAGAGACAAATTTCGCTGGACAGACGGGCAGTTCTGCCACCTCAGACACACTGGATCATGCTACCACAAGCTCGTCGTCAGAGCCAGGGCCGTCAGCTCCTAGCAGCCACAACCATGCAGGAGGGCATACATTGTATCATGATTCGGTGACAACGGGTCATGGTCACAACGAGCAGATCGCCGACGATCCCGATAGTATTGCTCCACACGAGATGAGATGAATTTCGCTCGAAGATTCTGTAACTACACCGAGTGTATCTTTGGATGTTGGGGGAACAGATGAGTCTCTTGTGGGATTGTGTTCTTGTATGCGTTTTCGTGGGCTGTTATATTACCTACAGTATTTACCCAGGTTTTCAGACTTATCTTTATCCTTATCCTTATCGACAATATGATTAGCTCCCGCACCTTGATTTCAAGCTTAACCTAAGCGGCCTAAATGTCATCGCGGAATCCTCATGCTCCATACTGAGTCAGGGGTTCAAGGCACTGTAGTTGAGCCATCTGTCAGTACATGATGAAAGTCCTATGTTACTATAATCTATTCTTGTCGCATACGGTATCATTATAGGATGTCGGCTAGATGTGTATTGTTGTAGCAGACACTCCCTAGTGCGACGAGTTCCGCGCCTGAACATTACTGAACGACAACAATTTAAATAGGTACCGAAAAACTACCCAGGTCCCTTCCTGTAGTCCTAAATGAGCATTTTGTGCCCTTCCTCTCCTCGCCTCAAGATACTGAGACGATGTGGCTAGAATGAGTATCTAGAAGACCCTAAGTATAGATTGCCACGGCGAGACCTTTCGGCTTCTTTAGGCTCAATGGATACACGAAGAGACCGCTTTTATTGAATCTTGCGGCCAGCAATTTCCACCCCGTATTTGATTATTATCTCCTGGTGGACTCCAGCCGAAGTTCTCATGATCCCACCTAGAAGGATGAAGTGGATGCTACGACGATGTTAGTGAAGTATCTACTCCGTCCGGTACAGAGTACGGAGTTCGAGTGGTCTTACACTATCTGACAAACCCCATAGAATTCGGATACCACTTTGACGATATCATCAAGCCCTTCGATTACAGTACCTTGATCGGAGCCTGGGGTCTAGCTCGCAAGGTCTTTCTATCAATGATGTGTAGACTAATCCCTTCTATCTACGGAATTAGCATCACTCTACGGGTACTTGCCCTAGACACTATTGACGGGAGATCATGACTATGGTCAAGATACTGTAGGGTTCAACGAGGGCTGTCTGGCTATTCTCATTCCAGCTTCATTCCGAGGTCATCTTACTCCATAGGCACCAGTCACAATAGTGGAGGAACTTTTCCACACGTAATGCGGACCGACAATTAGCCCGATCTATCGGGACACGTGGAACGATTTCATGAGGACGACTTCTTCGAGGTCTAGACGAAGTTGAACCGTGGAAGCGACGGCGTGTCCGTCAATACACAAGTCAGGGGAAATGAGGTACATTCCCTGTTCAGGCTTAGTGTATCTCATAACGAATCATGATTGGCCCAACACGCGCCAAGTGGCCAAATTGCACTCCGCCTTGATGGCATCTCTTTGTTTTTTTTCGCTCTACTAACGATTGCATCTTTCCATCCTCGGCGAGGAGTCCAAGATATGAAGCTCGGCTGCACGAGCAAAAGTTTCATTTTCCATGGCGTCCTAGACCCTTTCGAGGCGAGGGTTGCGACACCCTTCCATACGACTTTGATTCACCGGTCAGAATTTGGACGCTGTTTGTGCCACCCGCTGTCACGCAGCTCCTTTCCGGCCAGCCTTGGGCCCATGCTTGTGCAGAAACCTGTCCAAATTTGGTGTAAGATGCCTTCTGGGCAGCCTCTTCCACGAATGTCCAATTCCGTGAGGTACGTTAGTGGAGGGCTCAAATTAGGACTTGTTGATGAAGTTATGCCGTACGCTCCGAGCGTCCAACTCGTCTGGTTCCGGTTGTAGGGACAGAATTGAGACAAAAAATCGTGGCGAGGTCGAGCGCCACGGGTGAATATATCGGACATGTCTTGCTGTCTCCCTCCTTCTCTTCTTGCTGTGTGCAGTTCCTGACGTCGTCGCTCTTTACCATTCTGTTTTCTCAGTCACTCGTTCACCATGCCTTCCTCATCACTCTTTCTGAGGTCGAGCACCACACTCATTTCTGCTTTGTCTTTGCTTTCAGCGTCTGTTTCAGCAGCGCCCGCTAATACCTACTACGCGTTGGATACTGAATACTCTGGTACTACCTTCTTCGATGGCTTCACCTTCTTCGACGTACGTGGCTGTCCGTTGCCGATACAGGGGTTATAGACTGACGTGTATATAGACGGCCGATCCCACCCATGGCTTCGTCACGTAAGCCTCTCCGTATTAGTTTTTAACAAGTACCGTCGATATGCTGACATTGTCGGTTCTAGCTATGGGGATCGAACGTTTTCTGAGCAGAATGGCCTCATCACCTACGATGGTGGCTCGGTGCAGATGAGAGTGGATGACGCAAACACCTACGATGGAAATGCAAACTACTGGATGGTCAATGGTGTTGGACGACCGAGTGTCCGCATCGAAAGTACTTCTTCATGGACACACGGTCTCTTCATCACCGATGTCAAGCATATGCCTACTTCGACGACAAGCGGTGGATGCAGTGTATGGCCTGCTTTCTGGACCCTGGGTAGCGGAGAATGGCCCTACAGTGGCGAAGTCGACATCATCGAGGGCGCAAACACGAACCAGGTCAATCTGGGATCAACCCACACGGGTAATACGTGCACTGTTCAACAGAGCCCTTTCCAGATGACCGGAACTCCAGCAGGCAACAACTGCGACTACTTCCTCGGTAATAACCAATATAACGGTGCGGGTTGCGGTGCTTATGACACCCGCTCGGTCAGCTGGGGCGCGGGCTTCAACGCCAACGGTGGTGGTGTGTATGCGATGGACTGGACGTCGGATGCCATCAAGATCTACTTCTTCCCCCGAGGGAACATTCCATCAGACATCACTGCTGGCACTCCAGACCCCAGCGGCTGGGGTTTACCATTCACAATCTTCAACGGCCCAAGCTGCGACATTGATGCCAACTTTGCCGACCACAGAGTCGTATTCGATACCACCTTCTGCGGTAAGTTGTAGCCAATTTGTCACGGTGAGCTTCGCTGATACGTTTGGCAGGTGACTTTGCTGGTGCCACATGGGCCAGCAGTGGATGTGCTGCAAACTACGGAGACTCATGCTCCAACTTTGTGGGCAACAACCCGAGCGAGTTCTCTGAGGCATACTGGGATGTCAATTATGTCAAAATATTCCAGACTAAGCCCGTCACAACGAGCACCACGACATCTACCACATCAACAACGTCTACCACGTCTACCACGTCTACCACATCGACAACGAGCACGACAATGACGACGACGACGACGACAACGAGCGCTATCACTTCAAGCACTACCAGCACTACCAGTGTTGCCCCTTCGACCTCTACAACCACATCAGTAGCCATGACCACTTCGGGCAGCACGAGCAGCGCAGCTCCTGTCAGCACTACTACCCAAACTACAACGACCTCCGCGGTCACCACCACCGGCGTCGTTCCAACGACCACGACTACAAGCAACGCTGTCGGACCGATCGGCCAGACAACTTCGACCACAGCCACGTCTTGGACATTTTTCCCCAATACCACGACGACACAAACAACAACTTCAAGCTTTGACATCGGCCCGATCGGGGGAAGCTCGACGACGACGCCTTGGCTAAGCACGACGGTTTCACCTGTGTCGACCGAGAGCGCAACTTGGCTTGACTGGGTTGACTCGACAACGACCCAAAGCACTCCCGCTCCATATTCCACGACCACACCAGCAGTGGATTCCACCTGGCTTGACTGGACCGCATCAACAACGACAACATCTTCTGCAGTCGTTGACCCAACCTGGCTTGATTGGACCACCTCGGCAACGACAACGCCCACGACCACATCGGCCCCAGGTACATGGGCAGATTGGGAACCAGTCACCATCACACTCACCCAGACCTGGATCGAGCCCTGCCCGACTGGATGGGTCACAAAGACAACCAGCCTCATCACGACACACTGTGGCTGCACCCAGACCCCCTTGCCGACCATCCCGGTCAAGGTTATCACCATCACTCCTGGCGCAGGATGGCCCGTCACCACACCGGTCATCGTGACCGTGCCAGCCAGCCCATCTCCAGCAGGTCCTGCACAAAAGACACCCTCCAAACCTGCTGCTCCTGGTACTATGGTGACCGTCACAGGCAGCCCAGCGGGCCCAGGATCAGGATCAGGAGCAGGTGCCGGTTGGGGTGCTCCCTCTCCGGCGAACCCCACCGCTACTGTGGCAAAGACATTGACCGTTGAAGCTGTTCAGTCTGGATCGACTCCCGGTCCTATGACTCCGGCGGGCCACGGCAATGGCAACGGAGCCTGGTCTCCTGAAGCGACCAGCACGCAGACCATGCCATGGGTGGCAACGTATACCGGTGCCGCGGCGGGTCGTTCCAGCGTCGCGCATGTCTTGGTCCTGGCAGTCGCAGGAGTAGTTGGCCTGGCCATGGTTGCCATTTAATGAAAGATGGAGGATTTGCTTTGATGTGTACGGGGTCGTGAGATGAGATGAGATAATATTTTCTCTTGATTTTTTCCCTTTTTAATGGCGACATCTAGATCGGACAAATTTGTCTCTGGTATCCCGTACTCATTTGAGGCTTTTGTCAGGGATGCTTCCTTTTTACATAGTGCCTGACAAATATGTACATGTATCCAGAGACTATGTTGGCATCTCTCAATCTACATCGTCGCGAATTCCAAGGGAGCATGACATCTACTTTGTACTGTTTATTTTCTTCTCACCATTTGGGTCGGTGACACCACTAGTTGGGTTTTCTCTCTTTTAAAATTTCATCATTCTAGGTTTAGGTGACTTGAAGGTGGGTTTTATCACTTGCTTTGTTGTTGTTGTTGTTGTTCTTCTTCCTAGGGGGAAACGGAGTATAGATTTAACAATTAACTCACAACGACCATCCAAACCACACCAAGCTGCTTTTAGCTTGTACAGTAGTGATCCTGTAAAGAGACCCCTTTCCACACCCGAAAGGAGGAATACCATTTATCCTAAAAACTTGAAGATTTGAAGGATAGTTTCATATAGGTCGTCGTCGTCGTCGTCAAATGGGTTTTGTTGAACCCACCAAAAAAAACCCCAATACAATACCTATCGAGACATCCGGTTTGTTACAAGCGATACAACACACCCATCCAGCCGGCTATGCCCAATTGGAACCGGACAGGGAAAAAGACAAGCAAGACTGACTCAATGTCCCAAAACTTCATGACCCCCCACGTCTCCAAAAGAGCTCGCGAAAAAAAGAAGTACGGGGGTACGTGAGGACGGTGTTTTTATTTATGCTTCCTGGCATCCCATCCACCAAAACCTTGACGTACCCCAAGAGTCCTGCGTTTCAAGTTCGAGTTGGCATACTCGGACCTCCCACCAGACCCAGTGTTCCCGTGCCGCCGAACCGAAGACACGGTCGTACTGTGCATGGTGCCCGCCGGTCGCGTCATGATGTAGTTTGTCCTGGGCGTCGAGCAAGCTGTGATGTTCCCCTTGGGGTTCAGAGATCTTGGACGACTGTCCTTTGTCTGGACAAAGGTTCGATTCTCTTGCTCTTGCCCCTGATTTTCACCTTGAGGAGTTGGGCCACCATTTCGCCCAAGGTTGACCTTGACCTCTTCGGGTTCAGGCGGCGGCGGCGGCGGCGGCGGCGAGGATGTACCGTATATGTTTGCATACCGACTTTGGGTGTTGTTGTTGTTGCTGGTCTTGTTCAACGTCGAGGGTCTTTTGTACGCGAATGGGTTGCCAGTGTTCAATCTATGTGACGCGAATTCCTTTGGGATATCTGTCGGTTTGTTATCGATTGGTAATTCGGCCGGCACTCTCGTGGACTGTGATGCAGACTTGACGGGCCATCGTCGTTCTTGGTTCGGCTGTACTGATGTCCTGGTGAGGGCAACACGTTCCGTGACAGGCAGAGTCTGAGCCTGGCCCGCCGGTTTCCCAAAGAAAGTAGCAATGTTCCCCTGTGCTGATGTTGATTTTGATAGCTTGGGTTTCTTCGATGGTGGCAGCAGTGCCTCCGAAGATGATCTCGTCAGCTCCGGGGGCAGCGTTCTGAAATGATCACTCGCCGTTTTGAAACCCCCCATGGTCACATTTGACGTAGAGAACGAGGTGGAACTATTGCCAAAACTCGACTTGTGAGAATGCAATTCTCTCTTGGCCATAGCAACCGCCTCTGCCAATGGCCTACCAAATTCCGGGGTCGTTGCTTGAGCTCCTGAAGGAAACATGGCCACGGCGCGACGACTGCCGTCGGTAGGCCAAACGTCGTCAGATTGACTTTCGTTGGCTTTCAGACTTTGTAGACCCTTTACAAGCGCCTCTTGACTCGGCGTCGCACGACGAAGGATACTGGCAATGTCCCTGACAACCTTGTCGCTGAACATTGGTCCGGTCTCTGCGAGGTGATGATGGATCTGTGGCGGTAAGAACTGTGTCAACATAGAATCGCCCTGATCTCTCGACTGCGTCAAAGGAAACGACAGTGTCAAAAGTGCTTGGGCTCGTGTCATGGCAACGTAGAGCAGACGCCGTTCCTCGTCGTTATCTTCCGCCCGTGAGTGTGGTATTGACCCTTCGTAGACAGCAGGAATGAACACCACCGGCCACTCGAGACCTTTGGCAGAATGTATGGTCGAAATTGTGACACGCGGTTGGTCGTTGCCTTCTTCAGATTTATCCGTGTCGGTAGACAAGACGATGTTGGCCAGGAATTGTGCAAGCACCTCTTGACCACCATCGGAGACCTGCTGTTCAACGCCGTCGACCTGTGCGAGTGTTTCCTCAGAAGGTTGCAACAACACCTCGGAGGCATGTGTGATGAGTTCTTTGATGTTTTCAAGACGATCTTCATGGTCATCCTTGTACTTTTTCTTGATGTAATCTTCCAGATCTAGAGATTTTATAACCAAATCGATCAACTTGCTGGGAACGGTGGCGGGCATCATGCTTTCCATTTTCTGTCTTGCATTCTTGATCAACGCCACCAAGCGCCCAAGTTCCTGCTCGGCATGCTTGGACGTCTTTTCCGCTTTGATATCCCCGACGAGCACTCGTTGAATCACGGCCCACAATGAGATTTTTCGTTGCTCTCCTATCTTCATGAATTCGGCGAGTGTGGTCTCTCCTATCTTCCTCGAGGGCACGTTGATGATCGAGACAAGAGCTTGATTGTTGTCGGGATGGCTGATAGTTCGAAGATAATCAATGATGATTCTGATTTCAACACGGTCAAAAAAGCGTTGGCCCCCGACCATGCGATAGGGGATTCCAGAGTTACTCAAAGCCCTTTCGATGAGCAAAGACAGGTATGCGGATCGGAGTAGAATGGCGAAATCCCAATATAACAAAAGATCCCCAGTCATTGTTGCCATTCTTTTAATTTCACTGGCGATCCAGAGTGCCTCTTCATTTGGATTTGGCAACCGGCGCAGAACAGGCGGAGTACCATTGCAGTGTGTCGCTTTAAGCCGCTTCTGTGGTCGATCTGTGTCTTGTTCGATGACATCTTGTGCAAGCTTCAGAAGAGATGATGATGAACGATAGTTTTCTTCCAGATTGATCACCACAGTTTCAGGATAGAAGGCTTTCATACGCCGAAGATTTTCGATTTCAGCAGCTCGGAATCCGTATATACTCTGATCAGGATCTCCAACGACGGTGACCCTTCTCGCAGCGGTCGCTAGCTGTTTCATCAACTCGAACTGCACCACGTTTGTGTCTTGAAATTCGTCGATCAGGAGGGCTTCCACATTGCTCACACAGCCGGGAAAGGCTCGAAGTAGGTCGACACATCGTAGAAGCAAATCATCATAATCCAAAAGCTTTGACGTCGCAAGAGCCGCCTCATACTCGTGAAAAACCGTTATGAATTCCTGTCTCTCCACCTGTTTCTGCGGTGTCTTTGGAAGGGCTTCCAACTTTTTGCCCTTGGCCTTGTGACTTGAAATCTTGCCCCGCGCCGCTTTGGGTTCGATCGATAGTTTTAACCGTTTGACGATGCGCTTGATGATACTTAGACTGTCGGATGAGTCGGCAATCCCGAAGCCTTTGGGTATGCCAATGAGGTGTCCGTAGGCGACGAGGTATCGACGGCATATGGAGTGAAAGGTACCCAGGACCAACTTCGCCTCAAGTTCACATCCGATCAGGTCCCTGAGTCTCTCGCGCATCTCCCGACTGGCTTTGATGGTGAAGGTACAGCAGATAACATTCTGAGGGTTGAGGCCTTCGTTGGCGATGAGGTTCGCGACCCGGCAGGTGAGGGTCTTGGTTTTGCCTGACCCGGGAGGTGCAAGAACTTGCAGTACCGTTGCTTTGGATGTGACTGCAGCCCTTTGAGCGGTGTTCAATCCACTCAAGAGCTGCGTGTCCATTGCGGCTGTTTGGTCGACTAGACCCGGAGCGATGGTTGAAGTGAGTAGAACGCGATACGAGCGGGCGCGACGAGGCCCCAACGCGCCGATCTCGCGAGATCACGTGATCTGAAATTCCTCATTCCAACATCCGATTTCTTGTTCTTCGTTGCTTTCTAAGGGGGAAAAACGATATTGGTGTCATATGAAGCCGATGAGCCTGCGTAGAACTATAATCAGTAGGCTCTGAAGAGACCTCAAACGGCCTCGTTCTATATTTGCGTAAACTTGAGCCTCGTCTTCAAACCCAAGTACAAGGATCCACTATGTGGGCAAGGCATCCTAGAGAGGACACAATGGAAAAGATAGCTACAGAACACAAAAGAGTGATTGTGTAGATTTCGTTCGATGGCTCGACCAGGTAGAGAAGCTTTTATCCATCTCTGGCATCACTCGTCGTGTATCTGCACCTTTCGATAAGATTCAGTATGAGAGCCTCGTAGACCCACTCTACTGTTGGGTTACCCATGGCTCTTGGGCAAAAGTCTGGAGAGAATAGGCGTAGGCTCCCTGCGATGTCTTACTGAGTTGGGTCATCAGAAGAATTGGTAGACACCTCTGAGTGGCTGCTTTGCGGACCACTGGGGATACACATGTTGCAAAGTATCTACCCTGAGCGTACCGGTGTATACTGGTCTACCTTGTCTCACTGAGTACCATGAAGAAGCAAAGCTAAAGGTCCTCATATATGAGACACACGCACTTCCATCTATGACTCTCGCAATCTATAGACATGAAAAAACCTTGGATTCTGTCTGGGGACCTCGCAAATTCTATTCTTGAGGACCTCCTGGCTGGCTATAAATCTTCCCCATTCCCATCTTTGCAAGATCTCCTTCCCTACAGTGTACGATCGTCTCAAGTCTAACAAGCACTCAGTCCTTGTATACTTGATTCCCTTCCCATTACTAACCAGACACACTGTACCATCTCTTCCGCTCGACACACTTCATAAACACACAGCCGCTAAACAAGTAACTTATACTTGACACCCTCTACCGACACAATGACTATCACTCAGGAGATCACCATGACACCACAACCAGAGCAAGACAAGTTGCTCCCAAAGGACGCCACGAACACAACGATGCCAGCACCAAAGCTGGCCAGGAAGTCCCGACCACCACCATCCCTGTTCTTCAAGAAGGACAAGAAGAAGCCCGCCAACGCTCAGATTGGCACCTTTGACAAGCTCGGCCAAACCGACTTTGAGCGTGGGTTCTCCGAGGGAGGTCCCGTGACCACCATCAAGAGGCCCGACTTGGTACTCCTTCAATCCCGAAGGGGCTTCAACAAGAAGGAGATGAAACTTGGCTTTCAGCACCGGCCAAGTGAGACCATCATCCCCATCGCCAAAGACGCCAAGACTATCAGCCAGGAAGGAAAGATGAGGGAGCTTCTTGCCTTCACAAAGGCAGAGAAGGAGATTCGAGAGGAGGCAAAGAAGAGGAAGCGGGACCAGACCGAGGACGACAAGGAAGCTGGAAAGCAGCGGTAGCAGCTGAAGAAGAAGCGCAGGGTGTAGGAATGAGGGTAGATCCACAGAATGACTGTGCTAGAATGGGGTAAAGGGTTCGAGCAGGAGCAAAGCATATACAGACCAAAGTTCACGGTTCACTTGTTTGATTTGGAGTTGGAAGGTTAACATGTTCGGAATTTTTGATATTGGCTGGA
This sequence comes from Exophiala oligosperma, assembly GCF_000835515.1. NCBI lineage: Eukaryota > Fungi > Ascomycota > Eurotiomycetes > Chaetothyriales > Herpotrichiellaceae > Exophiala > Exophiala oligosperma. Next base: position 2,646,625 of record NW_015622822.1, read on the forward strand.
ATTTGTTTTGGTTGTCGCTGTCGAATGTTACTGGATTGCTGATATCCACCGTGGACGAAGGAAACGTTGGTTATCCAGAAAGGGGGTGGATACAATACCACAATACAGAAAAGACATTATATCCTCCAAAGACGTCTTCTTATTCTTCGAACTTCCATTTGTAAGTGATTTAGTCTTGGTATGGTTCGTATGTTGGCTTAATCTTGCTGCCGCCTGAAGCTTGAGTGACAAGAAATGGCTGGCACTGCCTGTTGATATTGTTATTCACCAGCGATATATAGTGCTTGCATCGGCCACAACTCGATCACTGCCCCCCTCAATAACGTGAATGAGAAGAAAATTATACTTCCCAAATCTCGGCATCCTGTTGTTGTTGTTGTGTTGTGCCAAATTCATTGCTTCCCACAATCTTCCTCCATCATTCCGTCAAATATCTTTTCATCTTCTTTGTGTATGTTCTGATCAAGTGGACGATTTCAAAGGGCACCCCAGAGCTTCCTCTGTCGTTCTTCGTTATAGGCTCACACGTTCTCCCTGTTCGATCCCACCCGTTCACAGAAAAGCACGCACCAAGACAGTTCACCTACCTCCTACCCTGCAAGCTTTCCCATCAACACGATGTTTCCCAACATGCAGCCTTCAACAGAAGAGCCTCAGATGTCGCTATACGAGCGGACTCAAAAGTCAAAGCAGGATCTGCACAAGAGAAACATGGCAGAGCATCTTGCAATAGCCACCACTTACGTAAGGTGCTCCCGGGCTAGCGATAATCTGTTGTTGTCGTTTGTTCTTCCTCCTCGTCTGAAGCTTTCTGATGAAATGTAGCTTTGGCGAGTTCACTTGGCCCAGACCAATGGCGGTGAGCAACCTGAGTCACTTGAGGGGTGTTACCTTTCGGCCGTCGACATGTTGAAATTCGACCTAGAGCATGCCGGCGAGACTATTCAAGAGTTGTATCGGAAGAATGTCTTGAAGACGAAGAAAAAGCCATCGCGCAAGACCAAGAGCTCGAAGAGCAAAAGCAAGGTCTCGAAGGAGCAAGCTCGCAAGGAACATCTAGCACAGCTAAAGCTCGAAGCAGAGGCACGACTTGACGCTCGATTGAGTAAGAACACCATCCAAGAGATAGGTCGAAACAATGATCGTCAAAGCAGCGGTGGAGACAACACTCTGGTCCGAAAGAGAAAGCTTTCAGACGACTCTCTCAACAGCTCTGACAGCGCAAAGAGACACAAGAGCACCGGCGCTCAGCCCATCACCGCCAAGAGAAAGAGGGATGGTGAAGACGATGACAGCGAAACCAAGCGTCACAAGTCGAGTGCTCCAGAGAAGGTTGCTGCCGCAAAGCCAAAAGACACCCGGGTAGGTGGGAGGGAACCGTCATGTTCTCTCCGTCGTTCTGACTTGTTGTAGGTCATTGCAGGAAAGACGAACGCCAGCCACAAGAAGGTCCCTCCATTTGAGGCAACAGCACCGGCCAACAAGCGAAAACGAGTAAGTGCCGGGGTATGAAAGCAAACCAACAGGAACACATACTGACTTCAGGATAGGCAAATGACGAAGTCGACATCAGTGGGAACGAAGAAGTCGCCAGCAACAATACTCCAGCGGCAAAACGTATTCGCAGTGACCACAATGATCAGTCTAAAGTCGTCAAAACACCGGTTGCAAAGAAATCAGCAACTCCGCCGGTTTTATCGACAGCTGCAGAGGCACTTCCAAAGTCTGGTGTCTCTGAGAAATCTACCACTCCAGCCGTAGTCGCAAAGCCTGGACCTAGTAACACCGACCCAAAGGCTAAAGCGACCGAAGAAACTGACACCACGTCTTCTGACCAGGAAGGATACAGAATTGGTAGCAACTTCGTTTGGAGAGGAGGCAATCAATTTCGTGACAAGTACAAGAAGAAGCCACTCCCACCGATGATGACGAAGATGGTCGTTGTTCCCAAGGTCAACAAGCCAGTCTTCGAGCCCAAGAAGCTGTTACGACTTGGATACCCATCACGAACACCATCTCCTTAAGATTGATTGTGAACACCTGGCTTGTCTTGTCAACACAGCATGACAACGACTTGCAATCAGCAGACACCCACACTCGAATGGTGACCAGTGGGCTTCCATCACACCCCTTGTCTTTTCTGTATGATCTCATAACAAAATCGATTCTCGACTGGAATCTTCTGCGCAGGGCGACCATTGTCGATACCGCCGACCGAGCTTATTGTTGAATTTCTTTGAGTACCACAAAAGTTATTGCTTTTTTAGGATCGATTGTTTTGCCGCAGATGGGCCACCAACGTCGATCTAGCAACTTGAAACGAGTTTGCACCCGGATTCAACTACCAATGCTCTGTTAAACTTAACTTTGAAACAACCGCTGTCGACAATTCTGGAGGAATTTGGGAAGAATGAAATTCAGAGCCTAATCGAGGCCAGAGCAGGAATAAGGGGATCTTGAGGCAGGCACTCAAATGTGAACGACAAGGGATGGAAGCCTAAAACCGAGGCATGGGGCAGGATTGGGATTAGATAAAGCATGATTGAGCACACGCTCTCTCGACTTCGAGGTTTTGGTGCAGGATGAGGGATATCCGAGGGCAGGAAAGGAGTTCAGCATTGGAGTCAGATGAGAGTCGCATACACAAGTTTGATGGCTGTTAAATCGCAAGGTGAGCGGTGCTGTGGCGTTGGGACTGCATGGCCATCGAGAGACATTGGTATTGAGTCTCGAGATTTTGGCGTAAGATTTCATTATTTAGGAAATAGAGATAATCAAACAATTGACAATGAAAAGGTGTGATAGAAAGCGTTGGACTGGCTTTGTTTACTTGGGATAGGCTGCTAAAGCACACACCCCAAGCTAAGCCTCTCCCTACGGACCTTATCTCAGGTATCCCGCCCCTCCATCTAGCACCAATAAGGCTCTGACCTGATTCCCCCGCATGTCGATTTGGCTGCGAAACTTGCCCAACGCAAGGGGCGGTGTACTGACTACCTATAGAAACATCGAATATTCGACATTGCCATCCTTACATTCCTGCATTGTTTGTAGTTTGACTCACAAGCAAAAGAAAAGACCCAACAGCATCCGCCGACTTTTTTACTACCCTTGATTGCTTTTCCTCTCTTTGTTACCCCTCTCCGTCACCATGAAGATCCTCGCCCCTCTCCTCGCTGCGGCCGTGTCCTTCTCTCACCTCGCATCCGCCACCGGTCTTGAGATCGATTACCTCACACCGGCCATTGAATGTTCCCGCAAGACGAAGAAGGGGGACAACATTGAAGTACATTACCGCGGCACACTTCAAGAGACAGGCAAGGAGTTTGATTCAAGCTATTCGCGAGGAAATCCTCTACCGTTCCAGCTAGGTGCTGGACGGGTGATCAAAGGGTATGTTTTGGGCGGTTTGAACCCCGTTGGCCCATGACCCCTTTCTTACCATGGGCATGCCTACCCTGTGAGCGCGTGCGAGGCACCAGCCTCGTTTGTGGTGATGCTGCTGCTGCTGCTGATGTACTTGAGAAGAGGGCTCCTTTACTAACGAGAGATTTCTGCTGGGACAGATGGGACGAGGGACTCGTTGACATGTGCATTGGCGAGAAGAGACGATTGACCATCCCTCCAGACATGGGCTATGGTGAGAGAGCAGTTGGGCCCATTCCCGGAAACAGTGTTTTGGTCTTTGAGACGGAACTGATGGGGATCAAAGGCGTCAAGAAGGATGAGCTTTGAAGAATTTCGCTGAAATAAATAAGCCGTCAATGACTTTTGAGTGTGGATGATGCATAAACAGTTCACGGAAAAGAAAAACCCCCGATTTCGGTACCATGCCACTGAAACGAAAGGTGTATTAGCAAGAGCACAAAGGTATAGAGAGTTGCACAAAAGCAATTCATCCTGAAAATCCATATATATCTACTTGTATCATCCAGCCACGTCTGCTCATCAGCGGTCGCTCTAAAGGGGTATCATAGTTCTAGCTTGTTCAATGTATCCGACGCCAGTATGCATGCTTCTTCAATCCATGTCGTCAAGACCACCACTCTTTGTGTCTGCGATTTCCTCGTCATTGACGAGAATGCCCACCATACACTCGCTCAGCATGCCATCCCAGTTGACCCAAGGGTGCACCTCCATGAACAGCTTGTCGGATGATTTGCCGGCACCTCGTAGGATCTCGCCTTTTCCTCCAGGATGGAACGGCACGTACGGTGTTATATTGTACACTTTACCCTGGTATACGGTCCACGCGTCTCTTCCCTTTCGCCCGTTTTGCTCTTTCAACTGTGCAGGTGCCACCCGAATCAGATTGTCGGGAGCATCTTTTCCGCGCAGCTGGCTATTGGGATTCGAGGTCAAGGCGGCCCAGTCGAGCGGTGAGTGGCCTGGCTCTAAAATGACCTTACGCGAAACTTGCTTTCCCGGAGGCATGATCGAGGACGTAGGCGCCATCAAGGCATTTGAGAGGACTTTCGTCGCTGGGACGCGTAGAGAAGACGCCGCAGAGGGAGGAGGTCGCAAAGCCCCGTTTCCAGGCCGTGGAGGGGCTGCCATGTTTCCGAAAGTGGGAGGCTTGAGACGAGGAGGACTGGAGGGTCTCTTTCGGGTCGAGGGCAAGTCCGTTGTTCTCTGATCGTTCACGATAGGGATTCCAACAGAAGTCTGTGTGTCTTTGGCGGGGCTCCTCCGGTCGCTGGTAGTAGAAGGCACATGGTGTTTTCCTGTTTCCTCTTGTGCCATCTCGGCTGTAAAGGTGGCGGCGGGTGTCTCTATTGTAGGGATACGTGTTGTTGGTGCAGAATCCGTTTCTGTCAGGTCATCTACTAAGCTCTGCTTTCGGCTGGAAGAAAGAAAGTGGTAGAGAATGAGGCTGGCAAAGACAGTGGTGCAACTTGCGACAACCCACGCCATCAGAAGACGCACATGAAAGGAAAGATAGAGCCAGCAGATCTCATCTCCTCATCACCGTTCAGTACTGCCACTGATGATAGTATAGATTTACAGCTTCATGTTGTTGAACCGACATAGCAGGAGACTTGTAGTTTTGGACTCTTGAAGACCTAAAAGTAATTATTGAGGCACCAGAGCACGACGCCCGGAATAACCTCGGGATAATTAATCCGGGGCCGTGGTGATAAGGCTGCCCACCCCTTTAGCGTTCCCTGAATCCTTTACAGTACCATTTCACTCCGGACTATTATGGTGTCTATTGTTTTTTTATCAAGCCTCGTGGGTATGGTGAGGTTATGCCGACGGTGAGTGGAAAGATCCAACGAGAAACAAGTTGAGAAGCTGGTATATTCAAAGATTGGTTGAGTCAGCAAAAATGCCCCTTCGTTCACCCCAAGTTCCAACTCTTATCCCTATGCCCAGAACCACAAGATCCTGCCACTTGTCCCGCCTCTTGTGTTTTTGCTTTTCGGATCTGCAGCCATCAAAAGTAGTTTCGGCAGCTTGGACATGTGCCCAATTTTCAGGCGCCTCTGTTTCTAGGAGAAGAAAAGGCAGTGGCGGGGTCCTGCGGTTGCGCCTAAATCTGGGCTTAATGGGCTGACCTCGTACTCCGTACATAACAAGTATTCGACGGGGTCACCGAACTCGACATCCCCAGGCATACCGAATACGAGGCATTGGGGTGCCCAAACTATCGCGTACCACACCTGTGATAGATCTAGATCCTGTTCCGGGTCCGGTCTCAGGCTTATTCCTTTTTGTGGCTTCAGGCTCGTCATCTTCCTTCCGGACTCATCGGATGGCGATGTCTTCCAAGTCAATGCGGCGGCGTAATCAGTGTACCTAGTTCAAGGCAATGTTTTCTGCCTTGCCAACTTGGTTGCCTCGGCGTGCAGTATTGTGGTGTCACATCAGGCTCTACTTCCGATTCCTTGCTGTCCTCGTAGTGCGTACCAGTGGTTCAACTGCAGCCACCGCATCCATCACATTACATATTGTACATTAATCACCCCGCCGGCGACAGTTGCTGACACCCGAACCATAATGGTTACATTCAATCATTGACTCCGAGTCGTTGTTTCCGGTGGAAAAGGTGCTCAATCCAAAGATCAACGACTGCCTGACCATATTGATTGACCTCGTACGAGACATTCTCTCCTCTCATTCTCCTCCCTCGTCCGGACCTTTTGCCCACCCGAAAGGCTTGAGCCGTCACCAATAATAACCTCGCTGGGAACCAAGGATCAAAGCACAAGCGAGCCGCCTTTGATTTCTCCTTCAAACTCCCACTAATCAGCGTCTGACGTGCCCATCTCAATCGGGGCTTCTTGTGTCAAGCTCGCATGATCAGAACTAGATCACAGCCCCCAACCTTAGTTTCACTACAGTCTCCGACCTCACTCTTCTTCACAACCTCTCCTGAACCCATCGACATTCCATTGTGTGCTGCTTCAAGTGAAGTAATACTGTAGCCATCCTCTACTCACATCAGCAACATTGGTTTCGTTGGTTAGTCACGGGCACTGCCGGGCTAACCAAGGCGGTTGATCAGCAACCTACCCACACCGACAACTCAACTCAGAGAGTGAAGACAGTGAACCTCCTCTCATCAAAGTCTTGGATCCAACACCACATTTTCGGACCCAAAGAGTCAATTGTTCTTTATCTCTGCCTTCTTCACGTGCAAAACTCTCCCCCACTTCCGTCCGTCCGTCGATTTCGTTGTTGAGGTTTGGATAGGATATCCGAGACATTTCCAGCGATAAATCAAAGTAACACCTCCGCCAAATGGCTTCACCACCTTTTTACGAGGATCTTAGCCCCTCAGGCACGCAAGACCGATGTGACAGAGAAAACTCTTCACACAAACGTCGACGGCTCACTTCTGACACTTCTCCTCCCGGGCTGGCTATGACGGACCCATACCAAGCGACAAGCTCAATCAGCCACCCCGAAGCCTACTATCAACCTGGATTCTTCCCACCTGTAGTTGACGGCTTCCCAAATATGTCCGGAGATGAATACTGGCAGGAACAACTAGAATTCGCGTATCTCGTCGCAAATTCAGGACCGCCCTTCGCCCAGTATGCCAGAAGCGCGCAGCCTCCGACGATGCCGACTAGCTCTCCTGGCAGTGAGCCTACACCTGCGCCGCATGCCTCGTTGGGTTACCAGGCTCTGCCCATGCCTCCGGGAAGATCAGTTGATATGTTTTCGCTAGCCATGCATCTTCCAGACAATACGTTTCGAGATCAACCTCACCTTGCGGGCGGCCCTGCGAGATCAACTTTCCGATGCGTCGGCCACAACGAGATGAGAGCCCCTGTTGCAACCGAGAACCAGCCGACCCAGCTTCCTCCAAATGCAAGCGTCCCAAGCCAGATGAATCCGATACCACCTAGGCGATCAGCGTCGACATCGGTGTCGACCCCGTCGGCAAACAACAAAAATATGATCAAATTGGTCCTTAGTCGCGCAACGAGTGAGAGCATCGAAGAACTCGATGAGCTCAAGAAAGAATGCCCAGCATGCCAGCTCGATTTCGAACCAGACAATTTCATGGCCACGATAAGCTGCTGCGCGACAGTGATGCATGCCACCTGTCTCTCGGCTTGGGTCAATTCTCAGACCTATCAGAAAAATCGAGCGTGTATGAAGTGTCGAAAATCGATTGACGCTAGACGCCCGCTGAATACTGTGGTGCCACCAGTGACCGACCAAAACTGGGACGAAGGCGCTGACTTGAATGCTCCAGAAAGCCTGAAAGGAGACACAAAAATTGAATTGAATGTCACTGGCCGACCTGTACGCTCAGCCCACCGACACATCCGAGGAGCCATAGGTTATCTTCCACAGTACCGAGGAGCCATGCGAGGCGCACCATTCGCTTCCGTAGATCCGACCATGGCCGAGGAAACCCGCGCTGCAATCGACCGAGCCAGAAACGAGCATTTCATCGAAATGGAATCGATGAAGAACACCATCAGGGCCTCTCACGAAGTAAGGCGAAGAGCTGCCGACGATGAACGCACCGCCGCACGCGCTCTTCTTGAAGCACAAACCGCCAATCAACGTGGGGGCGTCACCATGGACATTGTTCCTTTGGCTCAGAAATGGGAAGAGACCAAGGCTCTCAAGAAGGCCGCTGAGGAGCGATACTGTAACCTACAACGAGACATGGAGTTTCTGCAAAGAAGTCAATATAACCGATTGACCGCCCTTGCTGAAGCTGCATGGGCTGAAAGTGCTCGACCTGGGGGAAGAGACCGAGAACGAGAACGAGTACAGAGAGAAGAAGAGGGGGCGTCTCAAAGCGTGGCTTCGTCCGCGTCCGCATCAGCAGAAAGCAAAGGAGGGGCTTCTGCGGCATCTACTTCTCCATGAAGCACTTATGCAAGTGAGATCTGACCCAAGTCGTTTCCACCACGTAAGTTTGGAGATGTATCCTGAGAATACAGACCCTTCCGCGTTTGTCAGTTGAAGGGCAAAATGACCTGACATTCAGGATACATCTCCAAAGGCGAGGTAAGGAAGCAAGAATATCTTACAGGGTGTATCCAGATTTGACGACAGTATGACAATATGAGAGACGGGGAAAGAGAGAGAGAACATTTTTACCCGGCAACTCTCAAACACACGACCACACGAACACGATAAAACCGATGAACCGACGACACGATACTACGACGACTTCTTTTTTTCTTTCCCCCTTCTTCTTTTCCTTCTTTTCGTCGCCGGAAGCAACGGAGACGACGGCCTGCATGGAAAGTCACTTGGACCGCACATGTACATCCCCCCTTCTTTCTTTCTGAGGCATTGCAGTACAGGGAACGACGCAATTGGAGTTGGGAGTTGGGAGTTGGGAGTTGGGAGTTGGGAGTTGGGAGTTGGGAGTTGGGAGTTGGGAGTTGGGAAGTTGGGCACAGTTGAATGGACTAGAATGGAGCGGAACGGATGGACCTTACCTACCTACTGGTAAAGGAGAACTTGCATACCTACCTTAATCAACCCCCAGAATCACAAGGCTTGCTCTATTTGTTTTCTATGACTGAGCATCAACAAAACTTGCAAAAACCCTTGACTTGGGTCAAAAGTCAAGTCAACACAGGTCAAGTTCAAAGTTCAAGGGGTTAACTTTCCTGCATATCATAATGTACGTACGAAATGAAATGAAATTGATTTCTCTCTCTCTCTCTCTCTCTCTCTCTCTCTCTCTCTCTCTCTCTCTCTCCCCCCCCCCCTCTCTCTCTCTCTGTTGCCTTTTGAGAAAGAAAAAAAAAGGACAAAAATAGAAAAGAAAAGACAGGGATGCGGTTCCATCAAGTATGACCTGGGCTGTGGATTAGGGGGTGAGTGAGTGAGAACCAGAAGAGTTTCTAGAAGAGCAGGCTCCAACTGATGACGACTATGGTACTTATAGGTATCTACCTGGTAGGTAAAGTAGAGAGTGTAAAAGTATGATCTGGGTTGAGTACTCTGCAAGGAGTTCATTCATCATAGAGTTGACTCCAGTTTGGTAACTACGGAATACTATATCTAGGCAACCAAACAGTGTAGTCGAGGCATTCTTTTGCTTCGTATCAATGATGACCTAGTTTCTGCATTTCTCTAACCCGTACGGAGTACTATACGCCTGGGGTTGTTTGAATTAAAGAATCACAATTCCATGCCTCGGTCAACAGACGTTCTCGAATCGCCTTGTAGTGTTTTGATGATGGTAGGGATCGTGCTGTTCTATACTACACAACCACACACACACAGTTTATGGTATTCAATGTATTGGGTGTACTCGAGGACATTTATCTCGTTCTTGTTTCGGTTTCCAACTCGCAAACAACTCTCGGGTAAAACGGTATGCAATCGTTCATCGTTTCGTTTACACTCCCTCTCAGATATATGTACCTTTTTTCTCTCTCTCTTATTTGATGATCCAAGATGATCAACAACAACCGATCTGGTCGTACGGAGTCAGATGCGTTCAAATTCATCCCATCAGGACCGTGGATTGGAAATGGTGGCCTTGAGTAGACCACATGGTAAATATGTTTTGCTGCTGGGGCTGGGGCTGGGGCTGGGACTGGTGATGTTGTTGTTGTTGTTTGGGCTGTAAAAATGAAGCATCGTTCGACGGCCTATGCACGTCGTGGTTCCGAGGAGTGACAATACTCTGCACACCACAAAAGAAGGACTCGAGAGTCCTCTGGTTCCGTTGAGGAGATCGTGGCAACCCAGGGTTGTCCGTTCCGTCCGTCATGTCGACATCATCTTCTTCTTCCACTTGAATGTCGCCTTGTCCGTCTAGATTCACCACCTCGGATATTGGGAGGGCGTCGTCGAGATGAAGACGTTGTGCGTCGTATAGTTTCCTCAGCGTGTTTTCGTGAACAATCTCCTCCTCTGGTCGATTGTCCCGGTACCGCTTTCGCGTCCGGCTACTGAGGTATGGTACTGCTTCGATTTTCCAGAAATTGTATGGGGCAGCGTTATCGTCGCCGCGTAACGAATCGCGCACAGGAGAGATTGTGTTTGTCGATGCAGGGGAGGAGTAGGTCAACGAAGGCGCGACAGGACTGCTGAGTTGTTGTTGTTGTTGTTGTTCTTGGACTTGGTAGAGAGAATCTTCGAGGACTGATGCTTTACGTTTGAGGCCCATGGTTGTTTCGTCGGAATTTGCTTTCCTTCAGTCGGAAAAGAAAAGTGAACGGCCTATGTGTGTACTGTACGGAGTTCAGAGGAGGACGGAAGTACAAGTTCAAAGAGCGAGAATGACGCGTGCTAGAGGCACTCTACGCGTCGCAAGTTGAGAAGGCTGGGAAGTTCAGCTTGGCTGAGAAAAGCACCGACTCCGAGCGTCGAGGGTGACTTGCTAGAGGATGCTGGTCACAAGTATGATCCAAGGGATATGCCTGTACTCTATAATCCGAATGTTGCTTCAAATAAATACTCAGAGAGTATCCGTAAACATCAATCTGCCCGAGGTGAGTTTGTTTGAGGTAATAGGCAAGGATACGGATCAGTGACGGCGAGGCTGATCCCCGCGGCACTTCGATTCCCCTCACATGCTCGCCAGGTGCCTATCCAACCCCTACGGAGTTACCAAAACACAGTCATCTTCCCTTCAGCGAAGGGATGTACAGACCAGACTCCCAAAGCTAGTCCACACCGTTACCGAGCCGACCTCATCCTGTTACGTACCTACTACTTTTGGGGTCGTTTCTGTCGCCGACAATGTCCGTCAGAGAAGCCTCCCACGCCGGTTCATGGTACTCTGATAACGGACGACAACTGGCTGCGCAGTTAGATTCATGGCTGTCGAAAGTGCCGGAGAAAGAGGTTCTGCCCGGAGTGGACAAACTACCGTTACCAGGTGCCAGAGTGGTCATCTCACCTCATGCCGGGTACGCCTATTCAGGTCCTGCCGCGGCATGGGCGTACAAGTGTCTTGACTTATCCCAAGCGAAACGAATCTTCATCCTACATCCCTCCCATCACCATCATCTGAGTACAGCTGCCCTCCCTGTCGTCGAAGCCTACGAAACTCCTCTCTCCGACGAACCTCTCCCCCTAGACCTCGAAACCCTCAAAGAACTATCCTCCCTCACCACAACCACTGCCAATGGCCGAACGGTCAAGTTCACCACCATGTCCCAACCGGTGGACGAAGCTGAACACAGTGCGGAAATGCAACTGCCATACATCCACCGCCTACTGCAAAAGCTCTATCCGAACCAGCCCGCGTCCTCGTATCCTCCTCTCGTCCCCATCATGGTCGGCGGTACCAATTCCGCAACCGAGGCGGCACTGGGCAAGATGTTGGCTCCCTACATCGCCGACGAGAGAAACGCTTTTGTGATCTCCTCGGACTTTTGTCATTGGGGAAGTAGATTCGGCTACACATACTACCTACCTGATGCCCCCAGTCCTGCCTTGTCGCCATTGATGTTGCCGAACGGGGTCCGTGGTGAATACACGACTGCGAAAGAATCGGTGAATGAAGATGTCCACAAGGTGCCCACGTTAGGGCAAGGCCAGCAACTGAGAAGTAGTAGCAAGGTACCACCGCATCACGGTGGTCCTCGGATATACGAAAGCATCGCTCACGCAGACAGAGCGTGTATGTGTGCCATTGCGACAGGAAAACATGGAGAGTTCCTGAGGGCTTTGGGTGAGACCGGAAATACTGTCTGTGGTAGGCACCCCATCGGCGTTTTCATGGCCGGCGTTGAGGAGATTGAACGATTAGAAAAGGAAAAAGACAAAACAGGAGATGATTCTGACAACGCCACTCGACGGAGCTTTCGGTTCATGAGGTATGAGAGAAGTAGTGATGCTGAAACGGTGCGGGATAGCAGTGTCAGTTATGTCAGTGCCTTTGCAGTTCTTTGATGAGCAAAGCAATTTTCGGAGTACGAGTTATAGAGCCGCAGCTTAAAAGAGCCAGTCTTTTTCGTAAAATGAATTCTTGTGTCCGTATAACCACTATCGATCTTTCGCAGTCGTATCCATAGCAGCGATACGACAGACAATAGACTTACAGTGAGGGTCTGGGGTACTGCCGTACCAACAATACCCAAGTAGGATGATTGACGTCACTGAAACCCTCTTTTCGGAGAATAACTCTGACCGTACGGATACAGTTACGAGCAAGTGACTCCTCCTCCCCTTCTTTTGTTTGCCCCGCTTCCATCTCCCATCTCGATAATAATAATTACAAAGTACTCCGTACTTGTAACTCTTACGGAGCGAATCGAGACTAACAAAGTCAGTTTCCATCTCCTCATTTACCGTATTTGAAACCCTGAATGATCAGCGGGACAATCTTCTCTCAAACCTATTACGAAGCACCTCTGAAGTAACACCCTTCGCCTAGTATTAGTAGGTAGGTATATGCCGACCTCTATTGCCGAGAAATAAAAAATGGTGCTACGTACAGTATACTCCCCATACCTACGGAGTACTGGTGACACAATTACACATGTACCTGCCCTAGTTATCCATGGTTTGGTGTCGATCTTGAATATCGTTTTGTACCGAGTACAAGGGTTTTGGTAATTCTCGATGTAAATCGTGAAGGAGTAACTCGTAGTAGTCTCCGTAACCCATCATTCCGGTGGTTCTTCTCCTGCTTACGGAACAAGTATCCGTATACTCCTTTACTTACAGGTGCCTAGTTGACGGTACGCTTCGACGACGCGTAAGTCGTGACTGAAGATCTCAGTGGTCTCGCTCACCTCGAAACCCCTCCTCATCATTATTATTCAGGAAAAACAATTCTTTTTCGATCGCATCGATGGAATGCGAGAGGCCAAGCGATTTACTTTTGTAGTCGGAGCCTCGGCAAGTATAGGTCGTAAACTCATTTTGCATGATTCAAGGACGGGGACTTGGGGATCTAAAATGTCGCCGACAGGTCTTGGGTATGACGACAAACACTGGTGCAAGTCGCGCGCGAGTTCAAACGCATCATGAAGGTAAAAACTGCCATGCCATGCCATGACAATGCCAATGTCGTTTAAAAAAAAAGAGTCATGGCGTGATCTCGATTGGAAAAACCCTTGGGCGGTACGAAACGAGAACAATATGATGTAAAGGGCTTGGTAAACTCCGCAGCGAGTAAGAGCGGGTTTTGGAGGGATTGCAACATCTCTATTCTCGTAGACACAACACCTTTCTCAACATACTACGAATTAGAAATGTACTATGGCGCACACGGGTATTCAAAGTAATAATCAAGGTAAAAAGAATGCTTCAGAAAACCAAAGATGGATGACAACTTTTCATCTCTTTTGGGTTTGATTATCTTTCCTTTGAATAAGAGAGAACTAGTTGAATGTTGATCAAAAGAGAGAAAACTCCATCAAAGTTTCCATACCACGTACTTGTCTTTGAACAGGGGGTATCCAAAATAAATGGTCATCGTAGCATGCGCAAAAACAAAAATGAAGGGGGTATTTGAGGTTTGCTATTAAGTATTTTCCACATCCCGCATGCTCTGTTTCTTTCTCTTCCTTCCCAGCATTATCTCCTGTAGATATCACACGTCTCTCGACAAATCGATACAAATGTCCCAACACTCCTGGACCGTCTTCACAGTGGATGAATCGCCGCGCGTGCACCGCATGCGTGCCGAGTCCCTTTTTCTCCTCGTCCTTTCTTTCGAGACCATATTGGGCAGTCGCGCAATTTATGCTTGGTGCTCAATATCTCTCTTCTCGGCGCGAGATGCCTTGCCCTTTTCAGACCAAGGGAAGTGGGCGACGGGAATGATGAAGAAACTGTTGGAGGTGTCGGCAATACCGGCCAGGGCATTGTACCACGCGGCAAAGGCTGCGAGGATACCAAAGGCGCCACCTGCGCGCGTGCAGCCCGGGCTTGGTTCTCCGTTGACAGGGCGTAGGTAGGCGATGCCCAACATGAGGAAGGCCAGGTCGAGGACGAAGAATAGGAAGAAGAAGGCGACCGTCGACTTGAGGGTGCAGAGGAGTAGGATGAAGGTGAAGATGAACCAGCCCTGTGTGGAAAATCAGCCGGAGAAATAAACACCCGACACTAGAAAAGCCGACGTACCATCAAGTAGAGACCCAACGAGTTGAGGACAGCTTTACCACCGCCCTCTGACTCAATGGTGGACACGACTTGGAACCCACCAGGGGTCAAGGTGATGGCGAAAGAGATCCAGAAACCACCGTACGAAGACAGGGCCGTACCACCAAAAGTGTTGCCCACGGCGATTTCCCTGTTTAGATGAGTCAGAAATGGGATGTCTCTCCAACGTCCTGCGTAGAGATGCTGGATAACGTACCACATGCCGGCCAGGAGCTGAACCAAGCCACCATAACCAAAAGCGAGACCGATGACGATGGGATTGACACCGGCCAACCCTCGAGTGTTCAAGTTGATCAGACTGAGGACGAACGTGGTCAGGGCGAAAGCAGAGAGGCCGAGAGGAGCCGGGTTGGCGAATTTGCGACCTTCGACCGGCTTGTAGAGACCAGGTTGGAATTCACCACCAAAGGCAGGAAGCAGAGCGCCTTCGGCAGTACGCATGTGGGCCAGAGGGCCATAGCCAAAGCGAGCGGCATTCGTGGCAGCAGCCTTTTCCTCGTGGCTCATGCCTCGAGTGGCCTCGTCCAACTTTTGCTGGTGGGTGGAAGGGTTGCCGTTGGCCGTGACATTGTTGGAAGAGGTGTCGAGGTTGGTTGGTTGTTCGGTGGTCGCCATGGTGAATGATTCGCAATGATTGAAGCGGTGGGCGAGGGGTCGCTGTTGGGTAAGTACGGAACACGAGTACAAGGAAATGCGGCGAATGGAGTCGGAAAAAGGTCGACGATGATGGTCTGGAGAAAGGAGGAAAAAACCCAGGCCCATGGGTTACGGGGGTAGCAATGTTTTTGTACCCTTTCAGAAGCACCCCTACATACCTGTTGGGAGGGTCTTTTTTCTGGGGAACTCACTTTTGGAACTTGACCGGGATCAGCGGGGATGGGAAGGGAGCATTCGCTTCGTCGGTGGACTATTCGTATTGTCACAAGTATGTTCCCTGGCGAACAACGGGGTGGACCAAGGGAAAGACATGATGTGTGTGGATGGGCAGATGACACGGGATTCATGGGTTGTGATGATGATGGAGATGGGAGAAATCTGGGTGCCATCAACAGACAAGCGCTATGACGGAAGCAAGGATCTTTTTAGGATGTCACGGCCGATTCTGGATGGAGATTTGCTGATGCGATATGGATCGTGCATCGTTGCATGATGAATGGATGAAGGCGGCTCTTTAGCCTAATACTGCACACGTCCTGTGTGTCGAGGAGAAGAGAATTGGGTGGGTTGGGTGGAGTCTGCATTAGCACCCAGTTGGGTCCAAGGGCCGTTGCAACTTCGCACCAAGAGAGTCACTAGTAGTGCTGACCAGGATGATGCACGGTCGAGCGGAGGAAGCTTTTTTTCCTGTAGCATGCGCCACGAAGAATGAACCTCACACCACGGTGGTTTGATGAAGATACGAGGACCAAAAAAAAACAGCTCAGCAGAGGGAGGGATGTTTTTGGCTTGCTCGGCGATACTGTGTAGGAAAGTTCACATGCGGAGTAGTGGCGAGGTGCCATGGTAGACATGGGAGGTAAAGCGCCAAAGAGAGACAGTATGTGCAGCGACAGCCTCAGGAGGCTACCAGTATGAGTCCGGAGTACATTGTATTTGAGATTGATGATGCCCTTGTCAGTCGAAGCGAGAGTAGAATGTAGGAATTTAGCCGGATGCATTACGAGTACATTACCTTATGATTGATGGTACTCCGTTCTACGAGTTATTAGGAGAAAGTACCTGGAAAAGAGGTACTTCGTCCACTCCGTTCTCCGTACTGAATACAGGTAAACGTCCGCTGACAAAGGATGATAAGTCTCATAAAACTACGGAGTATCCGTGCAGCTATCTACCTGCCGTACTCGTATTCCGTACTCTTGCCCAGGTAATGAAGATTAATTATTGATGAACGGACAGATGGAAACACCTTTTACAGGTACCGAGTCCGAGTACAGTACTCGTGATGGTTGATGATCTGAAATCTGTCGATGGACTATCCATACTGTACCGAGAACGAGACTGATGAAGACTGGGGTCTCCAGACAACTCTCCACCGCCAGAGATCTTCACCACCATCATCTGCATGTTGATCTTTTTGGGTTACAAGAGTCCCTTATTGTAGACATGTCAAGTACTCCGAGTTGTCGGGTACTTTTCTAATTCGAATAATGACGAATGCCTAGGTCTCTGATTTTCTTCCCCATATCTCACTCAAGGTGTGTTGTTCTTCTGACCAAGCATATGGGTGGCTTGAGAGACTTTTCCCCTACATCGCTTGGCTATCGTCAAGTCCTGGCATGACGCATCTAGAAACTCATTGGTGTCTTTTTTCCCTCAAACCTCGCTTACAAACTCTCCGTCCTCGCCTCCTCTTTCAATAATTCGAGCGTTTTCTGTTTTTGGTCGTTCGTCACCAAATGGCTTGGAATATTGGTGATCTAATAATGGTCTAATTGTTGATCAACAAATACGGATAAATGCCGGTATGTTATTCTTCAGAGAGCCTCGCTCATGTGTCAGATGTGTCACAGGTCATGAGATTCTTCAAGTGATACTCCACCCATTGACCCAACTACGAAGAGCTGTTACAATGTACTACTTACTGTACTGTACATACTCCAGGTATCTACCCTCCTATTATTGCCTGCTGTCTACCTTCTGTTCCTGACTCGGAATCCTGTCATCTCATTCGAAATCGTGTTCACAATTACCCAACCACTAACTGCTTGTTCTACATTCGGCGTCAAATGATATGTATTGAATGCAATTCCGGCCAAAGAAAGAAGGATTCTGTCACGTACGCTTTTTGACTTCGGCTTGTGCTCCTTTCACATCTACTTCTTCCCCGTCTTTTGTGACTATATTTTGTTGCGGGCAGTAGGGAATTACGAACATACATCTCAAGGTGTAACTAACCTGTCTCGCCCGAGACATCATAAGAACCACGTCCAAGCTCGCCCTTTTCAATGGTCTTGACTGAAGGCTTTTCAAATGGCCTTTTTCTCTGTCGATTGTAGTCAAACTGACCTAAAGAGCAACCTCATGATTCTTGTGCG
The DNA here is from genome assembly GCF_000835515.1 of Exophiala oligosperma. Lineage (NCBI taxonomy): Eukaryota > Fungi > Ascomycota > Eurotiomycetes > Chaetothyriales > Herpotrichiellaceae > Exophiala > Exophiala oligosperma. The sequence goes on from NW_015622822.1 coordinate 2,664,222, forward strand.
CACGCAGACAAGGAGGAAACACCACCTCGATGGTGAACACAGGGCTTGACTAGGTGCCTGATGCTGTCAAGGGACGTAAGGCTCGCCTGCAAAGCCTTTGAGCATCTTTTGACCCTGTAGAGCGCCCCGCGTTCTCGGACTAATCAGGATGCTGGTGAGTCTCACCGGTCAAGCCTCCCAGCCGAAGCGACCATCGAAATATAGCTGGGCTCAACCTTGCTTTCAAAGTTGCCCGACTACGATATTATCATGTGCCTAATCAACGAGAGGTTTCCTGAGGATGTATTTACTCCTTCCGCATACAAATCTAGCATCATCGAGGAGTGACCCGGTGGAGTCTTAGCTACAAGAAGCTGAACAGCGGCCGACCTAGCCAGTGTCATTCACGCCCTCTTCACCCAGCCTGCATGTCGCTCGAGGATTCTCACGGTGGAACGCTTGACAGGGCGGGCGCCTTCGGCCTCAAATGATAGGCATCATGAAGCTGTCCAGGATCGGCGATCCGGCGGACTCTTTTTCAATTCTCTCTTTCGATCAGTCACTTTGCTATATAAACTGGGCGCAACAATGGTCACTCTATCTCCTTTTCCCAATAGTGCCTTCACAGACGTTAATGCGAGAGGACGATTTTGGATAACAATCCATTCCAAAATCGAACCCTCCTTCCGTTGTCTTGGAGAAACTAACCCTTGATGGTTGGCTTTTATCAGCAAGACCTCTGTCAATCCTTGCTTCCCCTTTGGCCACTATGATGAGATGGGAACATAAGCCCGATGGTGGGATGGTTTGCCCGACGTGTGTGGTTGCCTCACTTTCCGACTACAAAGTCCAGCATAAAGAGGTATATAAGAGCCGGCGAAGAAACAATCTCCCCCTCCCCCCTCAGCTTCTGATTCCCGACTTTGACTCGTGTTCCTGTCCAGCAAACCGATATTGACACTGCTCAAAAGGTTGATTCTTGCGACGAAGCTAGAACAGAAAATGACACGCGCGTCCTATTTTTGGAAGTGTGTAAGTTGACAAGGTTCATTTTCCCCCGAGTATTGTGATCTTTCAGATGTTTTGGAAAAGGGGACCTTGACTGCCATGGTTTTGTTTGGCGACTGATTTTGTAGTGCTATTGTGCCACGACAAACCGCAAATCCTATTCGACCTGCGCAGCCGGAGGATGCGGACACTCCAAGTGCGATACCTGCGAGGAATTCAAGAGCAAGGGGTAGGGGTCTTTCAGTCTGGAATTCCGCATGGCGGATTGCACCTCTGACCAGATGTTTCACTCGCACCGAGAGATATATTCCGTGTCGAATTTGGAGGTTGCCTCGGTGATACCATCGTCGATCAAAGGAGAGGACACTCTTTGACACAATGCGGGAGGAGGGACTAATGAGGACTCGAACGCGGACCTGAGGCACGGGTGAAGTCTCTACTCTTTTTCCCGGAAATGGTATCGTGCAAGACTCGAGGATGCCTAAAGCACTACTGCTGGTTCACACATTCTTTGGCTGATGCATCCATGGATCGACCTGATGTACCTTTTCTAGGTATAGGAGATTTTTCCTTCTTTTCTGTGGCCTTTAGTAGCTACACTTGGGTTTCATGCCGCTACTATACCTATGATAACAACTTGTAGTCACGGTAAGAGATCACTTGTGAACGAGCTATCCCTGTGATTATGAGTCCACGGACTACACAGGTAAGTCGGTAGCTCCACACACTATTCTACTGACCTTCTAGAAGTCTTACGTATAAACATTAGTATGGCTACCATTCGTACCTTATTCTTCCTTCCGCGTCCTCGATCGTTTGACCCTCTCGAGTTAGAACCAATCAATCACAAGCGCCATCAAAGATCTACCAAGCGATAGACTTTTCACTTGTACAGTAGAAGGCGGCATACTCCGACGTGACAACAACTTCAATCTTTGCATCACTCAAACACTTTCAAAAATTCCGAGGACCTTTCCCGTGACCGACAAAAGTCCTTTGATGTCTGATGGAGAGAGATGTCGAGCCTCGTCAAGCCAAGCCCGCAATCGTCCGGCTTTGCATTATTGACGACAACAACAATTGACATGCCACCTCCTTGCGTCAGAGAAGGGAAGGTGTATCTTGAACCGATATTGGTCAAGGAACGTTGTATGTCATTCCGCAAAATCCCATGATACGGAGTAAGTAAAAGAGATATGCGTACTCGTACGGAGTACAAGCCACCGTATTCTTCCATTGGCTTCCACATTAATTCCCCTTCCTTTGGGCCGTCAAATCAAGGTCACATCAGACCACCTTCTTTTCGGCCTTCAGCCACACAACACGGAATGATTCCTCCAAGGGGCAGACAAATTCGGCACATGCCTCTCGGCTGTTGAATTCGGGTCTTGTGTTCTTTATTGAAGGGATCTGGTCTGGATCCCGCGAATCTACGAAACTAAATGGTGAGATTCGAGGAGAGAGAATGTTGCCCCCTTGCATTAAACCACAAAAGGTACGGTCCTGTATCGTAGCAGGTTAAACATCCCATGGGGCTCTGGCCCGAGTCTGTGGCCCTGGCTAGAACAAACGGCTCCCGCCCTCGGGCTCCTCGTCAACCTGCACATCGGAACGCCGGGAGTGGCGATGAATAGACGAAAGTGGTGAGGGGATGTCAAGTTGGCAAGACTACAGTTACTCGCTTTGAGGTCTCGAATGACGACCGTTCAAAAACTAGCTTCCCCATTGAACCTCTCAGATGATGCACGTCTAGACTCCTCCTTTCAAAGAGACTTCGTTCGATGGTTGACCGACGATGCTTTCCGACAGCGTAGTCTGTCTCTCTCTTGCTGAATCAAACTAAACGGGAAAACATCGTGGTCGGACTTTGAGAGATATTGGACGGGATCGGTTAATACGCAGATGTCTGTCATAAAAATAGTCCTACATCTTCACTAAACAGTTCAGAAGAAGTAGGGTGGAGTAGACAAGGCCCTGCTAAAAGCCGAATTTCACTCTTCCACTTTGCGATTTGAGACTTTTGGAAGGTCCCCTGGATCCACGTCTTGATCATTGAGATGAAGGGTCAAGAAGCTTCCGAATGTGGTTTGTCACAAAAAAAAAGACAAGTTTTGTTATTTACCCCAAGGTGCCATTAGTTTTCTTGCGAGATGTGACAAACCTGTGTGGTGATTTCATTTTCCTCGGTCACGATGAACTCAGCACGTGTGATGAGTGTGTGTGTGTGTGTGTGTGTGAGAGAGGAATTCTTGCATGAATTAATGCTGAGAGGACCTGGCCTTTGATAGAAATGACCAGATCGGCTCAGCATAAAAGCCACGAAGCATCTGAGAACTGGTAGATGGGTCGTAACAACGAATCAAGTGTGGAAGGAAAAGTGCAGGTTGACAAAAGTTCAAAAAATGAAAGGTTGAACTTGCTGTGAGAGAAAAGTGCCAAGTTGAGACTTGTTCGTATCCGTATTAGCTCCTACTGGGAATTGCACCTTTCCTGATCCGTCAAAACCTCCATATATCGAATCTCCAACTTTTGTTTCCTTCTTTTTTCTTTCTTTACACTTCGTGAAAAAACAGATTATGAACGCATTAATCAACCGCCTGGTCCTCTCTCACGGCGCCGCGCCAAATGGTGTTGCTCGTGGTTCAATAGGCTGGTAGGTCATATTGGCGATCTAGACCGACTTTTCATAGAGGCACTTTTTAAGGCTTTTCTTTCGTGTGGATGTGTTTGTCCCTTTTCGGGTGGCCATATCCATGGTGGATGGAAAGTCACCTGCGTGCCATACATGTTCTTTTTTCTTTTTCTTTTTCCTTTTCTATTTCTATAAATCAATATGTCATGAACGTACGGATATGAAATGAGAATGAAACAACTACTCGAATTGCCATTCAATATTGTTTCGATGTGGGTGTCGTCGAGTTTTGCAGAAATGCTTCAGTCTTTCTTCGTCCACCACCACCATATCAGATGCCACCACATTTCACATCTCACAAATAAATTCTGTATATTTGATAAATGTTGAAACACCTACTCCGTATACGTATTCGTTCTAAACTTGCTTCGGTGCCAGAAACATCCCATGTTCAAAAATATTTCAATCTTGGCGTCCATACAAAGACAATAACGAGTTGCAAAAAGGTAAATTTTGTCCAACATCTTTTTTATATTCGTACCGAGTACACCCCCAAGTCATACACAACAATTAACTCGCTACAATTTCTCGACGTCGACATCGACTTGTTCCACGGAGGTCAACATCTCACACTGACTGATCCCTACAATAGAAAGAACAAAAGAGAAATTCGACACCATGAAACTCCTGACGACAAACTTCCTCACCTGCGCCGTCAAGGCTTGCAAGTCCTCCCCGGCCAGTTTCCCATTACACTTCAAGGACGCGACCCTCGAACGTACCGAGATCGACTACAACCCTCTGTTCGTGCGCAACATTTTGCCTCGAGTGAACTGGGAAGCCCTCACCGCGACGGCGACCGAATTGGGCCTACAGTCTCTCCTACCCGCCACGAATCCCGTCGAGACCGCCGACTCGCCGCAAACCACGACCGACGAAAAGGAGGACGCCGTGGACGACACGGTACTCAAAAACCTGCACAGTCTCCTCCTCGAGACGGGCGTGGTCGAAGGGAAACTGGTGTGCGCAAACTGCGGCTTCGAATACCCCATCAAAGAAGGCGTGGGCAATTTCTTGTTGCCGGCACATTTGGTGTGAAGGGGACTTGGAAAAGGACCAAAGGAAAAAAGATACGTTCACAGGAGACACTCAAGATTGTGGCATCAATCGAACCCCCCCGGGAAGAAGTGAGGAAAATGGGGGGGGGGAGGGGGGAAAACAGAAGAGAACCCTTATAAACGTCGTAAAGCAACGCGGCGCAAAGGTTTCCACCCCTGGGGGTACTCTCTGCCCCGTGCGACAGCGACACTGGGTGTTGTTGAGAATGATGCACACACACGCGCGCTGAGGTACGACAAGGTTGCTGTTTGCTGTCTAGCACGGTACAGAAAAAGGCGGGTATCACGCTAGGGCTCGATCCACGAACCCAACAGTCAAGAACCCATGTCCGAAACATCCCTACGACAGAGAGGAAGGCGCTGCCATCACAAGCCATGAAGATTGTTGCCCAAAGCAACAGAGAACCAAAATCCTCCCTCTAGACATCAAATGCAGACCGACGCCTGGGCGGTCATGTATGACGGTCAAGAAGCCGGATGGATTTCAAATCCGGCGGTAACGATGGTTACAGATCACGGCATGGCGGTGGGGCGACATTGCACTCCACGGCACAGGATTGATGTTGTTACGTCGGGCGGAGAGAAGGAAAGGAGAAACGGGAACCCAATCGACAAGAAAAGAGAATTCTTGATCCGTCAAGACGAGACATGCAGTTCAAGCCCAAGCAAGAGAAATCTCTTTTTGGAGGGGGAGAAAAACAAATGAAAAAGTCCATCCCACCTGCACAAGGCAGGACATTAACACTATGTACACACAACCTTCCCTCTCTCCCAAAGACAGGCAAGGTCAAAAACCAGCCCACACTGCCCGCAGGAGATGGAGGTCCCTTATACAAGTAGAGAGAGTTACATAAACAAAAAGACTCGCAAATCATTCGGGGCATGGCTTTCGTTTTCACCCGTTCGCCTGATCGTACGATAACAACCTCCCATTTCCACGGCCAAAACCTCTTTTCCTCGCGCCTCTCGAGAGAGAAACAAGGCTTGGTCGACGGAAAAATAAGAAACTCACCCTCCGAGGCAGAAAATGTCGCCACGTCCTTTGATGCCACTCGATCCAATAATGCAAGATGTTCACACCTGTGAACCCATGACGGTGCTTTTTGCTCCTCCCCCGGCCACCCGGATTTCAGAGATTGCCCGCCGCTCATGCACAAAGGAGAGACTTGGAAACGCCAAACCGAGATGCCCACCCTACGTCCTCTGTATTGTCACATACACTTGCAAAATGAAGAGATATGCTGCCAACGCCGATTTCTTTGAAAATGCGTAACGTTTGCAAAAGGTTAATCAGTTGAGGAAACCCTTGCAAACCGCCGAGCCACATAGACAGGGTATACGATCGTCATTGTTGATTTCGCGCTCGAATTTGTAGTCGTAAGTCAACTCTTCGTCTACCCAGAGGTTAGCATGTGACTTTTATCCTCAGATGAAACAGGAAAACTCACCTTTCTCGATGTCCCTGAGAGCATAAATGACAATTCGCTTGGTGCCGCCTACCCGAATGATCTTGGCCGTGCAATTGGGGTTACAGCTGTGGTTGATGAAGCGAGCAATTCCTCCCTTCTTGGTGGCGTCCACAACGGTGCCTTCGTCAATACGGAAGAGGTAACTACTGCCAATTCCACTTTCTGTGTATTTGATTTCGCGTAGATCGGCAATTTCCTGTCTGATCTTCTCTCCGACGTATTCGATGATCATTTCGCTGGCTTGAATCCGCTCCAGGGAATATAGACCCCAGTTGTGGATTGCAGATCTGGCAAACTTGACTGGCTTCTTGCGTTTTTGGAGTTGATTGAAACGCAATACATCAGCATCATCACCCATCGCCTGTAGCAGTTCTCTCTGTCGGTCCAAGTCTTTGACGGTGCGTCTGTCGTCTGCTCGTTTACCACGAGAGGATGCCTTGGGCAACTCCACGACAGTTTTGACAGCAGCAGAAGGGTCTTTCTTGGCTTCGGCCTCACGTCTTTCCCGTGCTTTTTGTACCTTGATACGATGAGGCAAGTATTTCGACTTCTCGGACTCGAGAATCTTCTTGATGGGCTCGGTTCTCGCGGAACCTGATGAGTTGGGCACATAGTACCCATCGATGGGTGGCTGCGTACGCAAAGCTCCAGGTTGCATCCCTGGTTGCAGATTTCGGATTTGCTCTTGCTTCCATGCCCAAGCCATAGGATCTCCAATGTTCATTGCCAACTTGGATTTCAGTGCTGAGGCGAGATGTTCCAAGTCCTCAGCGTCGAAAAGACTGGCCTGCCATCCGCGGAGATCTGGAAGAATGTCTTCATCATCGTCGACAGTAGGTAATGGCTCCTCCGCAGACACCCCCCATTCAACTTCAGGTCGCCATTCTGCTGCTTCAGCGAGAGCTTCTTCCTCTTCAGCGTATTCCAGAACATTGTCCACAACTTCGGCCGCTTCAGCTTCAGCTTGTGCTTGTCGGAGAGCTTCTTGTTCTTCGAGAATCTGTTTCTTTGTCTTCTTCTTGGGCTTCGGCTTCTTAACGACGGGCTTTGGTACGTCCGACTCGACTTCTGGAGTACCCTCAACAGGAGTCTCTGCATCCTGCATCTTGACATCGTCGGAATCGCCGCGCTCCAGATCAGCTCTGTCAACGCCGAAAAGCTCGTCATCGGCCTTTTGACGCTTTCGAGCTTCAAGTTCCTTGACTAACCTCTTGCGCTTTCTCGAAGAGGGAGACATCTCGTAGATGCTCCTTTCAAGCTTGGAAATGATGAGATCCTCTGCAGTTGTTTTGTTCTCAACTTCTTCCTTGACCACACTATCTCCCATCTCGGACTCCTCCCGTGCGTGAAGTCGGCGTTTGGCTATCTTGCGTAACAGCTCATCTTCATCGTCAGACATTGATGTCATGCTCATGCGACTGGCAGGGCGGCTCTCCAGATCCTCAGTGTCCCTGGTAATGGAGGTTCTTTGCTCGTCGTCTGAATCCTCATCATCGTGAAACTGGGCCAGCTGGTGGAATAAAGATCGGACATTGTGTCTAGCCTGAGGGACCTTTCTTCTCTCGTCGCGAAACCCGACCATTCCTCGCTCTGTGCCTGGCTTCTTACCAATCTTGGGAAGGGACAAGATATTGAGATTCTTCCCGCTCAGCGGCCGTCGATTCATCATACCCATACCTGATCGTGAATCTGGTGTCCTTGATCCCTCATCAGTAAGCATAGATCTCCTCGGCCCTTCAGGATCGTCTATACCAAGAGCTCGCCGCCGCTCTGAGTGCCTCTCTGGGTCAAGATACTCGTACAGAGTTGGAGCAGCTATTCTGGATTTAACATCCTCCAGAAGCTTATCCCGGAGTTCTTGAATAACCAATTGAACGACGGCCCGCGAGGGATCCAAGTCCCTAGCTCGCTGCCGCTTCTCTTCTTCGAGGTCCAGATCATGTTCCTTTCGCAATCGGTATGCTTGCTTGGAATACACAAAATCAACTGGCCCTGTAGGAGTTGGTAGAGGTTGCTCGCTAGAGCCGAGGGCTTTGGGGTTGCCATTAAGATGTAGCTCCAAGTTCATCACATAAGTGAACAATGGCTGCATATGACACCCGTGGAAGACTTTCTTCGCTTCCATCTGTCCGTTTCGTGATTGTTCGAATGTGACGAAGTATCCCGTCTCGTCACAACGGACATCGCGCCAATCGTACATTCTTAATCGCTTCTTCAGGTGAGGAATTGTGGTGGGCATGACGGGCACGTAGCAGTGCGCGATGAAGATGTAGGGTATCTTCAAAGTCTCGGCAATCGGCGTGTTCTCAACAAGTGATGCTCCCCCCGTGGGTTTGGCTAGAACCGGTGGAGTCGGCTTGGGGGCAGTCGGAAATGGGGAGTGTACCACGGGAGGCGCATGGAAAGTTGGCTGAGGTCGAAGAGTAGGCTTTCCTGACGGGCCTTTTGGAGCAGTTGGAGGTGGTCCAGTCGACTTTGCGAAGCCTGCTATCGGTGTGGTAACCGTAGGGGTCGAAGGAGACGGCGAGGGCTGGGCCCGCGCCTGGTTTGTGAAGCCACTCTCTTTTCGGTGCAGGGCGATCGCTTTCTCGACCAGCTTCTCCGTTACAGAGCCATCTCGATCAATGGCTATGTGCACTGTCTTCAGGCCTATTCTCTGTCCGCGTTTCCCTTCCAAATATGCTGTTTTTGCGGCAAGGACAGCGGATATCGGCCCTCCACCTTGGAACGAAGCGCAGTCTTGATACTCGATACTGCATATGCCCAAAAATCGTCCTGTCACTGGGTCTGTTCTGTTATCCATATCGCCAATCTCTCCGAAACTCGAGAACAAAGCGCTGATTTGGGAGAGAGGCGTCATCGGATCAAAACCCGTAACCACCACTGTGGTGGCCGGAGGAGGGGCTACTGCGGTGACATTGTCGGGCGTCCATGATCTAAGGTTGTATGGTGCGGGTCGAAATTTTGATTTTCCCTTTCCTATAGCGCCTTTCGTGTAGTTAGGTATTGCCAGACGTGGATCAGGTGGCTGAAAATTGTCATCGGCTTTTCCCCCAAACTCTTCAAACTGCGCTTTCATTTTTCGCTTGTCTTTGGAGCTTAGATTCCTATCTAATTCGGGGTCGTAGGTGCATTTCGTTCCTTTCGAATGAAGAGTCGTGTCTCGCGCCGTCCTCCGGTGGGCGGGAGGGGTATGAAGGGGTGTCATCGAGCCCGGATGTAGAGAGGACGTAGCAATATGTCCATTTGCGCTCAAGTGTGAGTTGTTTTCAATCATGGGGCTCATCGACTTGCCGTTTGGAGGAGAATCTGAGTTTGTGAGAGGGGTGAGGGTCGTGAATTGGATGTGGTTTGTGCCAGACATAGTTGCGGCGGCGGTAAGAGGAGCGCTGAAAACCGAAGAAGCGGTACTCGACGAGCTCGCAGAACCGACACCATTGAGAAGATCGCCCTGAAACTGGCCTGCTTCCTCCTGCGTAAGAGTGTTGCTGGCAAGTTTGGCTAAGGTGTCCTGCTTCGCGACTGAATGTGATGTTTGACCTGGAGAGATCAAAGAAGCCTGAACAGGGGCGAAATCTGTCTGCGCATCTTTCGTAGAGTCGTCGCGATCGGTGTGCTGGGTTTTGTCGGGCTCTGGCACCTTTGAAGATTTTCGTTGTATGACGCTCGGGGCGGTTGGGAAAAACTCAGCGAATTTGTTGCCCGGCGGGCGCGACATATCCTGAATCAATACCCAAACGACGCGATCATCTTTGCACAGATGCTCCTATGTCTATCACTCAAAGCCAGAGAATATGTTGAGCTGAAGGTCGCAGCGCGATGATTTGCAGAAATTTGGTCGCAGGCTGGTTGCTAACGCGTCGGTGGACGTCAAGGGGATTTCTCAGGACCAGCGCAGGCTGCGATATCAGGACGGTGAGGAGAGTTCGGGGCGACAAAGTAAGATCCAACACTTCACGGGCCTCAAGTACGAGGGTTCCGATGGGTATTGAAGAGTTCGAGGGGGAAAGATGTGATCTGGACACAGCTTCGTCGGCGTGCTGAGGCCCTTTCTTGACAGCGTCGATTGCGGTAGGCAGCCTTGGCACTCTTGAACGCGCTCGAGAGAAAAAGCGCAGGCAGACGGTGGTAGATTTATAGAGACGACGAACATTCCTCACGATCCTCTCGAACCAGCGGTATTATTATCTTTTATGCCTAGTCTACCGCTGCGCTTTATTACTGTTGTATCTGTTTCTTCCCGGCTCTTCAATATTGCACATTCAAGGAGGCTCATTACCTGCGAAGAGGGGGAGTATTGCATGGAACTGTGTCATCCTTTGTTTCTGGTTATACGACGAATCTACCCGTGTGACAATTATTTCCAAACTTGATGCCAACTCTTGACGCCTGTAGATCGCTGGAAAGAAGGAGGATGACCAGGCTGAGCATGAAATCTCATTGTAATGTTCTTGGCCGCCGGTCTACATTTCGATAGTAGGAGGCTCGAATGGCTGCCTACGTAATCTCCGGTATGTCTCTTGCACGAACTCTCGGCCGTCGCTTGCTCCATCCTGGAGGGTGGAAATGATGATGATGGAGCTGGGCGAGAGATGGGTATAGCCGGACCAGGACGAGGAACTGGATTTGACGCTGGTTTGAAGCAGTCGACAGGGACATTCAACATGCTCAATGACGGATGAACCCTTACCATTGCACAGTTCGCTTGAAGGAAGGTCTCGGGAGGCTCCTTCTTTGCACACAGGGTGAATCTACCACGGTAGGTATATTTGAAAAATCGGCTCGATGGGCTTGGAGAAGAGGATGGACAGATAAGGTAACTAACTAGGTAGGTAGAACTTTTCATGGGAGCCTGTGATTGGCCAACTGAGTGATGTCACGATTCTCTACTAGACTTGAGAACTGCTGGCACTCGTACTTAACAGTACATGCACGGCAGATGAAAATCAACAAGTCAATGAATGATCCGTACAAGTGGCTACCTCCCTACCTAACACTAGCAGTACAAGTATTGCACGAACTCCTCTATGGTTCAAAAAACTTCAGTGTTCTTTACTTTGCTTCGTAGTTCAGCTTTACCTGGAACTCCTACAAGATGCCTTTTCCTTACAAGAAAGTGGTGGTCATTGGCGCCACAAGTGGTACGTTATCACATCCTGGATTCTTGTGCACAGCCGCAAGCAGAGGCGGGTTGGCCTGTAGTGTACATCGGGAAATCTAGAGCGTGGCAATCTTCCGCCTTCGTTCAACGCTCACACTCGAAACAGGCATTGGCGAGGCGTTCGCTAATCGATTGATCGATGATGGCACGTTTGTCATTGCCGTCGGACGTCGAAAGGAGAATCTTGAAGCCCTGGTGCAAAAACATGGTCATGATAAATGTCAAGCAGTGCCGTTTGATATTACCAAGCTGGAATCTATTCCGCACTTCGCAACAAACATCGTAAATACCCATCCCGATGTTGATTGTGAGTGATCATTGTTCTCTCAAGGTACTTCTTGCATTGACAGATCTTGAAACAAGGTATTATCCTCAACTCGGGCATCCAGAGAAAGACAGACTTCAGCGACCCCGATTCGATTGACTTGGATTCGGTGCAGCTCGAGGTCAACACCAACTACACCGCTCACCTGGCCCTGACCAAAGCCTTCTTGCCCTTTCTGCAGAAAAAGTCGACAGAGACAGCATTGGTTTACATTACCTCTAATCTGGCTCTGGTTCCAATTCTGCGCTGTTCAAACTATTGTGCTTCAAAAGCAGCACTCCATCAGTGGATCCTGTGTCTGCGAGAACAGTTGAAGAAAACCAAGGTGAAGGTCATCGAGATTTTTCCCCCTGCGGTTCAGACCGAGCTTCACGACGAGAAGCATCAACCAGACATCAAGAACGGTCGACAGATTGGAATGCCTCTGGATGAATTTACTGAGGAAGCATACTCTGGATTGGTCAGTGGCAAGGATCAAATACCCGTTGGAATGTCAAAGCGTGCCTTTGACGGCTTTGAAGTAAAACGGCAGGAGGCCTTTGCGCATATGCTGAAAATCATGGGCTCTGGACCGTAGAGTATATTCGTTAGTTCCTCTAAGCTGGACCAAGTGTCGACAAACTATTTCGTGCGATGGTCCGTACACGTTGAGTGCCCCCCTATTCCGTCTTCCTTGGTACAGTATTCTTGTCCGAACCACGTATTTTGGGCAGGGTGGGCCACTGGGGCCGATATCTGAAACTGGGCGCAAGTCGATCTCTATTGGGGGCCAAGGTGTCTCAGAAAGCGACACAGGCGAATTGGTGGTGACGTCTCACTCGTCATCCTTGTCAGGGGGAGGCTGACGGGCAATCCAACTAACAATACTGAGTACGAGTATAAGTAATAAGAATACGGAGTACGGAGTACAAATGACATACACGAACTTCTATTTTAGGATTCAGCTGGCAACAGTATGTGTTGTGGTCATGTCTACATACGGAGTACAAGCGCAAGAATTCCTCCTTTCCAAGGGGCCAACGTCTAGAACAGTGCAAGGTGAGCTTCCTATCTCTATCAGAATCATTAGAACGGCAATGCTGAGTTTTTCAATGCCTGGGCCCTCGCTGGCATCAATAATGAAGATTTTGAAAGTTCTAGAATGTGCGAATATCGATTGCTTTGGCCAACGCGAGTGGTACAAGGAGCGAGATCTGTTTCAGCACGATGGCGATTCTCTAAGAACTAGCATAATTGTGAACGGGACCAGCAGGATCGGTGAACGTGCTGATTCTTGTATAGTTGCTAGACCAGCTCTAGGCTTGATGAGCGACAGCATTATCGTCGAATTTTCGGTCTGTAGCGAGTAGAATACTGTGTGCAGTGTGGCTAATGAGCTCTGGCCTTCGCGTAAAGAGCCTCTAGGTGAGCGCCAGGACCACCAGATCCTCGCACAGATGCCTCTGTTCGCACTCCGTGGTCCGAAAAATAGTGCCACAAGGCCGTTTGCGGTTGTTCGGTACCTGCCAAGGTTCACATGGCGGTTGCTGTGCAGGGCCGCAGTGACCAATTGATGACTAGAGTGGCTTGCGGATGCTTTCTTTGTATGTCTTTGCTCACCGAAGGCGTCTCAGCCCCGTTCGAAACGTTGTCAGCACCTGAGGAGGTAAACCCGTCCTACGCTCCTTACAATAACAATAATAATAACACGACTTGTCCAGAGAACCACTTTCTTCTTGCTACGAGATCATTCTCTCCATACTCCGTAACCCTCCCTGTTCTGTTGCACACTCGCTGTCGAGTGAGTCGATCTTTCTTCGTGCAGTTCTTTGTTGTCGGACCCTTTCTTCAACCTCAAATACCTCAGGGTAATACCCTTTGTAAGATTCCAAGCCATTGGGACTCCCTTATGCTCATATCCAGGCCAGAAACACTTTCTATCGTTGCTGTATACCCTGAGCCTTCCTGAGCAGTATCGGTTTTCGACAATTGTCCAGTAATCCTTCAAGATGTGGTATGTCGACCACTTGAATCCCGTGGAGCGCAGGCCATACTGACAGCGACCAGTGGCATCTTTGGCTACATCAACTACTTGGTAGAGAAGGACCGCAAGTTCATCCTCGACACATTGCTCAATGGTGAGTTCTACAGCCACTCTGTATGGAACATTTGCCCTCTGACGCACCCTCCGCAGGTCTCTCCCGATTAGAATACCGAGGTTACGATTCGGCCGGTCTAGCAATTGACGGTGACAAGAGAAATGAAGTCTTCGCTTTTAAAGAGGTGGGAAAGGTGGCAAAGCTGCGGGAGATGGTGGCAGAGTCAGGTGTCGACATGACCGCGATCTTTGACTCCCATGCTGGTATTGCCCACACCCGTTGGGCAACCCACGGTCAACCATCAAGAACAAACTGTCATCCTCACAGGTGAGCTCCAGTGGCTGATAGTTTGAGATAGTTTGACTGACCTGTGAGAAGATCTGACCCCAAGTGGGAGTTTGCTGTTGTCCACAATGGTATCATCACAAACTACAAAGAACTCAAGGCGCTGCTCGAGGGCAAGGGCTTCAGATTTGAAACTGACACCGATACCGAATGCATTGCCAAACTTGCAAAGTTCCTCTACGATGCCCACCCAGACATCGATTTCACCACTCTCGGAAAGGCCGTCATCAAGGAACTCCAGGGCGCTTTCGGTCTCCTCATGAAATCCGTCCATTTTCCCTCGGAAGTGATTGCGGCTCGAAAGGGTTCTCCTTTGGTTGTTGGTGTGAAGACACAAAAGAAGCTGAAGGTGGACTTCGTGGACGTTGAATACGAGGGAGACGGTGGTGCTCTGCCTGCGGAGAGGGCAAATCACAACGTGGCGCTGAAGAAGAAGGCTCCGGGTCTCCTGTCACCTGGCGGACACCTCGCGCCCCCAGACAAGTCTCTACTCCACAGATCGCAGTCTCGTGCCTTCTTGTCCGACGACGGCATGCCTCAACCTGCCGAGTTCTTCCTGTCATCGGACGCCTCAGCCCTGGTTGAACACACAAAGAAGGTTCTCTACCTTGAGGATGATGACATTGCTCACATTCACGATGGCCAGCTCAACATTCACCGTCTTACAAAGGACGACGGCACGAGTAACGTTCGTGCCATTCAGACCATTGAACTCGAGCTCCAAGAAATCATGAAGGGCAAATTCGACCATTTCATGCAAAAGGAAATCTTCGAGCAACCAGAGTCTGTGGTCAACACCATGCGTGGTCGTCTGGACGTCGCAAACAAGAGTGTTGTTCTGGGAGGTCTCAGACAGTACATGAGCACCATCCGCCGATGCAGAAGAATCATCTTCATTGCTTGCGGTACAAGTTACCACTCGTGTATGGCCGTCAGAGGTGTTTTTGAGGAACTTACAGAAATTCCAATCGCGGTCGAGTTAGCTTCGGACTTCCTTGACAGACAAGCGCCAGTCTTCCGCGACGATACTTGTGTCTTCGTCTCCCAGTCTGGCGAGACGGCAGACTCCTTGATGGCTCTGCGGTATTGCTTGGAACGTGGTGCGTTGACCGTTGGTATCGTCAACGTTGTCGGCTCCTCGATCTCCATGCTCACTCACTGTGGTGTGCATATCAACGCTGGACCCGAAATTGGCGTTGCCTCAACCAAAGCCTACACGTCCCAGTTTGTCGCCATGGTCATGTTTGCCTTGTCACTTAGTGAAGATCGTGCCTCCAAGGCCCAACGCCGGGCCGAAATCATCGAAGGCTTGGGCAAGGTCAGCGAGCAGATCCGCGAGATCCTGCAACTCAACGACTCAATAAAAGAGATGTGCGCCAAGTTCCTTCAAAAGCAGAAGTCGCTTCTCCTGCTCGGCCGTGGCAGTCAGCATGCTACTGCTCTTGAAGGTGCACTGAAGATCAAGGAAATTTCCTACTTGCACTGCGAAGCAGTCATGTCAGGTGAACTCAAGCATGGTGTTTTGGCTCTTGTCGATGAGAACTTGCCAATCATCATGATTCTCACTCGCGATGACATCTTTGCGAAGTCACTGAACGCATATCAACAAGGTGAGCATGATTATATTTCGCCCGAACTAGTGAACAGAACTAACATTGCATAGTCATTGCTCGTAATGGCCGCCCAATTGTCATCTGCAACAAGGACGACCCTGAATTCCCGCCAACCAAGACCGAACGTATCCAGGTTCCAAAGACCGTTGACTGCTTGCAAGGTCTCCTGAACGTCATTCCATTGCAGCTGATCGCTTACTGGCTCGCGGTCGCAGAGGGATTGAACGTCGACTTCCCACGAAACTTGGCCAAGTCTGTTACAGTCGAGTAAGCTGTGTTTGGTGCTTGTTGAGGATTTTAGCAATTGCATTGTCTGTTGTGTCCCCACGTCCGTTCATGCAGCGATGGAAAAGGAATTTGGCGTACAGCCGGGTGTTTCTGGTAGACATTCACCGAGAACTCCTTGAAAGGACATGTAGAACTACATGGAGTTACTGGCGTAATTAGATGAGAATGAGTATGAGACGATGATCTTTTCAGCATTGTGCACGCTACGGCGTAATATTATTCATACGAGCCTACTGAAAACCGCGGAGAGACTCAGAGGGTCTGCAGTACCTCTGACCATGAGGCTTTTAGCAGGAAACGTCTAGGCTTTACGAGGCTGAGTTCACAAGGCTGAGTTGGAGACAAAATCGGGGTTACAGCGATTGAGAGTAACTCCGTACTATATTGTCCTCTTCAACTACATTGTGTTTACCTCAGGTGTATCAGGCTTGTTCTTCTTCCCATTGACTATTGTTCAGAGCCCGGCTGATGTGCTGAAATGGCTGATCATGTCGGAGATGGTTTCGAAGTCAAAGCAGGTGACTAAGGATGTGTCGCAGGACGATCAAAGAGCCACATCTGCGCCCTCTACACTTGCTGCATCGGTTTCCTTCGCGTTAGACGCACACACAGTCTTTGTAACCCTCGTTGCGTTCAGACTTCTTAACGCCTTGACAATCTGCACGTTTTTCCAACCAGATGAATACTTCCAAGCATTGGAACCAGCATGGAGATGGGCATTCGGGAAAGAAGCTGGGGCTTGGATCACATGGGTGCGATACAAAGAAGGCTACACAAAAATGCAGGACACAAAACTCATAAAGAATCTAGGAGTGGAACAGCCACCTACGCTCTGCTTTGCACCCGGCAGTTTTTGGGGTATTTTATCAGACTGCCAACTTCCTTGCTGAAGCACTGAGCCTGGGTAGCCATACTCGATCAGAGGTGCTGCTTGCGACGCCCAAGGTGGTGCAAGCTTTCTTTGCGGCTGTTGGTGACTATTTCACCTGGAAATTGGGGTCATATATCTATGGGAAAAACACAGTCTCGTCATTGATTGTTCTTCTCTTGACTGTTGTCAGCCCGTGGCAATGGTTTTGTTCGACACGCACGTTCTCCAACTCCATGGAATCGACTATGACCATTATCGCTCTGTACAACTGGCCATGGCATTGGATGCAACAACCTCTGACCACGGGGGGCCGACCAGCTTCGACCATTGACTCCCAAGGTCTTCGCGTCCGCGAATTGGATTCTCGAGAACGCGGCTCTGGGGATGAACTGACTAGACTGAGAAGAGCACTTCTCTGTGCAGCAGTAGCAACGATTCTCAGACCTACAAACATCTTCATCTGGTTCAGCCTCGCTTCCATGGCATTCTTTCGGTTTCGAACGTCGGCAGGACCGAGTTGGACAGAGTCGACAATATTCATTCGTGAGACGATCCTATGTGGTAGCACAGTGCTCATCTTCTCGAGTGTGGTTGACAGAATTTTCTACGACGCGTGGGTATTCCCGCCTCTCAATTTTTTGCATGTCAACGTCATCCAGTCCCTAGCGACATTCTACGGTAGTAATGACTGGCACTACTATCTCTCTCAAGGGTATCCGCTCCTTCTAATGACCGCATTGCCGTTCACCTTGATCGGTATGTGTCGCGTTCTCCGCAACAAAGTAGCAGAGTCAGACGCAACACCCACAGGAGTCATAACCTTGAGGTCCTTGACTATACTGTGCATCCTTGTACCGGCGCTCTTCTCGAACATCGCGCATAAAGAAGTCCGCTTTATATACCCGCTCCTCCCAGCATTACATATCATTACGGCAGTCCAACTCTCAAGATTTTTCGGTCCCTTGGTCACAGAATCGAGTAGAGCTGGCCATCGAGCCAGCAAGAGACTCTTACTTTTCTTTTTGCTTGCTCTCAATGTCGGTCTAGCGTATTATACCTCATACGTGCACAATTCCGGCATAATCAGTCTGACACATTACCTCCGCAACGAATTCGAGGATGTATACCTCGGGTTGTCCCAGCCGTCAAACATGACACTAGGCATGCTCATGCCCTGCCACTCGACGCCGTGGCGCTCTCACTTTCAATACCCACCTACGGCGGCAAACCCGGGAATCAGGGCGTGGGCATTGACGTGTGAACCGCCTCTCGGTCTCGACGCGACTGAAAAGGCGACCTACATGGACGAGGCCGACCAGTTCTACGACAATCCCACACTGTGGTTGAAACGTCACATGTCCAGACGAGCTCCGCGTCGGAAGGAGGGCGTCAGGGCGAGAGGCGACGCCGCTGGGGTTTTTGCAAAGGATCCGCTGGCGGCAAAAAGGGGGGCCGTCATCAATGACTCGGACTCGATCGAAGCGGAGCGTGACGAGCAGTATTGGAATACGGGAGGAGAAGGGAGGAAACCCTGGCCCGACTATCTGGTGGCGTTCGCCCATCTCGATTCGGTCATGACCGTGGCACTGAGGGGGAGCGGGTACGTCGAGTGCCGCAGGATCTGGAACAGTCACTGGCACGACGACTGGCGGCGGACGGGCGACGTCGTGGTATGGTGCCTCGACGGTACCTCACGTGCTGCCGATGCAAGGGACGGTAAAGTTGGATCTTTCGAGAACCTCGACAAACACACCGTTCGTGACTCTTCTCCACCAGGGGGAGAAGGCAAACGTGGACAAAAAGTACTCGGTCAGAGCTAAGGGGAAAGCGGGACCTCTTTCTAGGACAAACGACGACGGAGTCAAGAGCAGCACACTCGAGTTGGTCTCATTGAGGCCCGTTTTTGGGTTTCGTCCGATTGAGAAACTCCCGAACAAAAATGTGAAAAGGGCTCCTCATGTATTAGTGTAAAGACGGTATAGGAACGACATTGAAATGAGCTGCTCGCATAATGCGCGCCGTACCACGTACTACCTGCCTTGACCGTGACCACAACCAAGGTATTTGATGAGTCCTCCCACGCCCACCATCGCTTCAATAACACAAAAGAAATATATATAGGTATATATATAAAGAAGAATGTCCCTCGTATTGTGCTGGGGAAAAAACACCATTTTTACTCGATACTCGGTCAAAAGGCATGCTGAATCCGTACTCCTCCCATTGATATTGATATAAACTCCTGCGCACACAAGGAAATTCGTAAAACATGGCTAAAAACTACCTGCAATCTGCTGCTCTCGAGACTCGCGAGGATACAAATGCAATTGATTGGGTTTTTGAATCAAAGGACCATGTAAAATAACTTCTTTCGGGTAGCCCGCCCTTTTTTCTCCCCTTCTGGCACACCTTTTTTGCAAGGTTCCTCCTCTTCCATCCTTCTCCATCGGAGACACAACACGCGAAGAAACTCTTCCCGCTCATTGATACCTTGCACTCAGACTCGCAAAGGCGTCTGGACTGTGCCGACCATTTTCGAGCCCGCTGATAATCATACTCTCTCGACTTGTGTGTCTCGCGGCAATGCCTTGAGGTGACTGCATCTGAGCCTGAGTCAAGTTGGGCATCATGTTTGTCTGTGCCGGCGAGCCGAGGCCGAAAGTGGCGTTGGCGTTGGCGTTGACGTTGGCTGCGTTCGTGAAGAAAGGATTGCGATTGCCGCCGCCACCCGCCGAATGCATGTTCGATAAGGAGACTGGCATGGTCGAGCTTCGCTTCGTGGGCGTCAAGGCATTTGGTTGACCAAATATATCAAGTGATGGAGTGGGTGACACAACCTGTTGCGGGTGCTGCTGCTGTTGCTGCGCTTGGTTCTGGTCTGCTGGTTCGGGAATCGAGGCGAGTTGTTGATTGCTCTGTTGAGGGTAGTTATACAATGCCATTATAGAGTTCTTGTCATAACGACCAGTTTGTTGAGGCATCATGGCTTGGGGTTGTTGATTGTATTGTTGGAAATTAGGTTGTTGTTGTTGTTGTTGCTGCTGGAACTGTTGGAACTGTGGTTGCTGTTGCTGACCTTGAGGCTGTCCATATTGAAAGTTCTGATAGCTCATCGTCGCTTGAGGACCTTGAGCATGGGGGAGTTGCTGCTGCTGCTGCTGTTGTTGTTGCATATTGAATGGGTTGTTCTGATTTCCATATGAACTCGTCTGAGTAGCTCCATAAAAGTCTGGTGCTTGTGGTGCCGGTCGACCTGCAGGTTGTTGCTGTTGCTGCGACATCAGTTGTGATTGCTGCGAGGGAGGAATACCGAATGGGTTCAGGCTAGCAGGAAGAGAGCTTTGGCGCAGTGGACTTTCCGTCGGTTGTGGCGGTTGAAAGCCAAAGAATGGATTGGTCGACGTAGAAGGTGTAGTTGCTGACTGAGATTGTGGGAGAAATGGATTGCTCCCTGTGGATTGTGTAGATAGTGGAGCAGGCTGGAAGAACGGGTTCGTGTTCATAGAAATAGCTGCAGGGGATGCAACATAGCCTTGCTGAGGGTTTGAAGACATTACAGGGGGAGTCATAGAGTACTGTAGTCGTGGATCTTGGAAGGAAGCTTGCTGAGCTGGATAGCCGCCGGTGCTGTGAGGGAACAACGGCTGAGTGACCTGCATGGATTGAAATGACTGTTCAAGCCCAGTCTCGGTCTGGCTTCGTGGTGCTGGAGGTCCGAACGGATTGTTGCTGCTATATTGCTGAGCTGGAGGTCCCTGGGGCTGACCCATAGAGAGACCAACAGAGGGTTGACTGTCTGTCTGCGTGAAGGGATTGTACGACGGCTCCGGAGGCTTCGAGGTCGTAGGTACGTCTGGGAACTCGGTCGAATATTCTTTTTCTGGAACAGGCCTGGTTGCCGATACCTTGCTACCATTGCTTGGACCCAGCTGAACCAATGTTGCAATCGTCCTTTCAACATTCCCGTTCAGTCGTCTCAACAGGTTCGCGTTGCGATCCACGTCAGAAAACCCCATGTCTAGAAGCATGTTAAGCTTCTTCTGGAGATCCGAATCCGTCATCTCAAAGCGCGCATCTGCCATCCTCGACATTGAATTGTAATCTTCTGTAGGCACTTGAAAGTTGTTGTCCATACTTCTCTCCTTGGCAGCCTTCTTTTTATCATGCCTCGACAGGGGAAGTGCCGAAGACGAAGTTCGAAGACTAAAACCGAAGAGTTTTCCTTTCTTTGGGGGCAAGGGCGGCGGAGGAGATTCTGCTCGTTGCGGTCTTGAATATGTTGTTGGTGAATGGTCATCGCGTTGGGGAGGTTGTGGTCTGCCATCTGCTAGACTCTTTTCCTGGTATTTCTTGCGAATGAATCTTTCCATTGCAGAGTCTACCTCATCCGCATCAAGAGGCATATCGGGTTTCTTGTTCTTGGGATTGTAGACTTTGTTCACTTCGTTGTTTCCGTGACGTTTCATACTCTGCGGCCAGTCAGCGAACGCTCAGAATGTAGACTTTGGCGAGATTTACCTCGACCTGATCATTCGACCATGTATCCATGCTCAGGGACTTGACCTTGCTGATATGTGTGCCGAGTTTTCTGTGCAATGAAGCGCATCGCATGCACAGGAAGATACCCAGATTCCAGCTTGCCCATGCTGGATTCTTTGCACCACAATCGGCGCATGTCGAATTGCCCGGAAGGCTCAACAATTCATGCAGCTCCCTCTCATTGCGCGCTTGCGTTCTCTTGCTCATTGAAGCCATGTCGCGGTCTTTTCCTGTAAAAGAGGGATAGCGGCAGGACTCGAGGTTGGGTGCGTCGAGGCGAACAGCGCAGGATGACGGAGGGCGCACAGTGGCGGGAGGATGTCAAGATATGTACGAGTTCCGACTCAGAGCTCTATTGTCATGTCTGTTGAAACCCGATCATTGTCGTCTCCAGGACTTGTAGGAGATTATCCAAGCAGAGGATTGTTCATGGAATTGATCTGGCTGAAGTCTTTTGTTCCATCATCCTTGCCGCATTTTGTCGAAACCCCATTTCGGTTAACGGGCCGGCGAATAAAATAGTCTGGTGCAGCCGAGCGGGAGTACAGAGTACATCTACGGAGTATACGAGGTCCCAACCCACCAGGTAATACGAAATAGACACTTCCGGGGCGTTTAGAACAGTAGAAGACCAAAGAAGAAATCCTGATATTCACCATATGCACAAATGAAATTGCGAGTGCTATCTACACCATTAATCTATGCAACTTGTCCAACCCTCAGGTACTCAATGATTCAACATGCAAGGCTCACAATCCTTCATATCCTAGGACATCTCTGCATCACCATCATTATTCTTCGTAGCTGAATAGTTGAATCCATATCCCCACATCTGCTGTAGCATCCCATACTGGTGCTCCATTGGTTCTCCCTCGGAGAGATGCCACCATTCTCGACTATCGTAGGCGGGATCATTCGAGTGCTTATACTCTGCATCCTGCGCAGCTGTGGTAGATGCTTCAGCTTTGGCCACATCCTCGGTGTCATAGCCGTGAGTCATATAAGGTTCGGCGTTTCGATGTTCGGAGCCTGGCAACCCCCACAGATTCTTCATCTTGTCTTGTTCTGCTACCTCCAGTCTGTATCTTGCCGCTTCTTCTTCCCTCTCCATGCTCGTCTGAGGCCAGTTTCCCAGATCATCAGGGTGCATCTGATTCCCATAACTCGGGGGAGCTATTTGCCAGAGCTGTATCAATCTAGACCTCTGTTCAAGATCTGCATTTTTGAACAACTGCAACTGTGATGGAAACAAAGCCGAAGCATTGATCCCAGCTTGCTCAATTATTGAGGAAACGGGAAGATCGTTGGACTGTACCTGATGTGCAGAATGGTGATAGTGTTGAGTAATATAGGTAATTGGTGATGCCTGTGGGACAACCTGAGGGGTTGGAGGCATCGACATATCGTGCTGGTGTTGAATGGAATTGAGCTGAAGATTTCTCGTCATCATGTTGATCAACTCTTCCTGCATTTTTGTGTCGCTCTCCGAGGCTGATAGGCCGCACTAGCGAAAAAAATCAGAAGGTCATGAACTGAGAAGGGAACGAACAAACCTGTCTGCAGTGGGGATTCTCCTCAAACACTGCGATATTGTTCGACAGATCCGTCTCGTAGCCACAGAATTGGCAACGATGAAACGCAGAGGCCATGTTTCAAAGATTTCTTTAGTATTGGCCACACCAGCGGTTAGAGATCCTTGCAGCAACGATAACCAGGAAGAGGAGGAAGCAAAAATTCGGGATTTAGGCTTCAAAATCGTATTGTACTAACTAAAACACAACTGCTATAGAAGCTCCAAGAGTCCAGTGTCCAGATCCGGGGTCCAGATAGATGATCCTGAGGTCCAGCGATCCAGAACAAAGAGATTGGCAATCCAGAGGCCAGTCGAGGATTGGAGGGTACCCCAGTGATAAGTATAGCCTTGTGCGTAATGAAGAGGTTGGTGTGCGTAACACCTGTCGTCGGTAGGAGGATGCCTTGAAAGACCAAGCAGATGTTGTCGGAAAAGCAGGATCAGTCTCAGCTCAACATTAAAGCCGGAAAGATCGAGTCTTCGATCGCAAACAAAGTAAAGAATTGAATTCAGCAGTGATGAAGGAAAACAAAGTCGAGGAGAGGAAGAGAAGAAGGGGGAAATCAAGTCGTTGATGACGAGATTAAAGAGTGACTTGGTGCTTGGTGCCCGACGCGACACTTGCCGGAGATACCAAGCCAAGCCTCCGATAATGAGCTAAACCACTTTGGGCCAACTATCTATGACCTGGGAAAGTTGAAGCAGCGACGCGCATTGCGGAGGCCTGGAGCGCTGGTATTCTGTACTGAGCGTACAATATTCACCATCGACCTTCTCCTGCCAGAATCCTTGTTTGTACACCACCTCGACTGATTTCTGCATCTGCCGCAGCTCAATAACCACAAAGACATAACTCGCAATGGTAAACTATCTAGCCCAATTACTCTAGCCTCAATCACTGACATCTTTACAAATAGACGTCAATAGGAACAGGTTACGATCTGTCCAACTCCGTCTTCTCTCCCGATGGTCGAAACTTCCAGGTCGAATATGCGGTAAAGGCCGTGGAAAACGGAAACACCTGCATCGGCATAAGAACAAGACATGGCGTCGTCCTGGCCTGCGAGAAGATCATCTCCTCGAAGCTTCTCAAACCAGGTACCAATAAGAGAATATCCACAGTAGATCGCAACTCAGGTGTTGTATGTTCGGGTCTTTTACCTGACGCCCGGCATCTCACCAGCAGAGCAAGAGATGAGGCTAGCAGTTGGCGACAGACGTACAAAGCTCCAATCCCGATCAGTGCCCTAGCGTCGCGGATGGGAGGCTACGTTCAAGCATACACGCTTTACTCATCTGTACGGCCATTTGGAGTCACAGCGATTTTAGGTGGCTGGGATTCGGAAACCGAGCTTGGTGTAGATGGCCAGGTCGGCTTTGGACCAAAAGTTGGCGCGGGTGGAAAGTTCGAAGAAGAAGCAGTGAAAAGAGGAGGTCCAGGTCTTTACATGATCGAACCCAGCGGGTTATATTGGGTATGTTGGTTGCAAGTAAGCAATTTGACACAGACACTGACGTTGTTAGGGGTATTATGGAGCTGCTACGGGCAAAGGACGACAAGCCGCGAAAGCAGAACTCGAGAAACTGGACCTAGGCTCACCCACGTGCCCTCTTACGCTCAAAGAAGCCGTGATGGAGGCAGCAAGAATCATCTACGTTGCTCATGAAGATTCAAAAGACAAGGAATTCGAGCTTGAGATGAGCTGGATCTCGGCCTTGGATGGTCCCACAAAAGGCAGGCACGAGCAAGTTCCGCAAGAGCTGTTAGAAGAGGCCGAGAAAGCAGCAAAGAAAAGCTTGGAAGGCGAGGACGAAGATGAGGACGAAGAGGATGCTATGCAAGAGTAATAGCTCGTTTTGCCACCCTTCATAGCATTGTAGCACTACTGGCGTTCCAAGATGGATCAATAGGTCGGGTCTTGTCATGCAAAAGAGCCTGAGGACTTGAACACGGACTTTTTATTTTTGTGAGACCCATGTTCTGTTCTGTAACCTAGCCAAATTCATCGAGTGAGCTGTCTCTCGATGCTGTATCCTATGCATGTGAAACGACAACGGCTACTGTCTATCTTCAAGAAGATGCAATTTTGCCCTCATTCCAGCCTCTTCTCTTGACCCCGAGCTCGACAGCAGCATTTCCCCAGTCCTCTCCATGATTGTGTCCCTTCGCTTCCTTTCCGGTGCCTCCCTCGAGACCCGCTCGCGCTAGACCCTGGCCTTCGTTGAGCACCGTCAAGAGGCCGAAAATGACCGGGACCTGACTGTCCAGTTGGACCTTCATGAGTCCATGGCTTACTGCATCTGCAATGTACTCAAAGTGCATGGTCTCTCCTTTGATGAGCACACCAATGGCAATCACAGCATCAAAGGCATGCTTCAATGCCGTGTCCTTCTTCTCTGGCTCTGGCGCCGCCGGTTGGAGACTGCCCTGCAGATCCGTTGTCGAATTACTACCACCAAGCAAGTCACCAATACCGCTCGCCAGACTTCCTACACCGCCAGCAACCGTACTGGCGGTGCTCTGTATTTGAGATGCAGCGTAGACTCGTTGGACCGCTAGGGGAAGCTCATAGGACCCTGGGACAGACTCAATGACGATGTTCTCCTCCTTGACTCCGGAGGCTAGCATAGCTTTCTTTGCGCCGCTGATGAGGGAGTCAATTATGGTGGTGTTCCAGCGGGCGTGGACAATGGCGATGCGCAGGCCGGAGCCATCGTGCTTCTGGGGAGCACCTGGGCCTTTCAGAGAAGCCATCTTGAGCGGGGGTATCGTTCAAGCTTCAATCGGGGGATCCGGGGATGTTGAGACTGTAGTAAGCGTTACGCCTTGCGATCATACGAGAATGATGAGCAGGTACCTATCGTATCGAGGACGAAGATGGGCTCAACCGCAGTTAACCGCACAATGACATCGATCAACTTCTAGTGGCAGATTTGCCCCTCGACCAATAATGAGCCGTATCTTAGACTGCGGTTGTTGCCCTTGCATCTTCCCCAACCACCACACAAATTGTTCATTATTGCGGGCCTGAATCTGAGGACGCTTAGGCTTGCTCTTAGCGGTCGACCTCTTGCCGTTAGGGATATACCTGCACTTAGAGGCATAGCAGGTGAGTTTTGTTCATGAAATCTCTGCACATGACCCTTTCTTCCGGTCCACAGACATACCGAGTACTTAATCTGACTTGGATCCAGGCTACTGAGGCCCAAAATCACACCGTCTTCCGGCTACGAATACTCTGTCGTGTGGAAACAGAAGATAAATCATCCTGTCGCCGTTTAGACTTGCTTCAAAATCCCTTCGCTAAAGTCGGCGGCCAATCACCCGCATTGTATTTTTTCTACTTATCAAAGTGTCCTTCAAAAGTACTACACTGTTGAGCTGCACAAAGATGGCTCCCACTGTAGTCAATGGCGATGGTGTCAACGGAGTCACGCAAGTGAATGGACACAGTACTGGTACGCAATTGAAAGCGACTGCTCCAGCTTTTCATCCAGCCGGTACACCAGATCGATCAAAGTACCACGCTTCTTCATCAGATGAGGCTATCCACGCCGAACATGAATACGCCGCCCATAACTACCATCCACTACCTGTCGTTTTTGCCAGAGCGCTCGGAACTACGGTATGGGATCCCGAAGGTCGGCAGTATCTCGACTTCCTCTCAGCATACTCTGCGGTCAACCAAGGACATTGCCACCCGGAACTGGTCAAGGCTCTTGTTGAGCAAGCGTCGACGCTCACATTGAGCTCCAGAGCCTTCTACAACGATGTTTTCCCCCGTTTCGCAGAGTTTGTCACCAAGTACTTCAACTTTGACATGGTCTTGCCCATGAACACTGGTGCGGAAGCCGTCGAGACCGCCATCAAGATTGCCCGAAAATGGGGCTACAAGTGCAAAGGCATTCCACAGGACGAAGCTCTTGTTCTCAGTGTCGCCGAGAATTTCCACGGACGAACTGTAAGTATCGATTTTATTGTTGGGACATTCTTTTACTGACCTTCACCGCAGTTCTCAGCCATATCCATGTCCACAGATCCCGAGTCGCGTGACAACTACGGTCCGTATCTACCTGGCGTTGGAAGCGTCAACCCAGCTACGGGCAAGATAATACCCTACAACGACATCTCCGCTGTCCGAGAAGCCTTCGAGTCAAGCGGTGACAAGATCGCTGGTTTTCTGGTAGAGCCAATTCAAGGTGAAGCTGGTATCGTCGTGCCTAGCGACAACTACCTGTCTGAAGTCAGAGCTCTGTGTGATAAGCACAACGTTCTTTTGATTTGTGATGAAATTCAAACTGGTATCGCCCGGACCGGCAAGCTTCTGTGCCACGAGTGGGCTGGCATCAAGCCAGACATGGTTCTCCTCGGTAAAGCAATTTCAGGAGGCATGTACCCCGTGTCGTGCGTGCTCGGACGCAAGGATGTAATGCTCACCATTGAACCTGGCACGCACGGTTCGACGTATGGTGGCAACCCACTTGGTTGTGCTGTTGCCATTCGTGCGCTTGAGGTTGTTCGAGAGGAAAAGATGATTGAACGTGCCGAGAAGTTGGGTCAGATCTTCCGCGATGGTCTAAGAGACCTACAATCGCCTCTGATCACAACTATTCGAGGAAAAGGTCTGCTAAACGCAATTGTCATTGACGAAGAAAAGACAAATGGACACAGTGCCTGGGATCTGTGTATGCTGATGAAGGAGAAAGGTCTCTTGGTAAGTTGTTTGTTGCAGTGCTTCGTGAATTGCTTTGCTAACAGATCGTAGGCCAAACCAACACATCAGAACATTATCCGTCTCGCACCACCATTGGTCATCACCGAAGATGAGATCAAGCGGGCTCTGGCTATTATCGGTGAAGCTGTCGTTGAATTACCACACCTTCAAGGCCAACTGGAGAAGAGCATCATCCCACCCGAAGAGAAGAATGTGAAGATTGGGGTGGACAACTAATTTGCCCAAGACGAAAGAAACCTCGACCCAGCGAAACGGCAACACGAGCGATGATTACATCCCCTCATATGACATGTATCGGCGTCACGAAGTTTATGTTTCTCTATCATCATAAAAAGGACGGTGACGGCGGGTTTCAATCTTTCACCTTTTAGCGCTGATAGCGCTGGATTGCCACAAACTCTGATGGTTTAAAATGATTGGCGGCCAGGTCGTTTGAAAAGTCCACAGTCACGAAAATGGAAGGAATGTCAAATTGCTGAAGATCATATTGTCCGTACACCAGTATCGCTACAGGACTGTTGTTGATCTCCGCAGAAATTGATTGAATGCGGCCGGGATTGGAGGAAATGGGTTACTTTAGTGCCATACATCACGATCAATATGCTCCCGGTTTCAGTTCTACGTTCGAAAAACAGAAATGGTCCCGTCATCTGGACAACGATTATCAACGTGTTGCATTTTCCCTCTTCCTCGTCGGCTTTTCAAGCATGTACCCAATGTTCTTGAGATCTTCCGCACTGGCTTTGACTCGGTCTGGTGAAACTTGGTAGTGATCCAGCCTCTGCCCATCATGGGAATTTGGTGCGTCCATACAACGAGACCGATTCTTTTGATGCTTTTTGGTTTCTGCAGCCCAGCTCACTGTCTCACTGATGCCGTATCCAAAATCCGTCGAGCAACGAGTTTTTGGGTCCTTCGCATGCTTGGGAGTTGTCGATTCCAGACTCTCCAACCGCTCATCTTCAATCTCCCGCAAAACATTCCAAGGTTGTTGCTTTCTGTTCTCGTTCAACCACTTGTCGAAAGCGAATGTCGAGCAGGGGCCATGGTAATGGTGGTGGTGACCAGATCCACGGGCGTCTTTGATACTCATGCCGTGTGTGGCATGCTTTCCCGTTTGAAGACTATCTTGCAGTTGCGATTGGCTTTCCTCCATTCTATCCTCCTGCTTCAACATCGACATATCTATTTCTATCTTTTCCTTTTCCTCGGGAGAGAGTGAGAGGGATTTGTGTGCGAATGCAACTCAAGAAGAAATTTGGTATCTTTCTCATCTTACCTGTTTTCTCCCGATCTTTATACTTCTGTTGAGGACCGGCAAGCTCACTCCTCGACCCCAGGCAGTACAGTGCAGTGACGTTTTCCACTGGTACATATATGCGGCCTCACTGACTTCTTTAAGCTATGTTTCTGCTACATTCACAATTGAGAGGTTGACAATGTCGGCCCCCCATGCGTGAGCAAGATTAATCTCGATTTCTAGAACGACAGGGGTACGTCTGTCGGGCCCGATCAATTAGCTGGCAGCTTGCAAGGGGTCGATCAACCTCAGCCTGATCCTGGGCGTGCACCTCAAGCCAAGCGAGCATGCCAGACCGCTACTAGTAGCAACGAAGGTATTGCCTACATATGCAGCATCCCATTTGGGGCCACCAATAAAGAGCAGGCTGTTCTGATTAGTGTGTAGCCAGCGGAACCGCAAGTTATCACATATCTACCGCCTTGACCAGGTGTTCTTGGAGCAAAACTGCCCAATTTTTGCACAACGCTCTTCCGGCCCTGGGAGATGAGCTTGCGCATTTGCAACCTTTCCAGTGAGATGCACTTCGGACTGAGTGCCTCCTGCATGATGGTAAGTCTGCTCTTTCTACGCGTATATCACTGGAATTCTTTACCTTTCCCCTCGAGGTGAAACGATTCACTCCCGTTTGAGCATCATGCCTTTGCAAGATTTCCAGAACCGCCAACGACCGTCCGCCTCTTATGGCTTTAATTCCCTGCCTGATTTCGACTTGTTCAAACGGCTTCCGACCCACTGGCGGAGATGGGTACTGACAAGCGATACAGCCACAGACTCGGGCTATGTGGTTTCAGGCAAGTGTCTCAAGAAACCACTGGCAATTCTCTCCTCCCGCCTATTTTCTGTACTCTCTGTTGCAGCAAACCAAGTCTTAGCTATGAATGTCAATCTAGGTCATGCACGGGCGACAGCCGTTATAAGGACTACGAACGCTCAGCAGATCTTCAAAGGGAACAGACAACAGCCGCTATTGCTGACCAAGAGTCCGATCACGACACTGCATGGGACGTCCAACATCTTCACGCCTGCGTGGAAATCCTTCCCGATTTTCTGCAGAACGTCACCGCCGCTGTGGGCCATGAGCAGTTCGATAAATGGTCCAGTGCACCTACACCAAGCCCAATCGTGACAGACGACTTGACACTCGAGCAAATGTTCGACCTCCTGGACTCGTCTCTGCCCTTGCCAATAGCTCCTTTGTCTCAGGTTGTCAAATGCCCGTCCTGCGATTACCAGTGCGCTTCGGAGGGGCCTTCGTTCAAGTGAGTGGGAGATCCATTCGCATCACATGGCTGAAGCATTAATACTCTCTCAGAAGGCACCTGGCCAAACACAAACAGTACAGATGTGAAATTGATGGCTGTGGAAAGTCTATGCAGGATGACAAGCGTACCATCAAGCGTCACGAGCAAACGGTGCATAGAGACTTGTTCCCAGACGTACAAGCGTTCTTGTGTGAATGCGGGAAGTCATATTCTCGCAAAGACCATCTCAGGAGGCATCAAAGAAAATGTTCGCAGGATGGGACAATGTCGGCTACAAATTGAGACTTCATTTTGGTTGGATGGAGTATGAAGTAGAGGAGGAAGGTTAGACTTATACTGCGCATACCGGACCGGATACAGTACTGTCTGTTGGATACATATATGCACTTGGAGGTGTGGACCATACAGTGCCAACTATGATGTTCCAAGTATTTCTGAAGCATGCCACAGCATGACTCCGGGGCAAGTGACGTACCAGTGGCTAGCGATTGGACCAATAGAAATTGCCGGTGGCAGTGCCTGACGTTGATTTTCAAACCCTCGAAATAGTGATTTTTGGATCGCTCCGGGGAGTACAGGTCCGAGTACGGGCCGTTACCGGCCACCACAGCTCAAGCATAAAGGAGCAGTGGGGTCAGGGGACAGAATAGTGTTCCATGGAGCAACCCATAGACCAAATGAAAGTTCATACACACATGGAATAGAATGACAGACTCCAAAAAAGGTGTTGAAGAAGCCGAAGTCCGGGTTGGTGGTGATGATGGCGATGGCGAGGCCATTATGTCTTTGGTGGCTCAACAGCATGGTATCTTTGGGCCTGAAGGGATGAATCACGGAGACATCAACCTCACTACAGTTAGTAAGGGTTCCAACATCGAAAAGACTGACGAGATTGTTCTCGATGAAAGTCGAAATCAACATCAAGATGCCGCAACAATAAAAAGAAAACCTACAGAGGAGGCAAATGAGATTACCATAGTCTCGAACCAACAACCCGAGAGTACTGGCCCTATAACGGATGTGAACACAAACACAAACAAAAATGAAAACAACAAGGATGGCACCACCATCGACGACAGCAACATGGTCAGCCATGACAAACCATACTCTGTCTTCACCCGACGTCAAAAGATTGGTATAGTGTTTGGGGCGACCATGGGTGGGTTGTTTTCACCTTTCACCACAAACATTTATTTCCCTGCCTTGACCACCATCGCCACCGATCTGGACGTCAGTATCAGCAAGATCAACCTGACCATCACGACTTATATGATCTTTCAAGCCGTGGCTCCTGCCTTCATTTCCGGCATCACCGACGTTCATGGTCGTCGACCGACTTATGTCATTGGGATGGTAGTGTACATGGGTGCCAACCTCGGGTTGGCCTTGAACCATTCTTATGCCGGTCTTTTGGTGCTTCGAATGTTACAATCGACAGGATCAAGTGGTATGGTGACTCTTGCTCAAGCAATCATAGCAGATGTAATCACGAGCGCCGAGAGAGGAAGTTATATCTCCATCACCAGCATCACCGGTATCGTCGGACCAAGTGTGGCTCCCGTCGCAGGTGGTTTGTTGGCTCAACATCTCGGTTGGCACAGTATTTTTTGGTTCTTGTTCATCGTGGGTGGTGTGTACATCATCCCGTTACTGATATGGTTCCCAGAGACCTCCCGAAAAATCGTCGGTGATGGATCGATACAACCTCCCAAATTGAACATGTCGTTGGCTGGTGTTTTGAAACAAGATCGGAACGACAACGACCACAAGAGCGAGGTCGACACGACACCGTCGGTCGGGAAGAGCAAAAGCAAGACAAAAAAGTTCACATGGCCAAACCCCAAAAGTACATTGGCCGTTTTCGGCGATTTCGAAAACACAATCATCTTGTCGGTCGTCGGGATAATTTATGCGGCCTTTTATGCGGTGTCGGCGACCTTGAGCACACAGTTCCACGAAATCTACGGTCTCGACAGTAGCTCGCAGGGGTTGTTGTTCTTGACCATCGCCGGCGGCAGCATCCTTTCGTCCTTGACCAACAGCGTCGCTCTGGACAGGAATTTCCGCCGTCACGCGGTCCTTCAAAACGTCGACCCGGACCGAAGGAAACAAATCGACATGAGGGGGTTCCCGATCGAAAGGGCCAGGTTGGAAATCGGTTTACCCTTTTTCGTGGTTGGAGCCTTGACCGTCGTCGTCTACGGTTGGATGTTGCATTTCAGGGTCCACATGGCAGGTCCGATCGTGATGTTGATCCTGTTCGGGTACACCAATCTGGCAGGGTTCAACACCCTGAGTGTCTTGTTGATAGACCTGAACCGGTCGAGGGCGGCAGCCGCAAGCGCCGCCGCGAATCTGATAAGGGCGTCATTGGGCGCAGGGATGACGGCCGTGGTGAATCCAATGATCGAAGGCATGGGTACCGGTTGGTGTTATACCTTCACCGGACTCGTCCAGCTGTTGTTTTTACCATTGTTGTGGTTGTGCATGGAAAACGGGGTGGAATGGAGACGGAAACAAGAACAAACGCAAACACGGACATCAGGGGGACGACGACACTGACTGACGGAAAAGGTGGCAGGTGAATGCGTATACAACCGTATTGGATGTGTCACTCTGTTCACCTCAAAAAAATCAATACGTCCTCGTGTTATCAGGTAGTTAAATATGTCACGTCGTGGTGACAATGGATGCTGAGTGATGTTCTAGAAAACTGATGAATATTTATATCCATTGAAATATGTGGAGACGGTGACACTTTACAGGAACTTGATTGCTCAGTACGTTGGTGAGACGACTCTGCAACATACCTACGTACAAACAAGATACTTGTTTCGTTCGCGTCAAGACAAGTATTGAACTGTACCCTGTGTACTCGTAGATAGTTGATCTTCATCCGAAAATTTAAATGAATGCTATACTTTATATCATTAAACAACCCAAAAGCAGCACCATCCGCTATGCAAAACTCCCGCCATCAAGTTTCGAACCCTCCTTGACACGTCTCGTCCAGTCTCTATCTTCCAAACTCAAGACTAGGTACCACAACCGGTCCATACTTGACCACGTTTCCATATGCTCCCTCTCCTTGGACGAGAAAGTCCGTGGCAAGACTCAACCTGCCACCACCCCGATGCATTCCCGTACTGCCAAAGGTGCCATTGACGATTTCCGGATCGTAGACGACGATGGCAACGTAGTTCCTGCGAGCCATGAGCTTGCGGTTGTTCACACCCTGACCCGTCACGTCGTGCGTAAAGATCTCCATCATGTCCTCCTTCGTGTCTGTGGGTTGCGAAGGAGTCGACCGTTGGCCGTTCGGAGGAATGTAGAGTGGTTTGTTGTTGTTCAGTAGTTTCATGACATAGCCGGGCGGCGGCGTGTTGACGACCGACGACGAGATCAGTTGGTACATGGTCTTGTGGTCGGACGGATGTGACGGATCGTGTACCAATCCAGCTCCACACGTGTTGACGGCGCCCGAGATAAATGTCATACGGATGGAACGCTGATGGGATATACCTTGGAGAGTACGAATGAGGTAGGTCCGCTCAAGATCCTATATCACTGAAGTGTCAGTCACGTCTTTCGAACAGCAACAAAGTGTATACAACATACCTTTGACTCGTGCGTCCACTGGTCCTTGAGTTCATCAAGTACGTCGATATCTCCAAAAGGGTTCAAGATGCCACCCATGAGTCCAGATTTGCCAACAGCACGCTTGACCGAATCAAATCCCGAACCGACCGCGCCTTTGGCCCCAACTACACCCGCGACGGAACTGGTGACTTTGCCAAGGACATTGTATGCTCCAGTTACGGCCTTCTTCCCCGTGGCCATGGTGTGGGCGATTTGCTCGGCCGCATCTAATCGAGGATAAATCAACGGCACCGGGATCATGAGCATACAATGCTGTATCGTCTGTGGGAGTAGCGCAATTTTGGGAAACAGTCCTTGGTACGTTGGTCCAGCCATGACTTGATGAGGGTTGCGTTCGCTTCTGGTATCTGGACCCACCACGGCGACAGCAGGTCCCAGGAATTTCACAAAATGCCAGCCAGTGCCGGTGATGGTGAACAAATCGCGATCGTCTGATACATTGCGCAAGAGCTCGAGAGTCGTGTGGTGCTGGAACAGCAGGTACATTTCAATACCTATTCGTCCAATGTTCTTGAACATATTGCTGAATTGCATATATTCAGGATAAGATCCGAATCCGTCAAATCTTCACTCCTGTTAGCATAGTGTTCCCACCCGGGATTCTTTGACTTACATATCATGATCATCAAGTGTGAGAACATGCGGGATCTGGGCAAAAGCTTCTCGCAGGTAAGGTTGGTCGAAGTGACTGGTGTAATAATGAAAATATGCATGTGTCACATCCTCCTCATGTGCAGCTGTCCACACTGCATTCTTCCTGTTCTCCTTGCCACTCGTCGCCAACCATTGTTTCAGCGACGCAATCTCCTTCCACATTCGGTCAGCGTAAATCTGACTCCCGAGCCCCAGCTGGCAGTGAAAACCACCGCACTCGGCATGCTTCTGCATGATATCCTTCCACATGAAGCCGACACCACCTAGCCGCGCACGCTCGTTGGCGCTGACATTAAGAGTAAAGTCGTTGCCCGACGTTGCGATGAAACGCCAATTTGTCTCGTGTTTGCCAGCGACCAAGAACTCATAACGTGTACAACCAAGGTGGGAAGTGATTGCATACGTCCACTTTGCCGGTCCGGATTCGTCCATCTGGAGATCAATCTCATACTTGTAGAATGTCCATCGTTGGTGCTGCGAGATATTGGCGGCTTTGAGCTGTCGTGGATTCGGAGACAGGTCAAGACTTTGGTGGATGTGGATCGTAGGTGGTTGGGGAGCGTCAGTCACAAGTAATATCGAGCCGTACCATATCCCCCCCCCTATGTCCATGTTGGTATATCGCAGATACGGACCAAAGTAGACACCATTTGTGGCCACGACTTTGTATATGTCGATGCCGCTGGTCGGAGGTGGACCCGTGAATGATGCCGGATTCGACAAACTCATGACGCTTTGCTGATCGTAGCCTGGTGTCACCGGTAGACCAGGTGACGCAAGTGGTTTCTGACTGAAAGAAAGGCCCGGGGAAGCGAGAGGATTTTGGTACACACTACCTACGGGCGATAGAGGAGTCTCATGTAGGTTCAGTGGGGTCGGCCCTTTCGGAAACTCCCACTGAGTGGCCTGTGTGGGCAAGTGTATATAGTAATACTGTCCAGAATTTGGGTCGAGATGCGCGATCCAACCTTCTGGAAGTGGTGGAGGAGATGCTGGGGGGATTTGCGCCGGCATTTGCTGCGTTGGCTGCTGGGTCTGTTGGGCTTGACCATTAACGGCGGCCATGGAAGCAGGACTGTGATTGTTTTGTCTTGGGTCATTGGCAAAGGCTGGATGATCCTGCTGATTCGGGACTTGTGCACCTGGTGCAGTATTCGTCTGGGCGACCGGCACAGGAGCTGGGGTACCCGTGGCTGGTACTCCTGCTCCGACCACACTTTGTCGTTGCTTCTCAGCCGGTCGGCGGCCATTCGGCCCGGAAACTTGAGAATAAGCTGGTGGTGGTTCCTCATGAGGCTGGAGCCTTGATATCTCATTTTCTACAGGATGCGGTGCGCGGTTCGGAGAGGAGACTGTGGGTTGAACCACTGGAGCAGCTGCGGCGGTTGGTGGAGATGACTGCACAATTCCCATGCCTTGATACACTGTAGGCGGCGGATGCGGACTGCTACCAGGGGCTTCTGTCGGTGTCCACGGGCGTCTAGGTTGGTCACTACTTTGTTGTTGAGCAGGCGCACCATATTGAGCTGCTCTCTGCTGTGCAGCCAAACTCTGTGCTTGTAGACTATTCAGAGTAGCCGCGCCAGCGATGCCAGACGCCGCATATCGAGCCTCGATGTCGGTCTGTGGACGTGCAGCAGGCCCAACGATAGGCGTTTCCGGCGGCGGAGGGGATCCGCGTTGAGCTCTCGTTGTCGAGGTTGAGGCAGTCGAGCTGATGCGATTGATAGACTCTGGGTCTCTGATTTTCAGCCTGCTCAACGCATCAGCTGCCGAGGATGTAGACGGAGGAGGCCAGTATTGTTGGCCGCTCTGATTCTGGGAGCCAGGCAGCGGCGCAGTAGCAGGACCATCTCCACGTTGTGGTGGACGCTGGAACAAGCCCTCCTTGTCTGGCGCATCTGGACCCGGTGACTCGGGCAAAGGCTTGGGCATCGTCCCCCGACGCTCAGCTAATGTCTGTCCACCTCCTGACGTTCTTCTCTGACCAGGCTTTCGTGAGCCAGTTTGCTCTGGCGATGTCACTCTTCTCACATCAGGGTAAGGATATGGATTCGATGCGGGGTTGCCATTAGTACGTGAGGACTGAGCCTGCTGTCGAGATCGTTCGTCAGGGTAGGGTAACGATGGCATAGGGTAGACTGTCGTGGACTGCGAGGGTTGCTGAGGCGCAGGACTCTGCTTGCCAGCAGCCGAGGATACGCTGGACGATGCACTCGCGGTTCTCTTATTGATGCGCAGCGGCTCAACGATGGTGGGCGAGTCTCGATCGGAGGGACGATTGAGAAACATCTCGCCCTCCGGCCTACCCTGGTGCCCAGGTACGCTCATGACGCCGGGCGATGCGCCGTCCTCGAGGGCTGTAGGAAAGAGAATGGGCTGACTCGAGGCCGCAGGTTGTCTCAGGCTGAGGCTGAGGCTGAGGCGGTCGGATGCGGGGTGTGTTTCAAAGGTTGATTCTGATGGCCGTCGGTCGACCTTGGGTTGCTTCGACCGAGTTAATAATGAGGAGGAATCGAAGGCCTGCCGGAAGACCAGCCAGCCGGACGAAATAAGCGCAGAGGTTTATAGTAAATGAGGTAGGTCAAAGAAAGGCCTAGGATAGCATACCGAGATGAATTACCTAGATGGTGATCCTGGAATCTGAATTTCTCAGTGTCTCTATCTGCCCTTTTGCCTGAAGCCGGATGAAAGCAGGCAGGCTGGGAACTTACGCCTTATCCCCTGATCATGGATGAGTACTGGCCGAGTCTCTCGTACCTCTTTTGTCCATTCGCAAGTCGAGGATTGTAGCCGCCGGACCAAGCGCTGAACACCAACATGATGCCCCACGTTTTCGGGCGTCAATGGTCTTGGGCCGCGTCTTTATCCCATTGATTGGCCCTGTGTATCATCCACTTGCCGTGACACCTGGAGGGAAGACGCCAGCATCCGGGGCGGTTCGACGAATGGTGCGCTAAAAGGTGCATTGACCAGCGATATCTCTGTGGACTCTATGACGATCAGGTACGAGTTACGAAGACATCCTCTCTTTGAGGTTTGATGCACAGTAATGCGAGGGATAATACTAAAAGTGGAAGTTTGATGCGAACGAAACATGACAGACGAAAAGCTGCTAACTACCTCAAAGTACCTGGACCTGCATATCACTATAACCAATGCCGTGGGAACTATTCTCGTGCCAACAGACTGCCGTCGATACCATATGTCCCAAACCCTAATCCATAAAGTCGATCTCTACGAAAGAAGAAGAACCAAATTCTCACCGCAGCTACAAAGTCCAAGCTAGGCATGCCACAACAGCGCCCAAAACCCCATAAAGTGCCAAAGCAGTCGTTTGGGCAGCTCCTCCTGTGAATGTTGGTACTGGAGGACTGGAAGGAGTATGTGGCGAGCCAGTGCTGTTGCTTGATGTACCTCCCATTGCAGCATTCGAACTGTTGCCAGAGGCGGGAGCTGCAGAGTTATTGTCGCTGGCGCCCTCGTCAACCCTAGAGCTGCCAGAACTAGAACCTGCCCCTGAGCCAGCACCTGAGCCAGAGCCAGAGCCTGATGCCGCACCGGAACCAGTTCCACTGCCGCTGCCCGAACCCGAGCCAGAGCCAGAGCCAGAACCAGAGCCAGAGCCAGAGCCAGAACCAGAGCCAGAGCCAGAGCCAGAACCTGAGCCAGAGTCAGAACCAGAACCTGAGCCAGAGTCAGAGTCAGAACCAGAACCTGAGCCAGAGCCAGAACCAGAACCTGAGCCAGAGCCAGAACCAGAACCTGAGCCAGATCCAGAGCCGGTACCACTTCCACTGCCGCTGCCAGATCCTGAACCAGAGCCACTTCCGCCGCCACTGCCGGAGCCGGAGCCGGATCCTGAGCCTGTACCAGAACCACTTCCAGCTCCAGATCCTGAGCCAGACCCCGAGCCTGACCCGCTATCTCCAGTTGGGCCAACCACTGGAGTAATAGATGCATAGGCTCCTGTGGCGCAAGGCGTTGTAATTGTGACAGTTGCAGCAGCGCCGTTCGCTCCACAAACACTGCAAACGGTGACAGTCGTAGTGAAGCCTTCAGGAATGGTAAGTGGGTTTCTTGTTTCGCATGGGCATGCCTCGGTGATGGTGTAAGTGACTGCCTGCATGCCTGTACCAGTGGGATTCGGGTGATGGTACACAGTAAGGTATTCATGGTAGACACCGACATCGCCGTTGGGGTACGTCGTGGTGAATGCAAGGATCTCGGTACCAATGCCATCGATGACGGGTGGCGGAGTGATCGTAGGCGGACCTCCGTTGCAGTCGCCGCCGTCAGGACACCAAGTGACTGTGCTAGACATAGTGGTCGTGGTGGTGACAGCGGTAGGGCACACGGAGACGGTGAGGGTCGTAACGGCAGTGTCAGCAGGGTCGTTGATCTGGGTCGAAGCCTGCGCGAGGACGCTGGTAGCCCAGAGTGCCACGACGGGCATAGCCTTGATCGATCGTGTCATGGTCGAAGAACGTAGTGCAGTTGGGTGACGATATTCTGAATCAACAAAAACGAAGGGAACAAGTTCATAGAGCAAAGTGTTCAAATGAGTGACTGAAGCGCAATAGCACTTTCTTTCCTAAACGAAGGGACGAGTCTCAAAACAAGCTGAGAAAAACAAAAGGGTATGAATCTTTGTACCGAGCCATGGTATTTACCTTGGTCGTAAGTCAACCGTGCGAGGTCGAGGTCCACATAACGACCTCGTTGGAATGCACAACACAACCATCTCGTTCAGGCAAGGAATTACCTGTAGGAATGTGCGCACGATCCAACGCATACTTGGTCGTCGCATTCGAGACTCGATGAGCAAAAGGGCACGGTGCGTGGCTCGTAGCTGGCCAGTCATCTGGTGTTTTTTTTTCAGGCCGTAGATAAACTAGGAGGTAGAAAAGAGAGGCTGGACCATTTGCAACGAATGATCATAAACGTCCAGGCATACAACACATGTAACATCATTGGAAGACATGAGATATGAACATTGTGGGTGTGTAAAAAATGACTGTTTCCCATAAATCGACATTCCAGACTCATCGCCCTCATTGAAGAGGACCCAACGAGAAAGAAACTTCCTACAAGGAAAATTCGATCTCCAGAGCCATCGAGTTCGTTGAACTCATGGCAACACGTCGCTGTAGACAAAGAACGAAACGACGGTCGTGGCTGGCTCTGTTGCTTTTTTTGATCTGAAGAGAGAAAAAGAGAAGAAGCAAAGCTTCACACACGCAAAAATGAAATTTGACCACCGACGCATTGCCAAGGGTTGGGGCTTCAACCGACTTTGGTGTTGATGTATTGCCGCCCTATTCTTACCTTTCGGTTCGCAACTTTCCGTCGTAAAAGCAGCGTTAACAAAGACGCGGCTTTCCGATTTGGTTAGCAGCAATGCAAGCTGACCTTCCTTCGATGACATACATACCTTCGCGCTGTCGAAGTGCCCTTGGAGTGTATCACTCTACCTCGTAGTTGGTATGCGGAACCCATTGGAAAATACCAGTGAAACGCTGATTGGCACAGCATGCGTCGCTTTTTCGTGAATTTTCGGGAGTGATATACTACACACGGAGTACGCAAAAGTTCTAAGCGCTGTCGGCAACCCAGAGATCAACAAAACCTGCCCATGTTTCGCGGCTCGGATCAAAGGCTAGTGTGTCAAGCATTCAATATCATCCAAGGCAATTTTGCAAGCGAGAGATTCGGCACGTGGCCTACATTGGCTTAACAAGTCGCGTGTGAAGGTCGAATATCATTGAAACTAGTGGCACGGCTAGTCCAATAAACCCTGGCTGCTCTCTTCTTCGATGAATATCCTCTAGGTGAGAGATAGCACACAGGCTTACAATATCTACAGGACGGACAGCACTTGGGATCGAGAAGGTTAGGTCAAGCGGTTTTGCATTATTAAAATACAGG
Source organism: Exophiala oligosperma (assembly GCF_000835515.1). Taxonomy (NCBI): domain Eukaryota; kingdom Fungi; phylum Ascomycota; class Eurotiomycetes; order Chaetothyriales; family Herpotrichiellaceae; genus Exophiala; species Exophiala oligosperma. Next base: position 2,704,764 of record NW_015622822.1, read on the forward strand.
CCCCAAAATTAATTCGCCTGAACATGGGCTGTTCCAGTCCCTTGTTATGGGGATTGACAACTTGTCGAAGAAAAATGGTCCTCCTTCCCTTGTCTATTATGCCCAAAGATATCGAGCCAGTCCTTCCTGCCTGGCGTAATTGTCGAAATAACCCTTGCAGCCCGCTCACATTCTCATGCGAACCGACTGAATGATGATAGATGCCGCGAAGTTGGTTGATGTTGGGAAAGATCTGACTTGATGTCGTCTGGTTGTTTGGCGAGTGTGGACTTAAGCACGGATGCTTCTCCAGTCGGTCCATGGCTCAATGCATGGTGGTCCAGCAGGGACATCAGGTGGTGGGATGACGCAGATGGGCGCCGGGTGACCTGCGGGCAAGGCAGAGACGACGGAGGCGCCAATGGCGGCCAGTGCCAGGAGGACGGTTTGGAGCTGCATGTTTGGAACGAAAGAGGTTTTGTTTGAAGAAGCAGAGAAAGATAAAACGAATGACTGTGGGTTGGAATACTTCGACCTTTTTATCACTGAAGGTGAGGTCCGGACCTGATATATATACTCTCTACGGAGGCCCTCTTCGACCGGTCGCGACCTCTTGTTACGCGCTTCGAGGCATCAATACGAGAGAGACTATTGACCCGGTGGGCCCTTGGACAGAAAGTCAATGAACTAACAAACATTTGGGGCTCTTCGCTCCAGGTCTTGACTCGTCAAGCGAGATAACCCAGACCATTTGGACGGTCAACTAGGCCTCGATTGGTGACCGGGCAGGCTCGTCTAACTCAGTTGGACGATTGCTTGTGCATAAGCTTCATCCGGACCGGCAGGGACACTGGGGACAGTACAGTATAGTGCCATCGGATGGAGTACAACATTGTCTCGTGCCGAGACGGAAGCGCTTGTCATGCGAATATAGACAGGGGTCTGATGGACGTGGTGGTCAAGGAAAAACACTCCCATGAGACTTTCCGTGACTTTGTGGTTGTAGTAGTGTCCAATAGTTACTAACATACTCTGCCTTTCCCCCGGCGGGAATTGTCAACTCAACCATGCAGGGAAAAAAGCCACATTCGAAGAGTTGCGCAATTCTACAGAATATTGGTCTTGTACAGGACATAGGTAGCTGAAGATGGAGACTTTTACGAGATATCTCCTGGCCCACATGGGGAGAGAGGATTCACGCGTAGAGATGAGGGAGGGGGGGGGGGAGAAAAGGATCGTAGACTAGGACTATTCCATTATTCGCGTTACAATTTTACCTGGACCGTACTCCCTACTCGTACTACGGAATGATGCCGGTTCGACATTACGACCGAGTAGACCAGCGAGGGACTTGCCGAGTTAGCAGCAGTACAGCAGTAATACTTGGTTGTGGTCTGAGACTGCATTTGCCAAAAGGAGACCTCGGTTGGGACGGATGCTAATGGGCACGGCAAACAACCCACTCACACGGGATGAAGAGAAGTGAGAGAGGAGAGAGGGAGAAGGAGGTCTCAGACGTTCGCTAAAGCAATTTACTTTTTTTCCCTTCTTCTATTCCCCCGTACGGAGAGCAAACACAATGACGAGCCCGGTTGGACACAACGCTTGTCTCATTATTACTGTCAAAGTCTCGTATTCCGTAATTGCCGAGTAAAGTGTGAGAGAGTGTGAGGCCGAGATAAGGTTTTTTTTATGTAGTTGCAGCGGCCGCTGTCAATTTTAATCACTGATCGTCCGTCATAAGAGCATCATCGTCTACTCGTCTACTTCGTTACCGTCTAAACGAGGACGATCATGCACACAAGCACATACACACACACGTGGTTAAGAAAGCCCCAAAGATTTGTATCTAATGATCTGCAAATAATTATTGTAACAAGGCCAGGTCGGTCATATGGACTATAGATGCCTGCAACAAGACATGAGACATTATTATTGTTATTCAACAAGTTGTGTGTGGACTCTTCAATTCGAACCGGGGTCCTTTACCTTGAAAAACAAAAGGGGCAGCGTCAAGGGGGGCGGGCTTGCTTTTTGGAACATTCAATTTCATTACGACTCAGACAGGGATCCCGCGCTAAAAAAAAAGGGATCCACTAGAGATCGGAATTGAGGCTTTGCTTTTTTTGAGAGACAGAGAGGCTTGGAAGTGGAATTTACGGGGTACAGAGCCCAGTTTTTGTTTTGGGTCCACGCCCTACACTGTGTGTTCCATAACAATGGTCATGCTCAACTGCGCCCTCCATCACTATTATTACTACTATAACGGAGTGATCATTGCCTCGAAAACTACCTAGATGATATCGCATTTACTCCCCCATTGATGTCCTTTTCGGCACTGTAAGGTAAAGGTCGTAAGCAGTTCGAGCACCCTGACCTCGGCTGGGGATCCCGCAGAAAAAGTAACCTGACTCGCGCACGGTCGTTCGGTGGCTTAAAGCCTGTGGTCAGTGGCTTTTTTCTGGGATTGCAACTCCGGAGGGTTACTGGGCCACAACTCAAGTAACTCATCTGTTCAAGTGAGGTAATTGTGAGTGGACACGTGTGTGTGTGTGTGTACCCGTCCCTACAAACCTATCGTAACTCGTTACCTGTGCGCACGAGCACCCTTGGTAGGTAAGGTAGGTACCGGTACCTTGGGTCGGAAAAACCGGCGTCCGTGCGTCGAATAGTTTTTGCTCCAAGCACCTTCTCGGTGAGGTATAGAGGCTATGGGGTCAGATCCGCCTGTGTGTACTTGCACAATACCCTCACGAGTAACTCCAGAGAGATCGCCGACCACAGACTCAAGTTCTCGGACCACTCTCAGATCCCATCACTAACCTCGACCAGGATGCCACATGGAGAAGGGGGGAAAAAGAGAAAAGCCAGAACCTCGTGCGTGCCAAGGGTCATCACCACCGACGGACGGGACAGCCTTGAGGGTTCCTCCATCCTCCGGGGCGATCGACATGAAGCTCGAGCACACGGACGACAAATCTTTGGACGAAACCAGTGAGAATCTTCAGGGTCCAGGCACGCACACCGGGGTCTTGCGCAATAACACGTTTGACGGGCTTACACGGATGCTTTGACCCGGGCTCGCGAAAAAAAAAGTCTATCGACGGTTTGGTCTGAAGTATCCTGCAAGGTACCCGTACCTATTAACTTAAGAGAGAGGAAAAGGTAGGACTGGTTGCCGAAAAGGAATCGTAACGAAAATACTCCGTAGGTCTCGAGTCTTTTGAGAGTAACTTCGGCCTGGACGAGTCGAGATCCGGTACCCTTACCCGGTACAGACGACATGGACAGACAGCTACAAACTTGCTCGTAGAGGGACTTCAAACACCACTGCGCCGTTCTTGCCGTTCGGCAGCTTCCTCCACCTTCCTAATCTCATCTGCTTTCCAGTACCGGCCACGATACAGATGCCCTGGCAGTCACCCTCTTTCTTGCCTCCAAACTCATTGACAATCTCTTTTCTTCTCTCGAACACGGCCAAGGAGTTCACAAAGCCTCGTGCCACGCCATGATTGATGTCCTGGCCTGCCACGGCCGCAACATTAGTTGCGGCACTTGATGGAGTCGAGTGTGTATCCTCGTGCGCATTTCCGACAGGCTCGCCCACTTTCCCGACGGGACCCATGGCCAAGATCGTTCGCTTGTCGTCGCTCAACTTCCATGCTCTGACCCAACCATCCCAGCTTCCGGTCAAGATCACATCCGTACCAGGTATTGCAGCCAGAGCGGTGATGCCCCGAGGTTGCGGTTTCCTTCGATCTTCTTTCTTCAGCCTTTCGATGACCGCAGGGTCTGACTCGGACGTGACCTCCTCCAGCGGCGCTGGTTCCTCTACGCCGTGCGCAGTGCGAATCGTAAAGACGGCTTTCTTTTTGTGAATGTTCCATAGACTAATTGCACCGGAATCGGACCCGGTCACAAAGTTCGAAGGTGGTAATGCAGCAACACAATCCAGACTCCCCGTGTGATATTCGTCGTTCCTCGAGCTGTCGCCCAGAAATTTGGTCAGCGACTCATCCACCACCTTCCACCACATGGCTTTCCGATCCCGCGCACCCACAGTTACACACTGGTCAACTGACACTGGCGAAACACCCACCACGTGATCCTGGTGGCCGAAGAGTGTCTCGACGTATGCGAGACTGTCCTCTCCTGCCAAGTTGTACGTTTTGAGTGATCTGTCCATGCTTGCGCTGAACAATTGTGCCCCGAATCCATTTTGAGCGTTTGAGCTGGGAGCAAAAGCCAAACCGGTGACACCGTCACGGTGCGTCGTGAAGGTCTTCAACGGTCGTAGGTCTTCCGCAGACCATATTATTAGTTTCTTGTCCAATCCTCCTGTTGCAATGTATTTGCCGTCTGGTGATGCCGCCACGCAGAGTATCGCACCATTGTGGCCATGCTGTTGAGGGGCTGATGCCCTGATCTGTACTCCTCGAATATATTTCAGTTGCTTGGGTTTTCGTCTTCGACTTGCTGCCGCAGTGGTCTTGTCGCTGCTAAGAGTAGCGGGCGTCTGTAGTTGCCACTTAATCAACGTCTTATCTCTGCTCACAGTGTACACATAAGGCTGACACACTGCCACTCCCGTGGTGACGTCCGTATCTGCTCGAAAGTTGGAATGTGAGGCGTTGGCGAAATCCAAGCTATTGGCGATCAGCCTGAATTGTCTGCCCTTGGCTTCATCAGCATCCTCTTTCAGTCTCTGTGCGATCAAATCTTTGTCCAGGTCCTCGGCGTCGAACCCAACTTCGTCCACTTCTTGTCTGATATTATCTAGGTATCTTTGTGCAAGTCGCACTCTTCGTTCGGCGGCAGTCTCACCCTCTTCGGAGGTGGCTTCTGATTCGGCGTCGCTCTCGGGCTCCACGTTGTCTTCGGACTCGCTGCCGGATATCGATTCGTCTCGTCTTTCTCTGTCTCGTGGTGGTTGGGCGGGTTTCCGCCTAGGTCTCTCGTCTTGCTCGTCTCGTGCTCCATTCTTGTTGTCTGCTTCCCGCCGTTTTCTGGGCTTGCCTGGATTGTCTGCACCTCTCTTCCGCTTCCGCAAAGAAGCTGGAGCCGTAAAGAACGACGACATTTTTGTTTGTTCAGTTGAGGTTGAAGTTTGCCAAAACCACACAAGGCAAACTCTGCCCTTGGTTGTGTGTGTTTTTAAGTGCAACTTGCAGAGGCGGCGTCTCCAAATAATTTTTTTTGAGTTGCGGGCGACAGCCTCGTCGAGGCGCAGGACAGCCTTGCATAGTCGCTCGACCTTCCCAAAGCAACTCACAATTGCACGACCAGCCAGTCCCCCAAGGCACAGCTCGCCGCGTGTCGAAGTCCAGCGGGATCGATAACTTGCTATACCACAACAGCTTTCGATCCAGAGACTTTCCAAACTTTGCAAGCCTCCATCTCTCGTTCCGCTGATTACGCTCGACACCTCTGCAAAATGTAAGTTGTCCCTTGCCTTGTGGCTCTGGTTTGAAGAGCCTCAATCGATTGACGCAAGTGCTGCAACAGGGAAGTCCTCCTTGGCCTCACCGGCCGCGATTTCACCATCATCGCCGCCAGCAAAGCCGCCATGCGCGGTGCCACCATCCTCAAGTCGTCCGACGACAAGACCCGGCAACTGAACAAGCACACCCTCCTCGCCTTCTCTGGCGAGCCAGGCGACACCATCCAGTTCGCGGAGTACATCCAGGCAAACGTCGCCCTGTACACGATGCGCAACGAGTCCGACCTCTCCCCGAGCGCCGTGGCCAGCTTCGTCCGTGGGGAACTCGCACGTAGCTTGAGAAGCAGGAAACCGTACAACGTGAACCTGCTGCTCGGTGGGATGGATCCCATCACCAAGCAACCCAGTCTGTACTGGTTGGATTACCTTGCCAGTAGCGCAAAGGTACCCTACGCCGCGCATGGCTATGCTCAGTACGTGCCCTTTCCCCCCCTTTCAAGACCCTTTCTGGGCTTCTCTCTTGCTGACCAGCAAAATTAAAAGATACTACTGTCTCTCCATCCTCGACAAGCATCATCATCCAGATATCTCCTTCGAGCAAGGCATGAAGATCTTACGTATGTGCACGGATGAGTTGCAGCGACGGTTACCTATTGATTTCAAGGGTATGACGGTCAAGGTGGTCAAGAAGGATGGCATCGTGGATATGGAGTATGACACGAGTAAACAAGTCCTGGCCGCCTAGTCCTCTCACCCAGATACCTGAAATGGGACTGGAAAACGGATCAGGGATGGGGAATTGTAGAATTAAATATGCATAGCGCGGCGCAAAATGGGACAATACAATTTTCAAAATCAGGCAAAATCAATTGGGGGTATCAATTGCTTGGTGATGCGAGGTCACTGAATCCTACATCTCTATCGTAGCTCTGATGTCAAAGCCAAAGGGCTCCTGGCCCAATATCGTCAAGTCATGTATAGCATGTGGTTTGAATTATAACCCATGCCGAATTCTCTCCGAAATCCCATCGAAACATGCTTTCCCACGGAGACGTGCAACATGAACGCCGCAACAAGATCGACTAGCAATGTCGACTGCCACCCCCAACAGGAATTCGCCGACCGTACGCTGGTGCGCTGTATTGGCCAGATCGAGGAGGCCGCGGGTGATTGATACGAGAATTGTAGGATGATCCATGATGTGTCGGGTAAGGCATATATGGCCGGAATTCACCACGTCTGCCCCGTTGAGTATCAAGATGTTGCATTCGGCGCGCAGCAGATTGCGGAGGCCGAATATCGTCCGAGTCCGAGTCTGATTCTGCCCTTGGACTTTCATCCTCGTCCTCGTCCTCGTCTTCGTCCCGATCTTCGTCCTCATCCTCAAAATCGTGACCATTGTCTGATCCATCTTCGGAGTTATCGAGAGGTATTGGCTCGCGCGCTGTAGCATCGCTGTTATCCTCGTCCTCCTCATCGTCACTGATAATCCTCCTTCTATTTCGTCTCGACGGTACTCCAAATTGTCGATGCGGGTGCAATCGAGAAATAGGCCCTTGGTCATCTTCCGATTCCTCTGACGGATCGTCATATACCGTATGTTGATCAGTCATTTCGGTCCCTGTGACGGATCTGTCTTCGTCATCGTAGTGATGGGTTCCTTGAACCGCGTATGGAGGGGTTTGAGGATCAGACCATGGATCAGTCTCATCGGCCGACGAGTGGAGTGTGTTGTGGCGACTCACGCGGTGCCCAGTGATGGTGGAGACACTCCTTGTTTCGTCGGAATCGTCATGCAGCTGGATTGGGGCATCATCTCGCTCAATAAAGCCATCCATACCATCCTCATCATCGTATTCATCATAGTCAGTATGGCTGGCATCTGTGCGGTCCGTTTCGTACCCTGTGCCTATTTGTATCGGACCATCAAAGTCCATATCGATCTCGGAGTCTTCGTCGTAGTACTCGTCCGTATCTAAACGAGGACTGGGGATTGATTCATCGTCAAGGTCGCTTTCACCAGAGTCGTACTCGTTGAAACCACATTGCACACATTGTCCATCCTCCAACTCCCAATGACATTCCGGACATCGCATAACATTGTCCTCGTGATCCAGTATGCCCCTTGCCCAAAAGCTGGGTATATGAAAAGTATGCTGATGCTTGAAAACACCTTTGAAAAGGCCTTGTCCTGCGCGATCTGCGGCAAGTTGTCCAGCCTCATCATCTTTGGCTTTTTGGTGCTCTGCCACAGTCTCGTCTTCGGGGAGCAATTCGGCTCGACCAATGAACATGTGAACGAGGTCTCGCAACAGGAAATTGGGAGACGGTTGTAACGTGACTTCAGCTCGGCAGTCCGGACAATTCTTCTTCTTGTGCCGATTGTGGGCGCACCCGAACCAGTTAGCCAGACATGAATAGCAGTAGGTGTGTCCGCAGGCGAGAATGAACGGTTCATAGAACGGCTTGATGCAGATTTTGCATAGAGACAGGTTGCGCATGTCCTCGATGTGCTTTTGAAACGAAGAAAGCAGGAGCAGTTCGCTGGCCGCTGGGTTTGGGCTGGCGTCGGTGGCCGACATCGTGAAGTCGGAAGTTGGATCTAGCGCATGCAAGGCTTTGGATGTTGTTTGTGAGATCTTGGAGGCCGTGACACCAGGGACGTCAGCCGCTGTTCGGACTACGGGAACAGTGATGATGGTGGGAGAAAGAATGGCGAAGGGAGAAGGCGATGTGCTTTTTTGGCGGCGCGTGTATGCCTTGAAGTGGCCGGAAAGTTACCGATTTAATACTCGACCGTATTTCGATACTGCGGAGTATTGACTTCTGGATTTTTTACCATGATCGTCTGCCTGAACAATATACTTAATGTTTTTCGTTTGCACGCGGTTTGACAGCCATGTCGAAACCAATTTCGTTTGGCTTCGGGAAGCAGAAACTGTCTGCTCCTACGAAAGCCTCCAGCACCCCTGCGAGACGGCCTGCAGCGCCAAGTGGTCGACCGAAACATGCGCTTCACAATGATTCGGACAACGAAGATGAAGAGGAGCCAAGGCACGAGTCAGTCACTGGCTTTTCGTCAAATGGTGCTATTCTAAGTCAACCTGTACAGGAAACGAAAGAGCTAGTCATAAAGAACCAGGGAAATGCAGATTGGCGCAGGCGAGGGCGTAAAAACCTTCTTCCGGCCGAAGTCCAGGCGCATCAGCAGAATGGTAACGTTGTTATGGTTGAGAAAGACGAAATCAGCACCGCCAGTGGTCTTCAATTTGTTGAGAAGCAAGACTCTCCAGACGAACAGTCTGCGGAGGTTGTGCAGCCTACCACCACCCAGCCAATCGAGCCACCCGAAGAACCCAAACATTTGACTGCGGATGAAGAAGCGCTGCACGCGCTGCTCGATGATGGTTCTGGGAAACCAAAATCCAATGTCGTCATTACGCAGCAAGGCAACACGCATACTTTCCGAGACGAGACACAGGACTATCGAGAAGATGTCGCATCACGGCCCGACTCGAGTACCCTAGAAGAATATGCTGCGATGCCAGTCGAGGAATTTGGTATGGCTATGTTGAGAGGCATGGGTCAGAAGCGGCGAGCAAATGGCGAGGTTATCACCCTGGAGAGAAAGGACGACAACCCCCAGAAGCTCCGCAAACAGGAAGGGTTTCTCGGTATCGGTGCAAAGGCTGCTCCGGGCACAAACGGCATTGAACTAGGTGCTTGGGGGAAAGCGGACATGCGCAAGAACAACAAGGGCGAAGGCTTCTTTACGCCACTCATGCGTGAAAACAAAGCCACCGGGGAGAGGATCTCCGAAGATGAGCTGCAGAAGAGGCTGAAGGAATCCAATGGAAATGAGCGAGAAGAAGACTGGAGACAGAGGAGAGATCGCAACTTGGAGCGAAGTGGACGGGACAAGGATCGAGATCGGAGAAAGGGAGATGATGACTATCGTGATCAGATGAATGAATTCTCTCGATCTGGTTCATCCAAGCGAGAATCAGATGACCGCCATGGTTCTCGTTCAAGACAGGACAGGGACGACCGCGACTATGATCGGTCTAAAGACAGGCGACGACGGGATGAAGATGACCACGATAGTCGACATCGGGACAGGCATCGGGACAAGGACCGCCGTCGAGACGATGATCGGTATGACTCAAGCTCTTCTCACAAGAGTCACAGAGACCGGGACAGGGACAGGGACAGAGATAGAGACAGAGATCGTGGTAGGGATCGCCGTGATGGTGATCGCAACAGAAGATAAAAGTAGAGGTTGATTACTTTGCACCGAGAACCATAATGATTACTATCACAATGTACTTATTCAAGCATCAAAACATCCTCCTCCTGAACCTGTTTTGTACGCCCGTGTCCATTCGCCAAAATGCCTTCAATCCCGCTAGCAATGCCTGCAATCTCATCCATCTCGCGTAAAGTGTACTCGATCAAATAGCTCTCGTCCACTAATTCTTCCATCCGTTTATAGTGTCGCTCAGTATAGACCTCCAAAGCGCGAAGTAGATCTTTCATGCTGCCGCCGCCTTTGCCTTTTCTGGCAGGGCCTGAAGACAAACTGCGATCCTTAGCCATGTCCACAAACATAGTCGCTGGATAACTACGGAACAGGCAATTCAAGACGGTTTGCGCGACCGTCGCGGTTCGTGCATTCGTGTTCCAGTCACGCACACGCTCCAGGAGGGTATATATTTGTCGCTGGTCCAAAGTGGCGAGCACTTCGTCTACGGCCCGCAGGCCGGTGATGCTGTCTGGCTCCTTCTCTGCATCGGGTAGCGTCACGACATCTTCAAACACGCGAAGGAGACGGCCCGGATGGTTGAGGGCGAGCGAGAGGGTGATGGCTTCACGGTAATTTTTGGCGTGAATGTGGTTCTGGAGTTCTTGGTCTTGTTCAATGCGCTGACTCGCACGCTGCGAAGCGAGAGTCGCGGTCTCCACGGTAGTGTCACGCCAGAACGTCAGAGTTGCGTCGGCGGCGCCGGAGACGAGAGGATAAGGATATGGTTTGCGTTTCGAAGACGATGGGGTGTTGTAAGCATTGGGAGCGGTAAGTGCCCAGACGCGGTCAGTATGGTTGTCTAATGTTGCCAGGAGGTGATCGGAGTCGGAGGGTGAGTAAGGGGACCAGAGTTTGACGAGAGTGTCGGCGGAGGCAGACGCGATCAATGGTTGATTCTTCATGGGTTGCTCGTGGTGCGCCTTGGCCTCGGATTCTGAGGACGGTGTCGTAGATGGCAACCACAGAACTTTGAGTACGGAGTTGCTATGCCCTTCGAATGTTTGTAGACAGGTGTACGTAGATAGGGACCAGATTTTGACAGTTCGATCGCCAGAACCCGAGACGAGGAGGCCGCGAGAGCCGCTAGAGCCGGAATCAGAGGAAAGTGGTGGTGTGCTGGCAGGAGAGAAACGAATTGACCAGACGCCACGTTTGTGACCGCGGAGTATGCCGGTGACAGAACCGTCCTCAAGCGACCAAATTTTGATGGTGCGGTCTTGTGAAGCCGAGGCAAAAAGGGGTGCATTAGGAGATACGTCAAGTGCGTTAATATCCTTTTCGTGTGCGACTCGAGTGAAGAGAGCTTTTGTGCCGGCGTGAGGCTCGGACATAGAAGGGGTGTACTTAAGCCGAGAAGTATCCCAGCGCTTGACAGTTTTGTCTTGAGAGCCGGTGAGCAGGAATGCAGGAGGATGCTCAGAGGGGTTCTTGGACGCAGCACTATCTTGAGGAGGGCTTCTAGGTAGGGCGATGGCACCTAGTGATTCAGCGTGTCCTGCAAAAGTCGCGAAACAGGTATAAGATGCGGATGCAGGATCTAATCGCCAGAGTTTTGCGGTGTTATCCTTTGCACCCGTTGCCAGCCAATGGCCAGACCAGTCGACATCCAGACAGATTATGATATCCTCGTGTCCTTCGAGCAGGGTGACATCGGCTCCAAACGATGATGATTTGCTGTTGTCTTCTGCAATTGACACCAGTCGGACGCTCTCAGTGTTCGTAGCAAGTGCTAGGAGCGATCTGTCGGGCCCAACGCAAGCCATATCAATGACTTCATCATAGTTGCCTGCCATTGTCCGGAGCAGTGGTAGAGCTTCTAGAGATTGCAACGCCTTCAAATCACGAAGTTGAAGAATGCTCCGAAACCTTATGGTCTGGTCCTGATGCATTGAAAGAAGCGCGTCGTCACTTGGTACGCTGACAATTGCAGTAATAGCATCATTCTCGAGGCCGGGTTTCTGTTTCGGTGTAACTTCTCGTCCGGCGACAACATCCCACACTCGGACCAGGCCATGCTCTCCTCCTGTAAAGCAGTATCTGCCATCACTTATGAAACCAGCGGTCTCTAGCACCTCTAGTGCGGGTAAGACCTTACGTTGTTTCCAGGTCTTCGTGTCCCATAAGATGATTGTTCTATCCCGACTGGCCGAAAGCAAGAGCTGTTGGTTCTCCGAGTAGTCGATACTTCTAACCACGCTGACGTGCGAGTCAAGAAGAGCAACTGATTTCCGCGAAGCCAAATTCCATATTCGAACTTTCCCGTCCTCGCCGCCTGACGCAAGGTAAACATTGTGAGCCAGCGGAAATTCGTCGGTATTCGTTTGCGCGCCATCTCGACTCTTTCGCTTCCGGCTTGAGCTACTGATAGCTCGATCTGTCGCATTGCTCGACTGCAGAGCAAAGAATTTAAGGGCAGAGACGACTCCGCCATGTCCATGAAAGGTGTGTGACACGTATCCGCCTCGGATATCCCATACTTTGACGGTACCGTCAGCACCACCAGTGGACAATAACGCACCTGTCGTGTCGATGGCCGAAGAGACAACAGGAGTGTTATGGGGCTTCAAAGTTCGCAACAGTTTGGTGGTGAGTGTCTGAGCTTCGTCGTCTGGAACAAGAGAGAAGATGCTCATGGAAAGTGATCTTGAGCATACAACCAAGTGCAAGGCATCAGGTGCCAAACAGAGACTGGTGACAGCTTCTCCATCTCCTTCAATTCTGCACAAAACTTTGCCGTTCGTTGTATCAAATACCAAAACATCCTCGTCGACGCAACTTGCGATGAGATTGCCGCTACAGTTAGAAGATACATCTCCTCCAGTGTAGATTGGCTCGACGGTTTTCGCAACCTCGAATGTGGTTTTGAAATTGGCCTTGGTCGCCATGTTGTGCCACGAGAGTGATTAAACTAGTAGGACTCCATCATACATGACTTCTGGATGTCGTAAGGCATTTCACTTCCAACCAAAATCCGGAATCATATGCTGCAAAATCGAAATTGTCGCCGCCATAATGAAGTTTTTGGAAATTTTGAAGACCAAACCAACACTTGCAGGTGATTGGTTGGAAAAACAAGGCTGCGCTAAGATTGATCCGAAGTAGCTTGGCGCCACAGCCTCGTGCCTCCCGGTTCTTCGTCTCCTTCTCCACGTCCTTCGCCTCCCTCGAAGTACCTGCTACATGGAAATAATCATACTATTGCTTGATTCAATTCCGCTTACTTCTCAGAGACGTACTCAATAAGTGAATACCATACAAAATGCCCTCTCTGCAGCAACAAAGATAAAATTGATTGATCTTGGTCCAAGACCTTGATACAAAAACACAGCCGAGATGGGTCGCAAGGCGCATCTTGCCCGAATGGCTCTGGTAAGTAATCGTGAGCGTTTCGTACCGGGAGCGTGCCCGGCATCGTAAGCAATGATATCCTCACTTCAACCGAGAGCGGGACTTCCTCATCAACATCTTCCACATCTACGTTGGACTCGCTTTGATACTGACCTTGCTGACTCCTTCACTCAGGGAAGATCGCCTTTTGATGCCCCACTGCAAGACGAGCAAGGCGAGTTCATTTTGGGCCCAAATGTTCAGCACGGTACTGCTCGAAATTATGTACAACGATTTGATAGTCGTGGACACCCAGAAAATCTCGCGTCTGAGGCAGCAAGAAGGAGACTTCGCCGTGCCCAAAACGAGGTTCTCTCGACGGTCGGTGTTGTTGTTCGCAAGGCAAAAATGAACCGTTCAGCGTGGGAAGACATGGGAGATGATCAGAAACATCAACTTCTCCTGGACGAAAATATTGCAGGGGCGAACTTTGGTGTTGTTGAAAGTGTTGTCCTGAAGCTGTCGACCCGATGGCTGAGCGCACTTCGTCGTCGAATTCTAGTCAGTTGAGCCCTTCCTATGTTTCTATATCCTTTCTCCACTAACAATCTTAGGTCTACAAGTCATACGTCGGTCTATCAGTACCTCAAATCTTGATGACTGAGTGGAATGTTGTAGGTCCTTGGTCAGTTTTGTTTGCTGGGTTGCCAATTGGCGCCGTCTCAGCACTCAGTCAGGCTCTCAGGGACGATGTTTTGGACGAAGGCCGCTTCACAAATCTGTTGCTGTCGTCGAGAAAATCTCCTGCGATAAGAGTTGCCAACCTTATCGTTAGTCACAGGTAGGACTTGCTTACACTATTGTATTGCTCGCTGACTTTGTCAAGTCTGCGGATGCTATGGTTCGCGGCCGAATACCCTCTTTATGCCTTCTCGACTTTGCAGTCTTTGTATCTGATCCCAATCGGTGCCATTCCGCACCCATGGAGTTTTGTGCCATTCAGTCATCTGTCGCCCGTTCAGCTTCCTCAACCGCTTCCCGACGGCTCTTTCAGGTCGTTGGTGGCCTATTTAGCCCGGCTATTTGTACAGCCGATCACAATCGCCTATATTCGAGACCAAATCGGGAAATTTCTCTACACTAAGCTCTACATTCTTGTCCGTCATCTTGTAGTGAAGCCTGATCGACCAGATCGGATCTCACTGCAAAGCGCACGAGCAAACAGTAGTGTCTTCAATGACACCACAATTGCAGGACTAGGAGCTGGCTGCAAAGTGTTAAGAAGCCACAATGAACCGTCAACTTTCGCAGACACCATCAATGCACTCTTTCCAGCCTTATGCTGGCTTTGGGAAAAAATTCTTCAGACCCAAAGTGCTTCTTTGGCCGTAGAGTTGACGCCGGACATGGAAGACGAGTTATTGCAGAGGAGTGCCATGTATTATCGCGACTCCATGCGACGCCAGCAAAGAGAGTTTGGCCCGCTCAGACATTCCCTCCGAACACTACGAGTCATGGCCATTCGGGATGCCTTTGCTGATTTTGGTCTCGACCCAGACCAGGCTATGGTCGGTATCTTCGAATTGGCCCAGGGGATGCAGGTCGCAGTCAGGGAAGATGCTTCTACTGCGACTCCCGAACCCGACCCTGATATCCTCACTAATCCAATGGTGGATGTAGTGGAGAGTGATGGAACTCTGCAGATACGTACAGCCGAGGCTTCGCAGCTCGGGAACCGGCACACGCCAGGGAATAGATCCCCGGAGAATCTCCACGAGATTAACGACGCAGATGCGACTCGCGCAGATAATGTGGAGGGGATTTCTGAGATGCAAAGTTTGGACGAACCTGCTGTACCGCTCGAGAGGCTGCTTTGGACAGCTCCGCAAGAACCTGTTGTGGTTCACGTGGATGAGCCTATTGAGGAACAGCTCTTTCCTAGCCCTCCACCCTCAAGCCCACCGAGTGCTCCCGAGCTTGGGATTAATCGAGCCCACAGTCTGACAGCAACAGCCCCAAGACCTGTTCGTCGAGAAACGGATGTATACAGTGAGCAGGCGCGACCGATACGACAAGATTTGTTCTATCGCCGCCACTCGCGGGCTCGTGAAGAAGACGATGGGTTATACCGCGTCACCATTTTGTCGAATCACCCGGCAGAAGCGTTCGCTTTGAATGTGGCTTCGGTTATCGAGCCACTGCTCCTCCTTCCGCTTGACATACTATTCTTTCGGTCAATGGTCAACAATTTTGCAACTCAGCCGACCAGCTACGGACTCTCTCTGTCTACTGGGTCATTAATCACACGTATGTTCCCGGTGGGATTCGGGTTTGGAGCGAATGAATATCATGGTTTATCAGCGGTCTTTCTAACCTTGGGAAATTGGGGCATTGCATTCGCTACGCAAAGCATGCTCAATTTCGCGATGTGGAAGATGAGCACACTCTTTGTGTTGCGTTTGGGACAGCGGTTTGGCTGGGGCAAAGTGTAACATGTGTCAAGCTTCTTGAAGTATCTCCGTAATAGTGATACCCAAATAGTCTGACTTGATACAGACAACGCTGTCGGTAAAGGTGGACTTTTTTCCTGAGAATTGAGATCATGTGGCATGCAATGGACCCTTCAAAGTGTGACATAATATACAGCCTCGCGCTTCATTGTGGCCAATCATATTTGACGAGGCTGTTGCCTGCGGTCAAAATTGTCTTCGACTGCTTCTCTCTCACCTGAAAAGCGCAGTTGGCTCGCATTCAGTGACTGTACGCTCCAAAACATGTCGAAGCGCAAATCAGAAGAGCCCCTCGAGAACCTCCTTGCAGTGACATCGCCGTCGAGCAAAAAAGCCCGCGTGGAAGACGTCCCAGAAGAGCTGGCTGAAACAATCCGCACGATACGAAACGGCACGAAGCATGACAGGACGCCTCTTCCTACGAACGGGGTAAAAGGCGCAGTCAAAGAAGAAGAGGAAGAAGAGTCTGGATCCGAGGCTGAAGATGACAGACTCCCGGCTGCACCTCTGCGACAGACCGCGCCAACGGAGGGATACAGCGATCTCTATCTGGACACAATCAATCGGACCCTACTCGATTTCGATTTCGAAAAACTATGTTCCATCACCCTTTCCAATATCAATGTGTATGCATGCCTAGTGTGCGGCAAGTATTTCCAAGGCAGAGGTCCAAAATCGCATGCATATTTCCATGCTCTCGAAGTTGATCATCATGTCTATATCAACATGGAGACCAAAAAAGTTTACGTGTTACCCGAGGGGTATGAGGTTCACAATAAGAGCTTGGACGATATCAAATATGTAGTCGACCCCAAATTCACCGAGGATGAAGTGCGGAAATTGGACAAAGACCCTAGAGTCTCGACTGATTTGCTGAACAAGAAATACCGGCCTGGATTCATTGGCATGAACAACATCAAGGCAAATGACTATCTCAATGTAGTTGTGCAGGCATTAGCCCATGTTGCCCCGGTCAGGAACTTCTTCCTATTGCATCAATTCCCACAGACGACACCGCAACTCCCGGTACGATTCAGTGCACTAGTACGAAAGATATGGAACTCCAAAGCTTTCAGATCCCACGTGTCGCCTCATGAACTTTTACAAGAGATCACGCTGAGGTCTTCCAAAAAGTTTACTCTCACACATCAATCAGATCCAGTAGAGTTCCTGTCTTGGTTCCTGAATACACTGCATCTAAGCCTTGGTGGTTCGAAAACGAAGCCTCTGTCATCCATCATTCAAAGGACTTTTCAAGGAAAACTCCGGGTAGAATCACAAGCCATTGCAGCCAAGTCCGACACCACAGGCGACCGGCTTAGATTCGAAGACTCCTCAACCATCACGACCAATACTACTCCTTTCATGATCCTTACTCTCGATCTACCTCCCGTCCCGCTTTTCCGAGACGCTGTCGAGTCAAAGAATATCATTCCCCAGGTGCCACTGACGACCCTATTGCAAAAGTACAATGGCATCAACGCGTCGGAGAGACAGTCGCACCGGGTTCGTCACCGCTTGTTACATCCGCTTCCACAATACTTGTTATTCCACGTTAAACGGTTTAGCGTGAACAAATTTGTGTCGGAGAGAAATCCCACCATCGTGACATTTGGATCGCCTAAGGGGTTGGACATGTCGCCATATGTCGAGCCAAATCCCGCTCTCCACCCTCCAGGCGAACCCATCCTCTACGAGCTGGCCGCCAACATCATCCTCGACACCACATCTGTATCGACTGGCGGGGGTGAGGATTCCAATGCTGCTGATGCTGCCAACTTGGCAGCTGGTGCCGAGGGACAGCGAGTGGCTTGGAAGGTGCAGCTTCACGACAAAGCGGTTGCCTATGCAAAGAGGAATGACCTACCAGAGTGGATGGAAATTCAAGATCTGTATGTAGAGAGAGCTGAAGCAGAAACCTTATTCACCAGAGAGGGTTACCTCATGGTATGGGAGCGGAAGAGAGAAAAGCCCAAAGCAAACGGCAATGCGCTAGGCAAAGCCAGGGCGTAACGTTGTTGTTTGCGCCCTATCTGACTCTGATATTTTCAACTCCTCGATACGCCTTGTAACACTGTACTAGACTCTGTACGCTTGTTGTGAGTGCTCTCCATTACGTCGCTTGACCCGGCACTATGAGATCGCGGAGTTCATCGCATAAATATTTAGCTTAGGTAAATATTGGAGAGTAGAACAGAGTTTCAAATCATGACTTTCTCTGTTTCTACGGGATTGTGACATCGCAATAAAACAAACTCCTCTGTACTTCTGTCTTTATCATATAAAAGTACTTTGACATGAAGCTGCTGTGGTGCGCAGTGGGCGCCATCATTCCATTCCTCTCAGTCAATGCGCTGATCCCCGAGAACAAACAACAGTCAATTCAACAGCCAGGCTCCGGTATAGCTGGCCATGAGAAGCTGGACGATGTGATATCTGCTTCGCCCTTACTATCATTACACAGAGCCATCTGCGAGGTCGAGTCAATCTCCCACAATGAGCTAGCTGTTGGGAAACTGGTCGTCTCGATCCTGGAAGCTCACAACTTCACCGTGAAGACCCAAGGCGTTCCCCAACCGGAAGAAACGAACAGCACGAAACCACGTTACAATATCTACGCCTACCCGGACCCATCAAAATACTCTGGGATTGAGCTCGATTCTATCCCGTCTCCCAAAGTGGTGCTAAGTTCTCACATCGACACGGTGCCGCCTCACATTCCGTACTCATTGTCCCTGCCGGCGGCAGCAGCCAGGTCGGCGAAGACGAGAGAGGACATATTGATATCCGGTCGGGGCACCGTCGACGACAAAGCTTGTGTGGCGGTCCAGATCCAGACCTTGCTCGATCTGCTGGCTGATCCCGAGACCAAACTCGACCCGTCGGACGTGGCGTTGCTCTTTGTCGTCGGCGAGGAGACGCACGGCGACGGGATGAGACGTTTCTCGGCGTCGGACCTGTACGAGCAGACCAACGCCAACTACAAGGCTATCCTGTTTGGCGAACCCACAGAGGGCAAACTCGCGACCGGGCACAAGGGGATCTCCATGGTCAAGATCAAAGCCCACGGCAAGGCCGCACACTCGGGGTACCCCTGGCTCGGGCGCAGTGCGAACAGCATGATCCTACCCGCCTTGGTCGCGCTCGACGGGCTGGGTGACATTCCCGAGGACGTCGGTGGCCTGCCCAGGAGCGGAAAGTACGGCAAGAGCACGGTCAACGTGGGGTTGATGCAGGGCGGTGTCGCGGGCAACGTCGTGGCGGAATACGCAGAGGCATCCATCACGTTCAGACTCGCCGGAGGCGATGCCGACGAGGTCAAGGAACTAGTCACGGAGGCGGTTCGGCGGGTCGACCCAGATCGGCTGTTGGAGCTCGACTTTGCTCAAGGGTATGGCCCGGTCGAGCTGGATGGTGACGACGTCGACGGGTTCGACACCATCACCGTGAACTACGGTACGGACATACCGAACTTGAAGGTCGCAGAGGGCGTGAAGAGATATCTGTACGGACCAGGTAGTATCTTGGTCGCCCACGGAGAGAATGAAGGCTTGACTGTCGGGGATCTGGAGGAGGCCTTGGACGGGTACAAGACCTTACTACTGCGTTCACTCTAACCACGACCCATCGGCGCCATGAGCAAATTCTGAATATAGATCATTGGCGAAAGAGATGAAGGAATCGCAATGATGATACATCTTGGAAGAATTTACCTGTTGTGCAGTACTCGGGGAAATGTTTTCAACGTCGCAACATTATTGAGAGGTCCAACGATTCAAGCGGCCAACACCGATGACTTGCCTCGTACCGGTATGTACTCCGTACTGTAATTGCCAAGACACACACTCAACCACACCATTCCCATTTCGGAGCCCACAAATCGCTCAACCTTCCCTGTCAAGTTTTTGCACCGCACCCTGAGATTTCGCCTTTGTAACCTGCGGTCCCAATTTGCGATTCGAAACCGAACAACCTCTTTTCGACATCACCGCCTCGAAACCCCCCCCTCTCGTCGCCAAACCCATTCAGCAAACATGCCGAAGGAAGCGACTCAAAAGACCGGCCTCGCCGTCGGCTTGAACAAGGGCCATGTGAGTTTGCCCTCATTGTCCTGTTTCGAAAACCCCAGCCAGATGGAGAAGCAAGATGAAATTCGTTGGACGGGTTTGGGATCTTTCTTCACCTTGTCCGAGGGTACCTTTCATAAAGAGACGGAAAAGGACAGCTTCCAGCCTCTCCAACGAATTTACTTGTCTCGTTCTTGCCGGGGCTTTCTTTCGAGACGGTGACCAACTTTTGGTGCATTGAAAAAGGAATGTCAAAATGCTAACCAAACATGTCACCATCGAACAGCAAGTCACAACCATCACCCCCAAGCCTCGCATCTCCCGCCGCAAGGGAGCCCTCAGCAAGCGTACCGCCTTCGTCCGTGACATTGTCAAGGAGGTCGCCGGTCTTGCCCCGTATGAGCGTCGCGTCATCGAGTTGTTGCGAAACAGCAAGGACAAGAGAGCGAGAAAGCTAGCAAAGAAGAGAGTATGTGTTGCCGCCCCCCTGACCCTTCTCGTTGATGTGGCCTTTGTATTTTCATGGCGGGTTGTCATCGTAGAAGAGGTGGACTGTTGGGGATTTCGCACATCACGAGGAGGGCTGTTTGAAACTTGACAGATCAAACCCGCTAACACTTCCCGTGTAACAGCTCGGTACTTTCGGTCGTGCAAAGAGAAAGGTCGACGATCTTCAGAGAGTCATCGCCGAAGCGAGAAGAGCCGGTCATTAAATTCAACCTGGCTGGTCCGTTACAACAACAAGGTCGTGGGAAACTACCGAGAGACAAGACGCACACACGACGACATCGGATGTTCTTTTGTAAAGGTCGACGATGAGATGGAGAGGAAAAGCGAGGATACGGCACAATGGCATATTTTCGACCTGGGTGTACTTTTGTCCCCCAACTTTTATGGGAGATCAAGGATGATGCCCGGATTGCAAGGCAAATTTCCAATCCTCGAAAAAAAAAGACTTCAGAAAGGGATGGTGTCTGCCGGCAAGCAATTTCATAAGCAAGCCACCAGGGTTTCTCAATTGGAACACGGCCTGTGAAGGAAATAAATGACAAAAAAGGTCTTTTGAGGAATCAAAGAACAACTTCCATCATGTTGCCGGTTTCTTTACCTTTACACTCGTTCTCGGTCCGTTTTCATTAAAAATCATGTTCTGGTCGTTCAAGATATTCCCACCCAATCTGCAAATTCGCCAGCCCAGGGTCCCAAAACTGTCCCTACCGTTATTATACACTTGTTACTCGGGCCAGGTCGCCCAGGGTTTGCACCGTAGCCTGTACATGCACTTTTGGCTGCGCTACCGTATGCTAACTTCGACCTCGTCCTCGTCCTCCAGCTCAATGTCCTCGACCGTCTTGTCGGGATCCAGTCTTTCACCGTCAAAGATCAAGTAGGCAGTCTTTCCTTCGTCGATTTTCCTCGTCGCCACGAAACCACGCGTGATTTTGGCAACGGTCGTGTGCGGCCTCACACGCAGCTGCATGGGCTCTAGGTTTTGTGCGACGAGCCTGATGACGATAGATCCGTCACTTTCTGGTACCGGCGTCGCCGTATGCTCGTCATCGTCTTCGTCTTGCTGCGACTGCTCTCTTTGCTGCTGCTCGCGCGCCGCCTTCTGACGTTGCTGTTCTTCGTACAACTCCGGGGTCATGGCGTCTAACAAAATGTTCCCGTTGCTTGGATCTTTGTCCTCTTGATGATGATGATGATCCGCCGCCGCCGCCCCACCCTCTTCGTCGAACACGTCGTCGTTGTCGTCGGTTGGCGGTCCTACGCTCGCACTTTTGTTATCTCGGTGTTCTGTCTTGAGTTTTTGAAGGATCCCCCGCATCGTGGTCGAGTCAAACAGTCTGGTCCCTCGCCAGGTGAAGAATACTTTGCGTGTCGTCTTGTCATCGAGTTGCCACCTTTTGCACCAGAACTCTTTCACCTGCTTCAGGGGTTGGGAGGCCTTGCGCTTAACTATCAAGGACTGCGTGTTGGGGATCTCGGACCGGATCATGATGCGGATGTGCGGGTCATCTTCCTGTTCCGAGGCTGGGGTCGTCGTGCGTCCAAGGCCTTGTGTCGAGTCTGACGACGTAGGACGACTGCTGAGCGGTTGCTTGTCGACCGACAAATGTCTCGAACGTTCGGACGCTGCCGCTGAAGATGCACGGTGTAGTGGCGTATTGGATCTTCGGTTGTCTGGTTCGATGCCGAGTCTCTGAAGTCTGGCCTTCTCCCGAGCTTTGGCTTTCAGTTCGCGCACGTAAGGGTCATCTTCCTCTTCTGATCCTTCTTCTTCTTCGTCGGAAGGCGGTCTGATTTTCCCCTTGTTGGGTGCTGCTGCCGCTGCTGCCAACGTCCCATGTTTGGATGGCGGAGGTGTCCATATCACCAGGTCATCTTCTGACTCGTGGCCCCCATCTTGAAGCACTATGGCATCACGCCCTGGACTCTCGCGCGTCGAGGGCGACTTGTTTCGCAAATTGTCAAGGCCCACTACACTCGGCGACTTGTCTACTCGAGGTGTACTTCGTGTCGCAGGCCGTTTGAGTCTCCTCTCGCTCTTTACATTTGTTGGAGTGCTTGTTCTGTCATTGTCCGACTCGAAATCAAAATCACTGTTTTCTTCTTGGGGTTTCGCTGGCTCAGTCGACACCCGTCTTTTCTTGGTCTCGGGCTGCTCCTCACGTTCCCCCTTTCCAGCCTTGTGTTTGGTTTTCGCGGCTCTCTTTTTCTTCTCCTTCTCCTGCTCGGCCTGAAGGATGTCGCGGTAAATATCGTTGCGTCCGAAGATGGAGGTTTCTGTTTTGGGTGCCTTGGACGTCGCCGGCGCAGCCCATGCTGGCTTCGTGAAGAAAGAACGTTTGGCTCCGCTGGTCATAATGGCATGTCGGCATTTATTATGTGGTTTGATGCACAAGGATAGTGCATAGGGTGGAGAAAATGAAGGACAGTACTTTCGAATCCCTCGAGTGCATGGTATTTACCCAAGTGGAGTCAATGTTCAGCCTTGTTGGTGGGAAAGTTCAGCCTGATGATGAATGGGCGCCTGTCATAGAGACGCCGCGGGACTCTTTCTTCTTGTCTGTTTACTGTACGTACAAACCCCGGCTACCCTTTCCCACTGGGCAATATCTTCCAATTTGACATCCAGTAAAATCCACAACTGGCCAAGTTATTGTTGATTGGGCACAAATCAGCGCCCTCACTGAATGTTGGCACGCAGTACGACGCACCAGCGGTAGGATCCGTGATATGAGCAATCTGAATGAGATGTCTCCTATACAAGCTACGAAATGGGTGTGCTTTTCCTAGATCAAGATGCCTCAGGTAAGGTTGATCTATTCGCCTCATTGCGAAAACATCCATAATATACGGAGTATGCTATTGTGCCTCTTCAAGTCATTGTATCGAACTTCGCGCTCGTTTCGACCGGCACAACCCAACCCTGTCGACGTTTACAATAGTATTCTTGTTGTGGCACGAAGTTTTTGCGTGCCCGCTCATCAAGACAACCGGATGTGACGATGATGAAGTCCTCAAAGGCCGGATTGTCCAGGTTCACAGTAAACAAATTCGATCCACAAACACGACAAAATGACCGAAGGACGGTAGTTCCTGCGTCTGTCGCGGTGTCTCGGTACGATGAAACGGTATTTTCGCCTTTGACGAGATTGAATCGCTATCATTTGCTTTCGTCAACCACAGGCATCTTCCACGGAATGGGGTATTTCGACGAAGGTCGCGAAGATTGATCAATGACTTACGTTTTTCTTGCAGAACCAGTTTGCTTGGAACGATGAACCGCTGGATTTCTGACAGTTGGTACAATGACAAAGGACGGAACCGAGAGGTCCACCCGTGATGGTGAATTTTATGGCGCCGCAAAGGCATCGGCCGTGGGTTGTATTAGACATGACTCCTTAGGGAGATAGTGGGTATGATTTCTTTTGTTTGGGGGATTAGGTCTTGAGAGCGATGGGTAAAGACAGTAGTTCTAAAGAAGCCCGTTGACATTGTCTATTTTATATACTCCATATCGATTGCAAGTATCCAAAGGGCGGGAGGATTCTTGATGTTATTTCCGAGGAAATCAAAGACTTGGTTCCCAACTCCGTATGTGCCTTCAGCCTTGCGTATTTGTGCGGCCGCAGGCTGAATCGGACATTGGAAGTGTTCAAGGCTCCTAATGCCGACCACTCACCTTGTGTGAGTATAAGTATCCATATAACTACGCAACCAAACTCCATTCTTCTCTGGGTGAGTAGCCAACCAGGAGTAGTGACGGTTTTGGGACGGCCTTGAATTTCTGGGGTATTGAAACTGCACCGACTGTTGAACGTTTATCAAGGAGACTAGCTAGGCCTATGAGTGGGCTCGTAAGTTGTTTGATTAGTTTAGTTTGTTTCTTCCATCTATATCAAAGTAATAGTCATGGGTGGACAATCGTCAAAGTAATCCGTTACAAAGACTTGTCCAAAACCTATTCTCTTGTATGTTGGGAAAGGGTGAGCACGATCATCACTATCATCACCACCGTCACTACGGTGGCAGCGGTCATGGTCCTCGACACGTTCCAGAATGAGCATAGAATTGGTCGGGGGCAGACTCGGGCCAGGCCCAAACGGTTTCACAGCCACCTTGAGACAAGTGATGGTGTCGTCGGTGTCCAACCCTCGCTTCTCGTCCTCAAGGTGCCATCCGATCTGAGGTGCGGCACCGCTCATCCAGGCTGGGTACTCGAGGATATCGTTGTGCAGCAAGTCGGACGAGGGGATCTGTGCCAGTCGGCCAGAGACGGTGATGTTGACGCACTCGACGGGGCCGAAGGGGTCGGAGCCCATCAGGGACACTGACGAGTCCAGCAGGTGTATGGCGGACTCGAGAAAACCGTCGTCGCTCTGGACGAAGCCGTCGCTGCGGTCGTAGCTCACGGGCCCGTCCATGCTCGCCCACGACCAGGACGGGGCGCGGTACACTGGAGCCCTCGTGGCGCGCATGTCCATGGGCACCTGCCACGCGAGGCCAATGTGGAGACGGTGCGTCCACAGGCCGGCGAGGTAGTCAGAGCCCAGGATGCGATGGGCCCGTCTGGCCAGGCCCGCAATGGCCGCGAGCTTGTCCTCTACGAACGCAAGGTCTCGCCGCGAATAGTCCTCGACGATGCCGCACCACGAGAGCACATTGTACACGTCCGGAGAAGGTTTGCGGGGGAACGCGTTGGGACCTTGGCTTTCGAGCGAGACGTGGAACCGCCACCATTCGTCGTTGGGGTCGAATTCGTCGTCGGGCCGCCGTTCGCTCTCGTGCCTGAGGCAGCGCACGCACTCGAAAAAGACCTCGCCGCGACAGATGTGCAGGACTTGTCGCGAGATCTGGCGCTCCTGCAGACACCATGCTCGGCGGGCGACCGGCCCACGGCCAACGATCTCGTCAAACGGTGTCCCCGGGGCGCAGAAGTGTAGGGACCCCATCATCCCTGCCTCGTCGAGGCAGGGCAGGATGATACCTTCGCGCTGCAGCGGCGTTCGGACGACCACGAACCCATCTCGGCAATCTTGAGAGTCGCTGGCCGAGAGTGTGAGCGCCGCGTTGCCGTAGATCTCGCACATCTTGGACCCCTCCTCCAGCCAGTCGTTCTTGTTCCCCTGGAGGATGCACAAACAGTCGATCCAGAGATAGTGAAAGTCCAAGGCCACGGTACTGGCTACGGCATCCCTGAGTGTCTGAGGCATCTGGTCTATCTCAACCCACGGGTCCTGGTCTCGTTGGCATGCTTTGACATAGTCGAGCCACCGCCGATACTTGGCGCCCCAGCAATAACTCAGTGCGACGTAGTCGTGGTGGAAAGATGGCGATGTCCGAACGATTTGTGCCGTGCCTGTGGACTCGACGTTCCGTAGATCGAGTAGTCTTGACGGGTAGATCCTTGGTCGTGTGTTGGACGGGCGGCATTCGGGGTGTGTTGTCAAACAATGAGATCGCCACTGTCTGACTTTTCTGAGAACTTCCGAGTCAAGTGAGGTGGCGTTGAGTGGTTCACGAATCTGAACGCGTGATGTGGACAAAGGGTCTCCTGCAGATGTGTCAGTCGGCGAGTCTAGCTTTCCGGAAGTTGCCTGGTCAAGTGCTCGTACCAGGGTAGACGTAGACTGGGACTGCGACGTAGATGGGAAGCCGCTGCAAGAGGTCTGCAGTCAACTTTGATCGTGATGACTCGTTGTCGTCGTCGTCATCGTCGTCGTTGACCTCGTCGTGCCTCGTAAGAGGGCCACAAGCTATCGAGAGATGCGATTTTTGAGACGGGGTCTCTTGTAACTCCTGGCGGCGTTCGGGCAGAAATGAACCAAGGATATAGTGGGCGCTTATGGGTATCTTCAGTGGTCTCTGGTGGTCGGTACATAGTCGAACAATTTCCTCGACGATGCTCACTTCGATATTCGCATGCAGATGGTCCAAGAACAAGCGACAGAGCTCACATGCTTCAGCTGAATGTTCCAGCGAGATCCATTCGTCGTGCAGGTGGTGTCCACCTCTTTCGGACGCCGATGGCAGTGTGATGCTCTTGCAGGAAGTACAGAAGACCATTTTCGAGCGTCGAACATCCGACATTCACAAAAAGAGCAGACCTCACGGACGCATAGAGTAGTCTGGTCAGGCTGAAACGCCTTCACATATCTGCCAAGCCATGCAGGACTTGATAGAGCCCAATTGTTCGAGCTCTGCTTGGCCCCCGATCTTTGCAACAACTCACAGGAGGCCTCTCTGTTTGTTCTCAACCAACCGTGCTGAATTAGGTGTTCAGATCAGAAACAAACCCGAGCGAGGGTAGCGAACAAGGGAAAACTTGGATGGGGCGAAGGTGTAGTAGATAGTTCATTGTCATGCCATAGCCTCGAGACGAAAGGGGGAGGATCGTGCACTGCTCGCATTTGGCAAAAGTTCGCATTAAGAGCCTTGACATTGAGTGAACTTGCGGCAGTATTATGAGGCTATCAATAATTGAATGAAGTTCACAGCTCTTCCGCAGAGTCCAAATTGGAAGTTCAGAGGACTGAATTCCAAACCACTTAGCACTGCTCTACAAAAATCTTGAAGAAAGTCCTTGAGGTGTAGAAGGGGGGTTAGTATCTCTGATGCTGACAGTGGTCCAGAGCAGCTTGGTTACCTCCGTCCCTGGTGAGCAGTAAATCTTCTGGTACATATCACCACCACCATCATCATCGTTGTGAAAACCCGCGCGGTACTTGGGCCTGAATCGTTTCCTCAGTAATGCTCAGAAGGCATCTCGAACGGATGTGGCGAAGCGTTCAGGGTAGCAGAAGGAGCCTGGGAGGAAATAGGTCAGTGTCATTCACAGTTAAAGATTTTTCGTCACTTCTCTCACCGCGTCACTTCCCGCAGAATTGATCCAATTTTCGACATCAGGATTGGATTTCGTTGCACTGCTGACCTCGTGGGCTCCTCGTGGGGTCGTCCCGGTATATGATGTGTACTGAGATATCCGCTCCTGCTGGGACATGGGGTCTTGAGCATCTACTGATGCGGCCTTGCTCCGTTTGCGGCTGCGATAGAACAACAACGCCAGGCCTCCGACGATCAAGATCAAGCCCAAGACGCCGCCAACCACACCTCCTATGATCGCCCCAGTGTCACTACCACCCTTTGTGGAGCCTGAACCCCTGGCTCCCGTTGTGGTGGTCGCCGGGGATACTGGTGGGCTGCTCGTCGCGCGAGATGGCGGTGTCCTTGTTGTGACTGGATCACAGACAGCGGAAAGTTGATATCCGCCTCCTTGGTCGCTGAAATCGGTACGAATGGCGGGAGCCAATTGAAACTGGCTTCTGGCGTAGTCCACCATGAGATAGTTAAAAGTCAGGAAAGGAACTCCCCAGTCCCTCACGGACCCGGTGTTGTTTTGGGCTAGGATTTCTGCCACCATGAAGGTGTTGTTGATGACCGAGTATGTCCCGTTGACATAGCCTCTTGGGTAGACGAAAAGATCGGCAGCTGTGATCTGCGTTCGGTAGCCACCACGCAACGTGACGGTGAGGTTACCCACCGGCGGCTGAGCTGCGTCGTATGCCAGCGCACCAGGATCCAAAGTCAAAGATGCTCCCGTAGCATTTGCAAAGTTGGCGAACATATCCGGAGTGACCGTCAACCAGTTGACGTCAGGTTGCAGCGAGATCTGAAGAGTGTCCGAGGAGTTGGAGAAGATGTTGAAAGAGCCATTATCGGTGTCCCAACTGAGGCCGGTGACAATCGGACAGAGTGCGCAGTTCGGTTCGGATTGGAAAGTTGCAACAGTCTGGGGTTCAAACCGTGTCAAGTCCACGCCTCCGAGCACGAGCTCCCCAGGCACGCCGTAATCAATCGATCGGCTTCCCGGCCACAAAGACCAATATCGAGAGGGGCTCACGTTTTGGGCGACCGCGGCGTTGAGAAGGGTAGAGTTCCACCCGAGTGGAAGACTTCCTTGGCCACCTGGCAAGAACAATTAACAAAAAGTGCGCACGGTTGAAGCTCGCACGGGGAAAAACTCACCATAATCAAGCTGGTCCATGAAAGCTGGAAAGCCGTCGACTACCGCATTGCCGAAGGAGATGTCGTCGTTGAAGTAGATAAAGGAGAGATGCTTTGGGTTCGGTTCGGCTGTGCCGTTCCATTGGGCCTGGGTGACTTCGGTGTAGCTCGTAGATGCACCGGAGTCGAATAGACCACCGTATTGCCCAGCACAACTGTCGTCGTAGGATGGTGCACACGCCTGCTTGTTCACAACATACAGATCGTTGTCGTTGGCACTCGGCGTCAATGCCACAATCTGCTGCGGAGTACCAATCCCAATCCCAATCCCTCGAGTAAGGGTTTGGTCAATATTCACGCTTATATTTCCCCATTCCAGGAACATTGGGGCGGCTCCATTTGGACAGCTAGACATGGTGGACGAAATTTTGCAATGTCTGAGACAACAGATAAGTAGCTCGCAAGAATCTTTGAGTTGTGCAGAAGGCGAGTATGGGTCAAGGTATTGCCTGCCATCAATTAAATCTTGACGCTCTCTGGGATGTAGGATCAGGGAGAAGAAAACAAGAGACAAACGGGGAGCACGATCTGATGAGCATCTGATGTGGCCTGCTGCGACAGGACGGCCCTCTCTCTACGTCTGTCGCTAGTCTCCAGAGCTGAGGTTGAAAAGAGTTGATTCTTGCCATTCATGGAGAGACCTATAGTCCTCGTGTTCACCCCTTTGAGGGTGTCCGGGCGTGCATGCTGGGTTGAAAGTTGGGGGCCACAGAATAACTAGCGTTGCCGGGCTTGCATGGCCCTGTGTTTTACTTAGAAGGGCCGGATGGGGGCATGGACTGGACCCAAAAAGCACACAACTTCCTCAGACTGTTCAAAATTGCGGCTGAAATCATGCATCAAGGTCAGCGGCAAAGATAGTGTAGGTAGCCTGTAGCATTGGTGGCAGTTTAGTAGGGTTGTCAGGCCGAGCGCTCAGCTTTGCAGTATCTACCAGCCTCCAGGCCTGAGCGAGAAGGGCACTGATACAGTATGTCGTGGCCTGATTCAGGGCGACAAGATCGATAAATCGAGACCGCCATCACAAAAGTTTCCAGACAGAGAGATGTGATGATTCTCAACGTGAAAGCAGTCTTCGGATGGACCAAACTGCAGATCGCTTACTCTAGCCCAAACCAAGCTCGGCGCCACAATTTCCACTTTTGAAGCTGAAATGCGGAGAATGATCCAAATTTGCCAATGAGAAGAAGCAAACGCAAACTATATTTTATTAACTCGCTTGCAAAAGGACCTCGCACAGAAGGGCAGTCCATTGATGCTGGGGCCCCACGACCCTCCCCAGGCAGCCGGACAGACTGTTCTGGGGCTACGAAGTCGAATCGCACTTACATGAGGTAACAAGCCTGATACCGAGCGATTTTGGGGGGAGAATAGCTGAAAACATGCAGTACAACACTTACTATCCGCGTCGTTGCTGGGACATTGGACGCCATAGACCGTGTTTGAGGGGCCAGAGGCTGGCCATTTTGGATCATGCCTGGAAAGGATTGCCGGCAGACAGTTTATCGAGACCAGGTGGCCGTTGTTTTCAGCATTAGGCGACTGATTCGGGACGACTCCCGCTTTCTCAGCGACAACCGAAGACGTTGATCTCCTTGTATTTTGTGACTTCCTACCCGGACGTGGCGTTCCAATACTCGATAGTTTCATGCATGAGCTCGAACTTATTACACAGGCCGAGTCCGCCTCAGCAGATTGGGCGCGGAACCGACCCTACCTTCTGTCTATCAGACGACGCGTTACCGGACGATTTTCACAGGACAACGGCTTGGACACCGGCACATGACAAATTTTCAACCGGGCAAGGGAAGAAGTTGCGCCAGCCACTGCAGCAAGATGCACTGGTGATCTAGCCCTTACTTTGACTGAAGTCTTCTTCAAGATAGACCATCTCTAGGCTGACTGATCAGCCCAGGAGCCAGAAGGCCCGGGAGATGAACTCGCTCATTGCGGGGTCACAGTGTCTTTTTCAGCTTGGGTGGATGAAGACGGGGCCTTCGGCGGGATGGGTAGAGAGGTACAGTCTGGTCGCAGTGAGCTGGTATGCCCCAGGTACTATGTTGGTCGGTCTCGAGGGTGTGTCGGATCAGGTATAAAACAGGCCCAGGCTGTTGGGTTCCTTGATGGTTCATTTCAAGTCGAAGGACAGAGTGAAACCTCCTCCCTTTGAGCCAATATGCTTCCTCCACTCATCCTTCTTGCAGTATGTCTGATTGATTATATCTCTGCACTTCCTCCAACCTTGCACAAGAGAGCTTCTTCGTATGTTGCACTCCCATTCAGCACAAAGCGAACATCGAGCGTGCAAAAGCGAGACTCTGATGCACTCTCGGCCTTTGACTCACCCCTTGAAAGGGCAAGCTCCCTATACTATATCGAGGTCGGCATCGGCACGCCTCCGCAGATGATCGACCTGGTACTCGACACTGGAAGTAGTGTGATATGGGCATATTCGGCCGGGGTGGCTTCCTCATGCTCCGAATGCGGATCCGCTTACTGTCAGTCCTCCTGTCCTTGGTTGATATGCACGACTGACAAAGGTCATACAGATGATCCGTCTGAATCCCAAACGGCCATCGACAGGGAAGACCTTGGAGTACTCAATATCAGCTATGGTTCGACAAACGGAGTCAGTGGTTTCTATGTATCGGACACCTTGACAACTCAAGATACATCCGCCCAAGACATCGTCATTGGTGTCGCCACTCATGCTGCCAAGGGTGACCCTCAAGGCGGCATCATGGGCATTGGTCTTCCCCAGAACGAACCTTCATACTTGGGTTATGGTATCGAATATCCCGGCTACATTGACCAGCTCAAGGCGCAAGGCCTCATTGGCGTTCGTGCCTATAGTGTATACCTAAACGCCATCTCGGCCACGGCTGGCATGGTCATTTTCGGCGGCTACGACAGTTCCAAGTGGCTGGGCGATCTTGTTGGCTTCCCTCTCATTGAACCGAGCCCTGATAGGCAGTTCGATCTGGATGTCGCTGCACCGACCATCTCTCTATCTTTGAACGGCCAGACATGGGAGATCCCCCCAAGCACAGTCCCCTATACTGTCACGTTGGACACTGGGACCCCCATATCTAGGCTTCCCCAAACGCAAGTAGCCGCCATTGCTGCTGCCCTTGGCGCGAGTGTGAGTACTCCTTGTCTTATATCCTATCTCTTCCACGTCACTTACTCGGAGTCATAGTTGTCCACCTCCGATTCCGAGGTGTATACGTACGTGCTGGATTGTGGATTGGCCTCCTCCGCAGGTGGCCTGTCCTTTACCTTCGCGGATGTATCTGGTTCTGTCACCATCACCGTCCCCTATTCTGAGCTCATCATGGACGGTTCATCTGCGGGCCAATGCATGCTGGGTATGTGGGGGGAGCCTGACGACACGGAAAATGGGAATTTTATCTTGGGCGATACGTTCCTCCGTTCCGCCTACGTGCTCTACAACTTTGACGACATGACAGTGAGTTTGGCACAGGCAAATTGGAATAGTGACTGCGAGGACTGTATCCAACCTCTATGATCATTTGTAAACTCAGAGCATGGGAAGAGAAAACCGAAGGAAGAGCCTGAGACGGGTTCTACCAGATACAACTAAATAGTTGACAAGTCAGAATTACATACAGTCATAACAAGTTGAGAAATGCGACGCTGAGTTAGAGAATGGAGGACTCAAAATTGGTCAGCCTGATACCAGGTGTTTCCTAGGCTACATTGACCGGTCGCACAATGCGAGTCGTGAGGTGATGATACATCTATCAATGAAAATGGCCAAGTCAAGGACTAGAAAATAGATACAGAGAAGGGCTGCGCGAGTAGAAGAGTTGACGCTAAGCCCAATTGGGTCACGACGCCGAGTGCGTGACGCAGTCGGATTGAAGCTCGAGGTGTGCACAAGTCAACGTCTGAACGTGTACTATCTACCTGGGCGACCCAGCATGGCGATGGCCTTTAACTGGACAAGTCGCAGCTTTGGACGCCGTTTCCTTCCTCGAAACCGTCAATTCAGTAGGAGTGTCTTTACGAAAGATCAGATCAAGACTGCTGAACTCCAGAAAACACCTCATACACCTAACCAGATCGTGACTGAGGTTCCACATTCGACAGAATCCTCTGTGATTGATGTACCTAGCCCCCTATGGTATCATCGACTGGGCCCAGTCAAGGATTTCTTCTCGTGGTTCAGTCGCATGCAGCGAAGACGGCCGTTGGCAACGACCTTGGCGACCTCTCTGACAACATATCTGACTGGGGATCTGTTGGCCCAAGAAATTGGAGGAGAACGATATGATGGCAGTCGAACTTTACGAATGCTCGCAGTCGGAGGTCTCGCGTCGATCCCAGGATATAGATGGTAGGCGTGATATATCTCTCGATACTGAAAGCAAAACATACTGATCCTGTTGGGCAAAGGTTCCTCTTCCTCGGCAGCCACTTCAACTATGCCTCAAAATGGGCTTCCATCAGTGTCAAAGTACTCATCCAGCAGTTCCTGTTCGCGCCCGTCTTCAACACATACTTCTTTGGAATGCAAGCTGCCTTGACAGGACAGCAGCCGTCGGTCATTATTCATCGTGTCGTTTCAGCAGTGCCAGAGAGTGTGGTGAGCTCGGCCAAGTTCTGGCCATTGGTGACTGCATTGAATTTCACCCTTATCCCTGCACATTTGCGATTCGCCTTCTCGGCAGTCTTTGCAGTCGTATGGCAGACTTATCTTTCCTTCTTGAACCGTCGCGAAGAAAAGATTGGTCCGACAGGTAGTCTCGCGGACCAAGCGAGACAGAAATTGTTAGAGGATGCGCCATCAGCTTCGGTAGTCGATGTCCTTGACGGGATTGATTCTGGAAAGGATGATTGATGTTGTTGTCTGTCTTGCAGGGTGTCAAGGCAGATTTCAGGTCTTGATATTGGTTGGGGTGTTGCGAAAACCTTCCAAGTCATCGATCCTTTTAGTAGGGTTGGATAGTATTATGCTCCAAGAAGGCGTCGAGCTGCTCTTCGAGAGATGCCAAGGTATTCTGCCATCTCTGATGTTTTACACATATCTGCTGCTGATGCTTCTCATCCAGCCGCGGAGCCGACGAGCTGAGTCGCGCGAAGTCTTCGGTGAGCTGCTTGACCTCTCGAACCAGCTGCTCATTGCATTCCTGAAGTTCACGTCTGATGTCCTCGAGTCTGTCTTGCACTTGAGACAACATTTGACCGAGAGTGTATCTGGTAGTGAGCGAATCAGCGACCAAGTCGCCACGAATAAAAGGGATATGTCAAAAAGTCAGATATGAGAAGGACGTGAGTGCAAGTTTAGTACCAGGAAAAGGGCGAAGTCATGCCTTCCACGCGTCCAGTGAGTGACAAGTACTTTGGTTGGAGGAAAGGTCGCACAAGAGCACCTCCGGATGGTTTTGATGCAAGCATTACCCCTTGAGAAGCGGCAAGTGAAGCAACTTCACCGACGCATTCCACTAGCGTACAACAATAGAGGTACTGGCGCTACTACGGTCTCATGTCTCGAGCTTAGATCCATCATCGCGACCTTGGTCCCAAAGACCCGACTGTGAAAACGAAGGGATGCTCCTGAAACAAATTAACCAGATATCCGTACTACCAGAAATAATAAAGTGAGATGCAAAGAGAAGCGGAAGCGGAAGCGAGGCCCATGAGGCTGACTGGCAAGTTTGACGAGGCTGCACAGTACCTGAAGAGGGCCTAGAACTCTTGTCATTGGACTTAAGACCACGCCTAAACCCGCGAGAGGAGCCGCCTAATAATTAGACTTATTAGGTAAGTTTGACAAGCACCTGGCTGCCCTCAGGTACCTCAGGTACGAGTCCTGAGGCTGTGAGGTTCCCACTGCTCCCCGCACTTTTCTCACTGCAAGGCTCTGCCACTATTTCCATCTTTCCACCAGTTCTTTCTTAAAACTCCCGCCATACCATCCGTCACGCACTCCCTTCGACGAACGAACACGCACCTCGGAACTCGTCCACAATCTCCATACCATCGAAACCTTTTCCAACTCCATCTTGCTGTTCATCTATCCACCGAATCACGAACACCCCCAAACAAATCGTCAAAGATGGAAAATCACACTGCACCCAGCGACCCCAAAGACCCAGCGGCCTTCCTCTCCTCCATTATCGGGGTCCCTGTGACGGTCAAGCTGAACTCTGGACTGGTGTACAAGGGTGAATTGCAGTCTGTAGATGGGTACATGAACATTGCTCTGGAAAAATGCGCCGAATACGTGAATGGACAATTACGGAGAAACTACGGTGATGCTTTCGTGAGAGGAAACAATGGTGAGTGTCTCCCTCCTCTCCTGGGGGTCTTTACGGCTGAGGACACTTGGGCCAAAGCCAGAGGGGATCGAGGAATTCCCAATTGTGGAAAAGCGCGGGAAAAAAAAGCTGACGAGATTTCGACGTATAGTGCTATATATTTCGAGCGACTGAGTTTTCGAGTCAACGCATGCGACAGGACATCAACTCGAGAAGAAACTTTGGGGGTGTGCGGCTGCCGTGTACTCGGACTGGGGGATGCGCCCTAGAATGAAGATCAAATGCAATCTCAAGACTCCATGCCTGGCCGAGGAGTGTGCAGTGGAGTGGCCATCAAAGCGGTCATCAGAGCGGTTCGATGACAATTACACACATGACATTGCTCAACGAGAACTTGAGTATGCAGACAAGCCAACGGGGATATTTGGACGAGTTTGCAGACGGGTCGATCGAGCATTCCAGCAGAAGATTCGGCGCCTGGGTTGCGCTTGGAGAAGAAATTATTCCAGAGCAGTATTACTCTCGTCAAACATTCTCGCGCATCTTCTCGCGTATCAAATCAAACAAACCCAACCGTCCCAAATCTACAATTTCCGGATCCGTGTTTCTCATCGTCGAGAGTCTATGGGGTATATATACTGTTTGCGCGCTTTGGCAGATGACTGCAATTTGTCGAGCTTTGTAATTAAGACTTTCTGGACTCGGTCGCTATAGCGGTCGCTCTAGCTCCGTACTGCCGTAAAGCATTACCAGACATGGTCCCATCATTGGATATGCTTTATCACACTTTACGACCATTGCGCCTTTTGAACCAAACCAACTCCTTCCTCCAGCTTTCCAATTCAGACGGCGACCTCACTCCATGAACCGGATCACGTTCTCATCGCGTTGAAACAATATGTTTGTTCTTGACTCGATTGGATTTATGTATTTCATACCTATTGTTGCAGTCCTATGTGCGTGCGCATGTCGACATCCAGTGCGGGCTGGTTCGGTGTGATATGGTACCTGATTTTTTTGGCCACGTGTGTTAAAGGAAGAATGCCCTCTATGAATGTACGGAGGAGGCCATCTTCTCTCTCTCTTTCTGTCCATTCATTCATTCATCTCCCCAGTTGTTCCAGAAGCCTTTCCCGCCACAACTGCTGACAGAATCCTTTCCGCCACTCGCCTCGGGGCCGAACCCGTCGGCGTACGTCCCGGGGATGTCGATCATCCCCGCGGTGACCATGGTGACGCTGGTGTTGTACATGCCCCCGTTGACCAGCATGACCTTGGTCTCGTCCGGCATGACGGTCAGACTGCGACTGTAGCCGACGCCGTGGGTGGTGTCGACGGTGAACCAGGCGTCCGGGTCACCGTACTCGGTGTTCATGAAGACCTGGGAGTAGGAGCCGTCGCTGACGACGAGTGTCCCTTTGCCGGTGGGGCCGACGGGGGTCCAGACCACGTAAGGGCTCGAGCTGGGGATCAGGCCGTCGGTCGACGAGCGAAGGAGGTGCTCCTCGGCGGCGCCAAAGTATTCGGGGTCCGGGGACATGCGGTAGTGGACCGCATAGGGTGAGTTGGTGGGGAGGCCGTCGGTCGAGAACCCCAGTTCGTAGGTGAAGATGTACATGCCGTTGCCCATCTTGGCCATGGTGGTCATGCCGGGTCGCTGCGTGTAGTTGGCCTCGGCCGCGTCGTCCATCACGGGCCCCCAGGACTTGAGGTCGGGAGAGGACTGGTGGGCGAGTTTCTGCCCGTGGGCCGGGTCGCGTTGGTCCGAGTAGGCGTCCATCACCCACGGCGGGTCGTGGCTGACCGGGGACATGAGCAGGAAGGGCTCCCAGATGGGGGTGGCGCCGTTGGTGGTGTTGGCAGGGCCGCCCTGGGCGACTTGAGAGACGAATTCCCACGTGTACCTTTCGAATGTTTGCCAGTGTCAGTGCTGTGTGTACCTAGATGTATTCTCAATGGGGGGGGGGGGGGGGAAAGGGCAAGGCGCACTCCATGGGTACTGGCCGTGCCGTGCTTCCACCAAGGCGGGAAAAGGGGGCTCAAACAACTCACCCTTTGTCTCTAGAGGCATAGACGTAAATGTTGGTGGATGACATGTCATTGGGCTGACCCATGCCCGTGAACAAGACGGTCCCGGCCGGGTAGTCACCCACGTCTATGGGCAACTCGAGGAAGTCAGGCTGGGCCAGGAAGCCTTGGCTGAAGTCGTGGCCCGTATCTTCTTGGGTGAAGTAGATCTTTGAGATCTCTTCCCACGACTGGCCCTGGTCGTGAGACGCAAAGACCGGATAGTAACGTTCTCCGTCGGGCGTGAGTGTGAATGTCGTCAGGAGGACATTGTCGGTCTCGCAGTTTTGGTTCAACAGGACGACCCGAGCGTAGCTCGTGCTGCGACGCTCCCAGTCATCCGGCGCCACGAAGATGGTGACGTTGTCAAAGTTGGGAGTCGACGATGAAGATCCTCCACCACCCCATCCTCCTGGGTTACCCCATGGTACGGCCGCTGCCAACGGGAGCAGTGACAACAGAGTAGAGCCGAGCATGCTGGATGGATGATCGGGAGCCTTTTCCTTACCTGACGTGAATCATTTCGAAGTTGTTACAGGTTCGCCGTAGCTGGGGGCATCTTATATATTCCCCAGCTCATGGTCCGCCGTTCCTTTTTCGGTGTACACCCGGTCGCTTTGGAACAGGATAAATTGCCCAACGTCACATGGACTTTGAGAGCTATGAAAGTCCGTGTAGTTCTCGAAGGTAGACCTTTGCGATATTTGCCGTCGGTCACACTCCGCGTCGCAATGTTATGGTCGTCGAGAATAGATATTAGCCTGATTTGAGGGCGGTAAACAACTTTGCAACAAATATGGGTGAATTGGAGATGTATGGACGATCCAAGTATGCTTCCGGCAAGGTCGCAATCACTGGTGTTCGGACGGCGTTACCTCCTCCCTATCTTTCCCTCCACATTTTGTATCGTCTGGGGTACCCATCGACTGGAGAGAGTGTTTGTGGCAGGAAAAGTTCGCCATTGGAGGCCGGCGAACTCGGCATCTAAACGATGAACCGTATGTAATTCACACATAGTCCATTGAACGTCTCCGGCTAAATTGGTATGCGAGCTCGGCACAAAATCATGGCGGCTGGTAACATGTGTTGACCGGGAGTAAATAGTGTGGCGTAGAGTGGCCTGCTTGAAGGAATATCAGGAGACCCAGAGGCTAAGTAGTCAGTAACGAGGAGAACACGTTTCAAATTGTTGTATCTACTTTCCTGAGGGGGACACAAGAGGGGTGGACGAGGTAGATTGGTAAGATTATGAGATATCAATGAGAACATGCTTCGAAAGCCATCCGTTCATGAGAGAGTTGGCGCGTTGAAGCTGGCAGTTTTGCCTCGTTATGCGGATAGCCCGAGGTCGGGGATCAAACAATGCGGCTCAACGAAATGGAAATGACCGCACGGGCAGAAAGCCAAGACAAAACTTCCTCCTACTGTACTCGGTCGACAACGGGGATTTGTTTCCTCACGCCTACCCTTCTTGGGAAGTTGTAAGTTGGTTCACTGGGGGGGCATATCCGTCGTATAATATGAATATGTCTGGCGGGACTGAGCGAATACTGCCGGAGACTAAATACCATCGAGGAGGTGCGGGAGTTTTTGACAGCGGCAGCAAAGGGATACGAGACTGCGTGTGAATTTTGCCGTGATTCTGAAAAGGCACCATTTGATCACAATGTCGTTCGGGAAGTAGCCGAGGCCGATATGGTGCTCCCGCTTGATCTTTGAGGACTTTGTTCTACGTAAATAGCTACGGTGGCAGTTTCGCAAGAAGATACGGACTACTACTTACCGTCTATGCGTGGCGAGTACTCATCCCGACCAAGGTACCTCCCGGGCGATACCAACATATCTGGGAGCATCATATCAGGACAGTGGTTTCGTTATGAGCGCTAACTGCACAAGTACAAGATGGAAGCAGGAACACAGGTGCCTACCTACCTACCTACCTGGTACCTGAGTATGAAGGAACTTGACCAATTGCCATTCTCTTCCATTCTTCACCCAAGCCGGCTCACACAATCAGTCTTTCAACATGTCCTCCAAGGCACTCCAAGGCTTGGTCTCCTAAAGGGGCGTGGGATCTTACCATTAAACCATGAAGTGTGTTGACCGACTTCTTTGTTTTGGTTGCAAAGAATATGGGTTCGTGCTCAGAAGGCAAAGATCCTGTCATCAATAATGCTCGCGATCTGTAGACAACTTCATGGTTGATCTTTATCTGCAGATCCGACGCAAGGGAGTCAGTTGTCTGCCATCCAAGGATCATGACACATCTTTCTCGTGATCGCGAAGACTGGGCTTCATAGCCTTCGTTGATCGAACCGACCATCATTCGTAGATCCCGATGACGAATTTCCATCATCTTTTCTTGTGTCTTGTGTGCCGACGATCTCCTCGCGATCCAGCCTCATTTTCTGCAGTGCTTCAGATCGAAGATCGCATCGTCATACATGACGCAGCTGACGTAGTCAGGATCCATGGAAAGGGACTTTTGCAAGTATAGACGATCATGGACCACAATCTGCAAACTTGATGGCACCCAGCTACGAGTATGTGTTACGAGGACGTACAATTGCAATGTCGAGCTTCTTCAGCAAAGTGTGAAACTGACGTTTCAGACCGAGTGGGCTGCTGGGTACCTACCTAGTTATCATATTGCCGACAGTCAAGGAAAATATTACCAGGGGAGATCCAGAGAAAGTCTGCATTCTTTTTGATCGAGGTATTGGCTGTCTCAATTGAAGATTTAGATGTTGAGTAAGTGCATCTTAAACATCCGTGGCATGCTGCACGTCTATGTTCAAATGATCCCCTGTACAAGATCACGAATCAGGTTTTGTTCGCGAGGGTTTTCGATTGACTCGTCGTACTGTACCCCGCATTGAGAATCGCGAACGCAAGGAAAAAAAAGTTGTCGTGGCGGCGACGGTCATACATATAAGTGGAAAACATACACACAGCATAGTGCTAGTATTAGAAGGTGTCCAGTCCGGTGCTTGTTGAACAGTCCCAAGTGCCTACCTCACCAGCAATATGGTGTTGCAAGCGATCCTATACGAACCCGCATCGACATCCTCCCCTCCCTCCCTTCGCATCCTCGATCAACTTCTCTTGCCGCATAGAACGACTTACGAACAAGTCTCGACCTGCGAGGAGGCCCATGCTGCCATCAAGCAAATGAAGGTGCGGGGTGCGCCAGCCATCGCTATTGTGGCTGCGCTGGCCCTCGCTGTTGAGATTGGGGCGATGGTCGTGGCGAAGAAACTGTCCGATGCCGCCGAAGTTGTCAAGGAGAGGTTGAACCAGCGCTTAGAGTACTTGAAGACAAGTAGACCGACAGCCGTCAACCTGGGAGATGCAGTAGGGAAATTGAAGATTGTTGCCAAAACAGCTGCTTTACAACCAGAAGCCACATCTGATTCTGTAGCGCAAGCTTACATCGCGGCTGCCGAGCGCATGCTGATTGACGATGTGTCTGACAACAAGGCGATAGGCGAGCACGGTGCTAGGTGGATAGAACAAAACACAACAGTAGGGCGAAGAAGGAAGCAGGACAAGGGTCAAGAGCTAAAGGTTTTAACACACTGCAACACAGGGTAAGAAACGAAGCGTGAAGGACGACGTTGATCCCCATTACTGATAATGTTCAGGTCTTTGGCAACCGCTGGATATGGTACCGCTCTCGGCGTGATAAGATCTTTAAGAGCAGCTGATATGCTGAGTCGGGCTTATTGCACGGAAACCCGGCCATATAATCAGGGTTCTCGATTGACTGCGTATGAACTTGTCCACGACCACATACCGGCAACTCTGATTACAGATTCAATGGCTTGCGCCTTGTTGGCGAAAGAGGGAGATTGTCTCGCTGCCATTGTTGTCGGTGCTGACCGAGTTGCAGCCAATGGCGACACTGCGAATAAGATTGGAACGCATTCCCTCGCAGTACTTGCCCGTCACCATGGTGTCAAGTTCCTCGTCGCTGCTCCAAGAACTACCATTGATCTCGGTACGGCGTCTGGTCAGGACATCACTATAGAAGAAAGAGCGCCCGAAGAAGTGACCAGGATCAAAGGACCGAAGATTAACCCAGATGGAAGGATACTGGTCGATGAGGATGCAGAAGTCATCAGTACGGCTGCCGACGGCATTGATGTCTGGAATCCGGCTTTCGATGTCACACCGGCAGACCTCATCGACGGAGTCATCACCGAGGTCGGTGTGGTGGTCAAGGTGGAGGGCCGTTTCGAATTTGGTTCCCTATTCCAGAAATCGTGATCAGTAGCCAGTTACAGCGATCTTCCTGCGCCTCCATAATGGAGACCGTTGTTCAATAATCTGTTTCCAATCGTACCGGCTAATCGGGATGCTTGGCACGGGATGCGTTACGAGTACGCTCGTAATCTGTCTTCGCGATGCCGGATAAGCAAATAAGGATGGGTAGGTGAGGGAAAAAGGCATGCTAAGCGAGGTCCGATTTGCCCAGAACAAGCAGTTTTGTTTCGGAATCTCCCGGTGTGGCCCCATCATTTCTGGGCCGCTGAGTCCGAGGCCTGACCAGGCTGGCGGGAGCCTGTTTCGATACTTGCCAGCAGCTCCTCGATGCGACTCTCAATGCCGTCGAGTTTGGCTTCCAGGGCGGATGCTGTCCTCTCGCCACTAATTACCGTGATTAATTCCCTTGAATCGATGCGGAGACTCATCGTTGATCTTACTGTGCGAGTTCCTGAAATGCCTATAGAACCCAGTGCGAGGATAACGGTCAGTGGACAGTCCAAGCCGGCATTAATAAACAGGATTTTTGCTTACTCTGGCCATTTCGCTATTCAGTAGTTGCGGATTGTCATTCTCACGGACCTCTTCTGATTGGCTGCTGGGGGGTTGGTTGTCGGGTTTCTGTTGGGCCATCTCAAAGTTAACTCTTGGTCAGTCTTGGACGTCCTGAAGTGGGAAGTGCAGAGCGTGAAATGAAAGCGTATAGTACGAGTACTCGTATGAGCTGGGAGAAATCGGAGGCAGGGTCCAAGATCGGCGTAAGGGGTGTATGTGTGCAGGGAGGGGGGAAGGTCTAAGCTGGTGGATGGAAGAGGCAGGTCGATGAAGTTGGGTCGTCCAGGTAAAGTTGACGCCAGAAGAGGGTTCGAAAAGCAGCAGCATACGATCGCCCCGGCTGTTCCAATCTGGCTTAGCCTGCAAGAGCGCTGCTCACGAATAATACGAGGAATTCCCTGCGCTCGTATCAAAATGCAGTCATCTTCCGATCATCGATTGCTTGTGCTTGACCGGCATCGTCCGAGTACCATCGGGGGTGTCATCTTACACCTTAACGGGCCCGAACCCCTACAGTCTGGCATTCTGAATGAAATTTTTTTTATTCATCAGCATGGACTCGGCCAGCAACATCTATCTCGACACCTGCTTCCCGATCCGGCTGGGGCTCCGTGTCGGTGACTTATACTTTTTCATACATCATACCGCATCAATGCCCTGCTAGTGTCGGACTGACCAAACCTTATGCATTGCTCGGACCCTGTAGGATTCGAAGAATCCTTTTTTCAGCCCAAGAGATTTTTGTCCTGACCGGGAAGACATTTCGGGTAATGACCCGCCTGAAGTCATTAAGAAGGAAAACAAGGATATTCCCCATGGATGCAATTACAATTGTTGTGTTCAAAGTATTCCGAAGTATGAGACTTATAGGATGGCGAGGGGATACTCCTACTCGACTTTCTTCGACTCGACCGGCGGATCTGACAAGGTGGTGGACTGCATGAGTGGGAAGCGAGGGACTAAGCACAGAAGGAAAAGTGGACAATGTTACGAGTATCACGCAAGACAGACTTTATTTGTAGGCAAGTAGCAAGTTAGCATCATTTTGTAGACGCAGGCAATGTCGATCGCCAGCCCGAACAGG
Organism: Exophiala oligosperma; assembly: GCF_000835515.1. NCBI lineage: Eukaryota > Fungi > Ascomycota > Eurotiomycetes > Chaetothyriales > Herpotrichiellaceae > Exophiala > Exophiala oligosperma. The sequence goes on from NW_015622822.1 coordinate 2,747,217, forward strand.
AGTTGGAGAAACTATCGTGAATCGATGGCGTGGCCGCCCGTCATGCTTGGTTGAAGTCGTTGCAAGGCCAAGTTTGCCTGAGGCGGGAATTGCTCCCAGTAACCAAGGCTGTGTCTTTAGTACCGCCGTCATTACCCTACGCACTGCAACTGACTGATAGGATCTCTCCAAGATCATTGAAAAGGAAAAGAAGAGACTTACGTACACTGTTCACCAAAAACCTGGGGCTGCTTTCATAAGCTTATCTAGATGGATGCCACCACGGCTTTCCTATTCCGATGTTAAAAGCCATAGCCTCGCGGCTAAAGCACGATCGGACCGGATGCCGATGCCATATACGGAGTCGACGTTGCGAGTATACGCTGATTCGAGATAATTCTACTCTTGCCATGGTTACGGGAGAGCAAGTTTCCAGAGATTCGGAATAGGCAAATGCCATCGGAGTCTTGATGGCGGAATCGTAAACTTTGATCTGATCCATCGACTTTACCGTATAGCAGGTATTGTGTCGGAATGGCACCGGCGGGCCCTCCTGAGAAGGTTGTCCGTCTTGGATATGTTAGGGTGGATGCAACAGCATTTTCCGTGAAGAGCAAAAAAGTTGTTGGCGAGGATGACCCATCGTTCGGCACCGACTGGACACCTCAAGTGGGATCCCTGGTGTCGCGACCCCCATACCCGTAGCCATGGAAGTACATTGTAGAGGAGAGAGAGATGGTGGAAGCTCGAGAGAAGCAGCTACGGGAGTGGGTTGGATCCGCTCCAACCTGCCTGGTGCGCAGGATCGAGTATTAGCAGAGAGATCTCAGTTTCCTGAAGAGTTGTGTCCTATTCCAAGACTTCACCGGGATCGCAGTCTTGTGCGGCAATCGACGTCAGAGGTGGATGCACAAATCTTCCGCACTCGTGGCCAGGAGGAAGCTAGTCAGTTTGTGGTTAGGTCTCTTGGCCGCAACACCTTCGCTCAATTTTACACTCACCCAAAAGAGGCACCAGATGGTCTTTTCACGCCAGATCGACCGGTTAACGGTTGCCCTCAGTCATGCCATTTTCATGAAGCTCACGACACCATTGCAACGCTTTGGTATACGGGAGTCCGAGAACGATTGCCCTGTAGTTGCGCAGAGTGGGCTAGTCTCTCAATTTCCGAGACAGCTCGTTCGAGTAATAGTGTTGTCGTCGCTGCTGAGCCTAAGCTCAAACTAGCTGCCTCCTAGAGGATTATTCTACTGTGAAGTATGTGATTGCACTCGGTAGACAGCACCAAGACTTCGGCTGAAGATCAGGCTTACTGCTAGAGGTACAAGTGCAAGTATCCAGCAAGGCATGGGCCATGGTGAACGTGTGGAACGACATTTCAGGGTCCAACTAGATCCCATTTTCCCTTCCCTCGGAATTGAATTTATTGACCCGGTCAGACCCTTGGTGTTGTATGGAGTATGGATAGGTGTTACGAATACTATGAGATGTAGCATTTCCACTTTGTACGGGTGATTGTTTGATGCTGCTTGCTGCTATGGTTGGATTGATGCGATGAAACTGCTGCTTGACCTGCCGTATGTCGGGTTGCTACTTTTCGGGGGATCAAGGAGCATATGTAAGATACTGTAGGTACATATATTTCCGCAATGTCTCTTCACTGGGCGTTGACCCCTGTGCTACGCGTCCCGCCCTCGGTATCCTGGTTGGCTGTGAGGAGGAGAGGAAAGTAACAAATCCATCTACGCAGGTACTCGTAACATTCGCGGAAAGGCAAAAGAGCCCGCTCCACCGAGCGTCTGCCAACTAATAAAGTGGGATGGTTTCCAGGATACAGCGGGCTTTGAGCGGCGTATTGGGGACCACCGGGGACTGGAACAAGATCCAACTCTGTGGTGTGCCCTGCATGGTTTGGTCGAGCGTGGATACGGTCGCTGTGCATGTTATTCCGTGAGAGAAGATCGAGTCAGGTTGAGAGCGAGAGTGTTCTCTGTGTACAGAAAACAACAAACAACCCACAGTGCCTCGCTAAGGTGAAAAAAGGCGGGTGACGGCACGTCAGACCGAAAGGCGAAGCTCCTTGCATCATGCGAAGTAGCTGAGAATTAGCTTCCCATTCTCCACGCTCTCGTACAGCTGACATTTGGCTTCTTTTCCCTTTGGCAACTTCATACACACCTTGGGTTTTCTCATGAACAGCCTATAGTCTTTTGCTAGCCGGCCTTTCCTCGCCTCTTTTTTCATTCTTTCAATACACAGGCGCTTGTCGCCATTTTTCCCTTCTTGTCTCTTGCTGCACGGGGCCTAGGTTGGCGGGGGAGTTTTTTTGCATCTCTATTTGTGGCCAACTGATCGCCACTTCAACCAAGAAACAACCCCCCTGATCGCGTGGTCTCACGATCGTATCGCACCGATAAGCCGTCTGATTGCCAGTTTAGATCTGGCTGTCCCATTTAGGAGCTCTGAAGTCTACCTTTTCGAGGGTACAACACCGTCGTATCAATCCAACTTTTCGTCTCCGGGCATTCCCAGTCCACCCTCTTATTCGCTGTCCCCCACCACCCCTTCCTTCTACTCTCATGGGTGTCTGAGAGGACCCTTGCGGACCCTGACGAACTTCGGACTGGATCTTTCATCACTAGTCGGCGATACAGATCGAGCTGCGGCGCGACCTTAAAGATACCTAAACGGCAGCTTACCATCCAACACCCATCAGAATCCCAAGGCTTCTATCCATCAAGCCATTTGGTATCATTGCTCTGCTAAATTTCCCATATCTGGAATTTAGTACACAAAATTTTATCCTGTGGCTAGCGCCCTATATTGCCAAGGCCGACATAGCATCCGCCGGGCTTCGATACCCCAAATCCACTCATTGTTACTCGATGCTGCCACGACAGAAGGTCTAGACCACTTCACTCCCATTTAGTGTTGTTTCCACATGCAACACAGAGCAAAGCCAGTCACAACTCACCGAACTGCTTGCACGGCAGATCCTCCGGACTGAACAACAAGATACACCCTGGCGGTAGCTATTTACTATCGATGAGTCCACCAGCACGCTTGAATGACAGATCTTGCGCCCTATCTCGAGCGCTTAGGCCTTGAGCAATACCTCGATGCATTCCTGAGTGAGGGGTTTGACACTTGGGAAACTTTGACCGATAT